>NW_025920174.1:0-300000 GCF_902686445.1 Sciurus carolinensis | reverse complement strand
TTCTGGGTCTTGCCAGCAAGATGCAGAGGTTGTGAGCCTTTCCCAGCCATGGGTAGAACCAGGTGGCTGTTGGGGACTCACGTGATGGGGTTGGGGACTCAAATTGGGTTCCCAGAGCCCTGGGGTCTGGATTGCTCCTCCTAATGGCAGCTGTTGGAAGAAGCCTGGAGAAGCCTGAGCCCTTCAGAAGCTGCCTCCACATCTGTCTTCGTTTCCACTGCCCCTGACACTCGCCTGGCAGCTTCCCAGTGACTGGCAGCTCTGGCTCCACTGAGGAGTGAGTTCAAGGGTACAATGCAGTTACTCACTCAGAGAGGCACAAAGTGGGAAGCCAGGGAACTTCACCAGCTGACAGCCAGACACAGCCCGACCTCGGAGGAGACCTCCCGTCATGTCCCCATGGGGTGGCTCTGGGACCCAAGGAGCCAGGCAGAACACCCAGCACCCCATGCAGGGCACAGGCACTAGGCAGGTGCCCCTCCCACATCCCACGCCTGTGTCTGGTATTGAGGACCTGGGCCTGAGAGGGCCAGGAGCAGAAGCCAGGCAGAGACGAATGGCCATTGGGAACTCCACCTGTCCCTGCTGACAGATGTTCTCACTGTGTACCTGCCGCGTGCCAGACGCCATTGGCTCTGTCAGGAGTGCTGGCCATTTGGTAGTCCAGAGGAGACAGACTGTAAATACATAGGACAGAACCCAGGGTGGAAGCGACTGAGGAGACAGACTGTAAATACATAGGACAGAACCCAGGGTGGAAGCAACTTAGGTGGTGCTGGGGAGGAGCCTGAAGGTGGCATAGGTGCGCATCCTGTGCATAGGGGCTGGGAGGCACCCTCCCTGCTGCCCTGCTCTCCTCACACTGACAGCCGTGCATGGCCTCCATGTGCAGGTCTCGTGAGCAGGCCTCCTGGTCAGGGCAAAGTGTGTGGCCCTGGTCCTTGGTGCACACAGCCCTGCAGTCACACTCCGTCTAGTCTCCTGCCCCTGAAGGACAGGTTCCCCCATGAGTGACTTTGCCACCTTCCGCCGTTAGGCCTCCATCCCTGAGGAAAACGGCGAACTTACAGTGGGGATGCCCCTGAAGCACACAGTGCCCATCCTGCTGCTGAGGGACACAGCACCCAGGCTGCAGCATGGGCGTGTAGGAGGGCATGTTGAGGTCTATCCCTGTACAGTGTCCCTGGGTTGCAGGCTTCCTGGGCACCTCGATACCAGGGTTCTGGTTTAGTGGTCGGCAGTCTAAGGCTCATTGCTGACCACTTGCTTCTACAAAGTGAGTTTTCCTGGCACAGAGCCATGGCCATTCATCACCCTACCACTGGTCACTGTCCTGCCATGTGGCGGAGCTGAGCAGTTTCAAAGCCAGCACTGGTGGCAGCCTCACCCTTGTGGAGGAGCATGTGTCCTGGTCTCAGGGCAGCGCCGGTCACCACGTCTTGGTGTTTTCCACTGCCTGTCACCATCAACCCCTCTACCTGCTCCGCTGATCCAGAAGTAGGCACTGGTGCCCAGGCTTGTGAAGTAGGAGTGGGCAGCTCCGGGTTTCCCTGCAGACCCCGTGTGGGTGCCCTTTCCTTCCTTACGGGCTCCTCCAGCCCAGAGGAGGTGGCGACCACACCTGTGCCAACTGGAGCTCAGGAGGTGGCAGCGTGACTGGCTTTGTCCCACCCCTGCTCTCCAAGTTTCTGCTCCAGCCTCCACTGTGGTACTGGCTCAAGTTCTAGTGGGTTCCTGAACCCACTAGTGGCTCCCAGAGCCATGTGGCAGCCACTGGAGGGTCCTCGTCCTGGGTGCTCTCAGGATGCCTGCAGACTCTCTGGATGCTGCTGCAAAGACAGCCATGCCTCAGCAGGCACCCACTCCTGTTGAGGCTCCCCAGGTGCCTTCCTCCTGATCAGGAAGTGAACGTGATGTCACTGACAGGACTGCTCCTTGGTGCTCCCATGAGAAATTTTCTGCTCTCCAGTTGCCAGGACTCTGCCTGCCCACATGTGTCCCTCGAGGTCCTTGCAATGCACAACTGTGACCCCAGTGACTCGGGAGACTGAGGCAGGAGGATTGCAAGTTCAAAGCCAGCCTCAGCAATTTAGCAAGGTCCTAAGCAATTGAGTGAGACCCTGTCTCTAGATAAAACTCAAAAGGGTTAGAGTGCAGATCAGTGGGGGAGCGCCCCTGGGTTCAACCCCAGTGCCAGGAAAAGAAAACCTGCAACACCCCATGGGCTCCCCGAGCGCTCTCAGCCTTTGAGATGGTGCTTCTCTCCCTTCCCCTGTCCATCCTCTGGACTCCTCCACCTGCCGTCGGGAAGATGGAGGTCCTTGGAAGATTCACAACTTTAGTTGGCATTAGGACGGCCACGCTTCGTTCAGGAGAACAGTGCAAGGCGATGTGGAGCGGCTTGGTGTCCACAGTGAGGTGAGCTCCTCGTTCAGGTTCTGAGCATTGAAATGGGTCCCAAAGATGTGAGGTGGACGGAGCCCTTTCTGTGAGCATATTGCGTGGGGTGGGAATGGGAACCCAGCAGAGCTCGCCAGACCCTGGAGATGGAGTGGCCCTCCTGAGCCAGCCTCCTGAGCCAGGCCTGAGGGGTGGGGCATCCTCCTGCCAGGGCCAACCGGAGACTGGGTGCAGTCACCTGCTGTTGTGGGGGAGCTCACCCCATTTCCTCTGTCACCCCACATGTGGCTCCACGTTCCTGGGACTCCCACTTCATAGTGGCAACCCCAGGTATAGTCTAATTGGTGTCAGAGGTTTCTGGATTTGGGGTGATGTGGAACATTCCCAGGGACCAGAGGCTCAGCCTCCATGGTCCTTCTAGGAACAGCAGAGACAGGAGATGGGCAGAGCAAGGTTGGGCATGGGAGAGTCAGTCATTGCCATGGCTGTGACCTCAGGATGTTCGTGGTTCCTGGAATTGTCCTGGTGAGGCTGGGCACAGTGGAGAGGAGAGCAATCGGCAAGGAGTGCCGCAGATGAGTTTCTGAGCTGATTTTTCTCCACCTTTCTTTTGATTTTTGTCCCTCCTCCTCCCAAACATTGGCAATGGACAACAACCCTGAAGGGTGCTGAGTCAGGTCTCAGGGTCCTCCTCTGCCTGGCCATGCTCTCGTGACAATTTCATCAGCCTGAATTATCCACTTTATTTTCTTGTAGTGGGATCAGCCCTACATGCGGCAGTGGCAGGGCATCTCTGTGGGTCTCATCAACTCACTCCTTGGAGGCCGGACCCACCTGCATGTGTGCCCCTGGCCAGAGGGGGTCTCCATCTGCCTCACGGAAAGGAAGGGAGTGGGAGCTGTTCCCAGGCCTGGCTCAACCCCAGGTCAGGCCAGGGCATGCCTTCTGGGGACAGTTTCTTCTCATCGTCTCGCAAACTAGTCAGACAAGCATGTGAGATGGAGAATTGTTCCTCTGTCGCAGCCTGGAAATCACCTTGTCAGGCTGGTCCCTTGAGCCTGGGTCCCCCGTCTATCTCGCTCCTTGCTGCAGCCCCAGGACCCACCAGGAGGGGTCTCCTGTGCCCAGGCTGCTTCTTCTCAGCTCTCACCAGAAAGACCTGGGAGGTGACGCTTGCTCAGCACCAGGGCACTTCCTGGGGTCAAGGGCATTTGTAACAACAGTGCCCACTAACGCAGCTCCTGACAGGTGCCAGGGACCAGAGGCCATGCGCAGCGAGGTGACGATTTCCACTTCGCAGGTGATTGAAAATGGGCCTCAGGAAGGTGGCAGCAAGTGCAACCACCTGCAGACTCTGGGGATTCGGGGCTTCAGCAACTCACCTCCCTGTCAGAACCAGGCTCCCCGCAAAAACTGCCCACTCTGTGGCACCTGGCAGGTTAGAGACCGAGGACTGTCACCTCCGCGTGCCCTGCCTGCCTGCCACAGCAGTCACCTTACTTCCTCCTCCCTCCCCTGTCTCCCCAGCAGTGCCCTGAGAGGTGCTGATGGGTTTTCTTGTTTGGGTGGTGGGGCTGCAGCCAGAGGAGTTTGAGGAACGCTGTGTCTGCTTGATCCCCAGGTGAACCTCCACACTGCTCATGGCCAAGGCCCTGACGGGTCTGCAGCAGGGATGCATGCCAAGTGGACAGCACCAGGCCACTGGGTCCCAGGGCAGTCCGTTGTCCTGTGTGCCTGTGATGTGCCCAGAGGTTGGTGGTGGTGGCCTATTTGAAGGGCTTTTAATGCCAAGAGGTGTGGCCATTTTTTCTCACCTCTAGAGGGAATGGAGAAAACCTGCGGCTGGCCCTGACACAGCCACCTCCGTCCTGCTCTGTGTCCCTGGTGGCAGCAGACTTCCTCAGCAGGGCCATGAGTGCAGGTGAGGAGGAGGCACCCAGAGACCCTCCCCATGGGCTTCAGCACTCGGCTGGCCTCTGGTTCTCCCAGCAGGTCCAGAGAGAGATCAGGACTCCTGTCCTAGGAGCAGGAGGCCCAGCTTGGTGCCTGCCTGGCGCCTGCCCACTGAGCATTAAACCGCCTGGAGCAGTGGGAAGAGAGCTCAGCATCTCTGCAGAGCTCTCTCCCTCCTCTGCTTCCTTCCCCAGCCCACCTCTGCCCCCAGGAGGGAGAGACACAGGGTGATTCGGGCCTTGTCAGTGGTGCCCAGGTCCAGGGCTGCAGGGCAGACAGGGGCGCAGCTTGCGGAGGGAGTCGGCTGGGCACCTGGTGCAACCTGGCTTAATGCACCAGACTTGAAATGGCCAAGCCCCTCCCACCCCACAAGAAATTAGAAATGTGACAACAAACTCCAGTTGTCAAAAACCCAGGAACCGCCACCAATCACAGGACCCCAATCACTTGCCCTGCGTGCAGAGGGGGTGGGGCAGGGTAATTGGCTCATCCAGGTGAGTGGTGAAATTGGAAGAGCGAGGTGTGAGCACGGGTGAGGAGGCCTGTTCAAGGGCCTGGTGGCCTCCTCATTCACAGCTTTGGATATTTGGTATTTTGTGGTTTCCATTATCCACACAGTGGAGAGGAGGCCCCTGTCCTGCTGGGTCCTGCCCCTGGGCCACCTGCCCAGCCTATCCCCTGGCCTTCACCCTGGGATGCAGGTTCCTGCAGAACTTCCCTGGGAGGGCTTCTGACCTGGCATTGGAGCAACCTCTCAATGGTCTGGCTGTGTTTTGATCTCGCTTACCTCCTGGAGCTCACGGAGCTTTGTTGGTTTCTCCCCCAGCCTTTCATTCCCTCCTCTTAATTCTCTCCCCATATCTCTCTGCCATCATTAGCATTGACCTGACATGATCCCACACACTCTTGCCAGCGTTCACGTCACCCAGGACAGGACAGGAGCGCTCCTGGCCTCGGGTCCCAGGGCTGTGGATGTGGCCATCAGCCATCTCTCGGGCCCTTGGTTTTCTCAACTGTAAGCCAAGAGCTGGTGTTGCTCTCGTGCCCAGTTGCTGTCATCCTGAAGGTGGTGTGTCTCAAAGACCCAGCCCTGGCAGGCCCTCCTTGGTGGCAGCAGTGATGGCGTGTTGAAGCCTCAGGACACTGGGTGCTGAAGCCAGGTGCTTCTGAAAGTGTCTGCAGATGCCAGAAATTTCCTTCTGGATCCAGTCCCATCCCCCAGCTCCACCATACCCCTTTCCCCAGAGCCACTTCCCTGCAGTTGCCAGGGCCTCCAGACACAGCTTTTTGCTGGCTCTACCCACCCTGAGACCCCTGCTCCCCATCCCTGCCGAGTTCTCTGGTGGACCCAGAGCCCCTGCTGAGCTCCGCAGTGTCCCCCCCACTGGCCACAGATGCCCAGCTCTGCCAGCCCCTCCTCCCAGCTCCTCCCCACCTCTTCATCATCTCCTCGCCTTTCTCCAGACCCTGGGCTGCTTACCATGCAGGAAGCATCCAGCTCCATGGTGCTGCAGAGGAGGAAGTAACCTCAACAGGCCCCTCTCTACCCCTCTCCCCTCTCCCATCTTCCCTCTCCCCTCTCCCCTCCCTCTCTAGCTCATACACACACAGTCTGGCTCGTCAGAAATCAGGGCTAGGAAACCCAGCAGAAATCAAGGCCACACAGGGCCAAGGCTGTGGACCCTGCGGGCACTGTCAGATTTCCACAGGACTGGACGGAAGGCTTAGGCATCTCCCTCCTGCCCTTCAGTCCCTGGAACTGTGGGGCTATTCCCCTGCCTTCCCTGGGGCTGAAGTCAGCTCTTCATCCATGAGGGCCACACGAGGCTTTCCTGACCCCGCTTACAGGGCCTCCTGCCTCCTGTTAACCTGGTCAAGTCTCCAATAAAAAGAGACCGCGCTCCTGCAAGTGGCTGTGCTGAAGGGCAGGCAGAGTGTCCAGGCCTGGGTTCTCACTTGCTCCAGCTCTGCCCCCCTGAGCTGGTCCCCATCTGTACTCTGGGGAAGGGCTGTTGACAGACATGTCTGCGTGGACCCTGTGTCCCCTGCCTGGGAGGGCAGGCATCAGTCCCCAGTGGCAGTGTCCACTGGGGCTACAATCACCTGTTTGTTGGGCTCTCCAGGTGTCCCCTCAGAGCTGGGGCACTGTGCTGCTTGCTGCAGATGCAGGGTGACAAGATTGCTGTGGTTTCCACAATGCAGAGCTGACTTCATCCCTGTGGAGAACCGGGAAATGGATGTCCACCCACCCCACAGTGTCCAGGGCCACAGCCAGCCAAGCCTTGGGGAGGTCAGGAAAGGCTGTTCTGGACTAGTGAAGACCAGGGCTGTTGGGGGACCAGGGCCCTCTGTCCCCACCAGCAGACGCTGGGCCTTGTAGCCACCACACACATCACCCCTGGGGCCCCAGCCCCTCTGCGAAGAAGTCAGAGCCACAGAATCATGTCTCTGAATGTGCCTACCAGGGAACTTAACCACCAAGCCCCCAGCAGAGGCACAGGGACTTGGATAAGTGGTGAGAGGCAGCATATCTGTCATGGGATATGCTGGCCTTTAGGTGGCAGAATAAAGCAGGTTTTGTGGGCTGGCCTCCTCTGCTCTCCAACCTCACCACCTTGTCCCACCTGTCTGGCCTCTGTCCCCAACCCTGGCCCCCCTCTAGATGGACCAGGAGCCTCCTCACAGCGGGAAGACTGACGGGCTAGCTCTGGCTCCTCCCGTCCCAGGAGGCTGGCCCAGCTGCCAGTGCCATTCCTATTCACCTGCGCAGAGGAGATGCCAGGAGGGGCAGAGCCACCCGGAGCTCTGGGGAGATGTGCGGATTCATTTTGAGGATTCATAATGCTGCATTTGCACACTGTCCTACCTCCAGAAATTGGACTGGCAGATGCCTGGTCATGCTGGCAGGGCCGTGGGTTAACACCTCGGATTTAGCTTATATCGTTTCTCGAGAGCTTTCAGGCTTTGCTGTGTTTTTTCCCAGTCGGTCTTTGGCCCTGAAGCATCAAAGGCCATCAGGGGCAGGTGTGCGCCCGGTAGGTGGCGTGTGTGTAATTTTCAAATCAAGTAACACCTCTCTTCAGATGCCGGACGCATTAAATATTTATTGGCAGCAATTTGTGTGTATTTATTTGATAAATGGACCTTAGGAAGGGGCTGGGATGGGCAGCGAGATGACAAGGCCAGGGAGGCCCGAGGAAGCCTGGTCCTTTTGGCCTGGCTGCTCTTGATACTTTGGCTCATGGGGAGTCAGCCACGGTGTCAGGCCATGTTTACCTGTGTGATCCCTGTGGAGGAGCGTGGTGTCCTACAGAGCTCTGCTGGCTTTGACTCAGACAGCAGAGGAAGGCTCAGGGAGGGATGGGGCGGGATGTGGGGGAAGGAGCTCGTGTCAGTCCAGCCCAAGCCCTGCAGGTACCTCCCAGGTCCTGCCTTCTCAGCGGGGTTCCCAGCTGAACATGGAGGCTGACTGGACCCCAGGTCCAGAACATGGGGCCTCCCTGGCCTGGCCACACATGCACAAGTCTGGGCTCCCCCAGCAAATGGCTTCCCTTTCAGGAAGGGGAGGACAGGTGCACCAGAGCCTGCAGCATCTTGGAGTGGAACCAAAAATTCCCATCAGTATCCCGCAGCTGACTGTTCCCTGCCTGGTGCTTGCTGCCCAGGGCCAGGGAGAAGAGGATGCACCCCCAGAGCATGCTGCCTGTGGGCCTGACCCATTGTGTCGTGCGTGCCTGGAGCATCTGTCTCCAAACCCGGAGGTGCTGGCGGGGGACCTCCTGCCACCCCTGCCTCCTCTGCCGGCCTCGGTGCTCAGATCCCCGTTTGCCTTTTATTTTCAGCACCTTCAGGGAGCTGAAGATGGTGTGCTTGCCAAAGAAGATGGCCGGGATGGACACACACAGGGGCTTTGGCTTCATGGACTTTCTCATGAAGCAGGATGCCAAGGTAAGATGTGACCCCTCCCTGCCCAGCCTCTCCTTCCAGACTCTGCAGGAGAGGCTTACAGCCTCCTAAACGCAGCATGGCGCCATCCCTGGGGATTTCCTCCTCTTCCATGACCTGCTAATTCATACAGCAGCCTTGGAGGAACGACATTGGGTGTTGTGTCTGCAGGAAGGGATGGGGCCAGGTTTCCCAGGCCTCTGCACACCAGAGAGAGAACTCTGCAGTCCAGGTGGACCTGGGCAGGCAGCGTGGGAAATGCTGTGCAGTAAAGCTCAGAGAGGAGAGGGAAGGTCCAGGAGCAGCCTGTGGGGACAGGGCTTCTCCGTTGCCTTTGTGCCCTGGCGGGTCTGACTTGTGCTGTTCATTCACATGAGGCAGCCCAGGTGGCCCTCCGTGTGAGCCCTTCTGCTGGGCTCCTACAGTTGGAACGTACTTGCTGGGTTGCTTGGATTTTGGGGTGCTGGGGAAGGAGCCCAGGGACTTGCACCGCTGAGCCAGATCCAGCCCTGAAGCTCTTTGAGGTGAGGCGTCTACTTGGAGCTGGGGCACAGCAAGTTGGCCTTGCTGCAGGTACCGGGTCCTCGCCTGCCACCAGCAGGCATCCCGCTGTGTCCTTGGTCACTACACTATGGAGCCCAAGCTCCAGCAGGCAGGGGACTTCCGGTTTTCCCTGTGGGTTTCTCCCCAGAGCTCTGACCACCAGCGGCATTTCCCCTTCCTGGCAGCAGGTGGCCCCGTCCTGCACCAACAAGGAGTCCTTCAGAGGGCAGGTGCTTCTTGAAACTGCCCCTGGCATCTCCAGGGGTCCAGTGAGGATCAGCTGCTTGGAGCCCAGGGTACAGCCCCGGTTCACAGCACAACCCCCACGGGCCCTGGGACACCCCTGGGGGCCTGCCCGCCCTCACACCAGGTGCCTGTGCCATGGATGTGTGGCCATGTTTGGACACCTGCTCCTCTCCTGGGCTGGCAGCCTTTCCATGCCTCCCCACAGGCATGCATCATCCTCTCCGACCTGCCACGCCCGGGACCCCTGGGGCATCGGCAGAGGTGCTCCCTCTCCCCAATTCCTGCCCTGACTCAACCTGCCATGGTGGAGACTGTGAACCCACAGGCAGCTCAGCCCGACCTGCTGCTGAGATGCCCTGCACGCTGAGGGTGGGTCCATCCGTCGGCCCTTGTCACAGGTGTGGTGACTAGAGCCCTGCTCACAGGAAGCTGGGCAGACGAGGTGGCATCTTCTCCCAACCCAGGACGTTTTATGAGCTCCTGATGTCCCCACAGTAAACGTCAGTCCCTTCAACAGTGCTGGTGTTACCCAGTCCTCCAGGTGTGATGAGCAGCGTTTTCAAAGAACCTTCCCCATGTCCTGCAGGGAAGCAGGAGACAGGCAGAGGAGCGAAGGGGATGGAGGCTGAGGAGTGAAGAGGATGGAACCTTAGTATCAAAGGAGACAGAGGCTGAGGATCGAAGGAGACAGAGCATCATGCACCAAGGACCCACAGAGAGTTGAATGCAGGGCCTCCCCAGGATCCTGGGCCTGTGCTGGGCACATCTGTCCACAGCCGTCTGTCGGTCACTAATGCCCCCTGCATTCTCTGAGGACAGTACCTCTGATTGGTGGACCTGTCAGACTTCCAGAATCCCACTCAGCAGGACAGCCCTGTGCAATGCAGGCGTCATGCTCTGACCCTGGCAGGACTCCGGGGCAACAGGCAGGAGGCCCTTGACAGCTGGAGGAAGGAGGCTCAGAGGCCTCGTCCTGGTCAGGGTCGCACAGTCAGTGCTCCTCAGCTGGGGACAGCCTGGTCCCTCCACCCCATCTGCTGGATCCCGTAACCCAGTGCCCTCTCTTGCTGCCCCTCCTCCCAGCACACCCTCAACTCCCACCTGGCCCTGATGCCTTGGGTGCTTCTGGCAGGAAGGCTGAGGCTGTCCCTTGAAGCATCTCCAGGAACAGCCTCCCCAGCCCCAGAGGAGCAGTGACCTTCCTCCTCATTGCAAAGGCATGGCCTCCCTGCCTCCACTTGCCAAGCCTGAGGCCGGGCCAGGAGCCCAACCAGGTACATCTGTCCCCACTGGCTGAGTGGCCACCCCTGGGAAGCCACCCTGCCCTCTCTTGCCCAGACCTGGTGGGTCCTGGAGGAGGAAAGGAGGGCGCAGGGAGGGCAGGGCCACGAGGTGTAGGCGGGCTGTGCCCAGGAAGCAGAATATGGGTTTTTCCCACGCAAGGCACCTTTAATTCTCCTTCCTGGCCTCGCCTTTGTACTTCTGCAGCCCACTCTGCCACAGTGTGTGAGGCACGCATGTGCACTCGGGCCTTCTGCTTCCATGTGTGGGTTTACCAAGCGTCCATCAGCACAGCCCGAGGGAACAGAAGATGCATCTGGACCCTAAGCTGACCCTTCAAGGCAGGGACTCAGGCTCAGCCAACACTTGTGGACCAAGAGCCTAGAACCAGGACAAGCCACCCCAGATGTTTGCACCCCCAGAGCAAGCCCTCAGGGGCAGTGTCCTCCCTCCAGATGCACCAGGCCATCTTCGAGAGCCACCAAGAGAAGGGGCAGATCCCAGTTGAGCTGGAGAGCCTGCTGTGCTCATGGTCTCGGCAACTCACTTCCAGGGGCAGTCATGGGTTCCTGGAGCCCAGCCTCACAGGATGCTGGGCCTGGGGCTGGAGGAGCAGCGCTTGTCTTACTTGGTCTTCTGGTGTCCTGCAAGGCCAGGGTGTCCCTATTTTGCAGTTTAGGAAGTGAAGACAGAAGTTCCCTGTCAGGTCAGGGAGCCAGAGAGCAGATGAGCCAGCTCTGTGCCCAACCGCTGACCAGAGTGCCATTGGCCCCTGACCCCGGTCCCACCTCTGGCCTCAGCTGCAGGACTTCTGTGCACTGGCAGGAGGGAGAAGTGTCAGTCTCCATGCTGGAGACACTATGGACTGGGATTGGTCAGGGGACCTTGTCTTGGAAGCACACTCTGCCACTTGGGGCCGTTTCTCAGAAGGGCCCAGAGTCGCCCTCTGTCATGCACAGACCCCACTGTGTCAGCACAGTGCAGGCCAGAAGCTGTGGACAGGGCTGCCGAGAGAAGGCTCACGGGACTCAGAGTGGGGGACGATCATGTCCGCTTCAGAGGTGACGGCACTGGCCTCTGTGTGCCAGCCTGGTTCCCCTGTTTGCTGTGCTCAGTGCCCTGTCCCTGGACCTGCTGGCTGGGTTCCCATGTTTGCTGTGCTCAGTGCCCTGTCCCCGGGCCTGCTGGTCATCCTTAGCCAGTTCAGTGGTCAGGGCAGGGCGGCATGGCGGGTGTTCTGTGGGAGATGCAGCCCTCTGCCTGCCCGGACGGTTCCCCAGGGAGTAGGAGGGACCGGAGGGCACCCTGGGCAGCAGCAGACAGGAGTCTGTCCTGGCTCTGCCCAGGAGCCAGGCAGTCCTTTGCAGCCCTGTGGGACATGAGTCCTGCCAAGGCAGTGCAATGAGATTTTGTTGCTGGGAGAAGGTTTGTCTCCAGGGAGGCTGTGGAAAGGGCAGGCCCAGCGTGGTGCTGGCTGCTTTCCAGGGCCTTCCATTCTTCAAGATGGCCGCTAGGCCTGGCCAGTCTACATGCACCATCATCCCCATGCCACCTGAGTAGAGCTCCCGGGAATTTGGACGAGGTGGCAGGGAGACCCTGGCTCCCCAGACCTGTGGTCCATGGCTACATCAGAGGAGAGTGAAAGCCAGGATTCCTGGGCAACTGCCAGAAACCTGGACAGTGGGGAGGCCCTGGGGCCAGGTGGGAGCTGCTCAGTGCCCCCAAGGGCCGCACGGCTTCTGACTGGAGCTCAGACTTGAGGCACACTGCCCAAAAGGAGTTCAGGTGCCGTGGAGTCGGGGTCCCAGGGTCAAGGTCAGAACACACCTGCACTTCAGAGATGTGTGCAGGACTAAGCAGGGCTGAGGGAGTCACCAGGGACCAGCGACAGTGGGGACCTGTAACCTCACTTAGGCTAAAGGGACACTTGGAAGAAAAGGCAAAGGCCAGAGCTCTTGTCTTACAGGCGAAGCAGGGAAGGAGTGGCCACCTCCCCCACTGGGCCTCCCATCCACTTGGCTTCCGTGGAAACCAGAGTGTGAGGGAGTCCTGGCCATGGGCCCAGGAGTCACCTCCTACATGGGACTGACCAGAATTGACCAGCATCTGCCATCAGAAAACAGCAGGAAGAGGCTCTCAAGGGCAGGGTGGCTCCTCTGTGGCCTCTTCTTTGCCTGCGACTGCACCCTCAGCATTCCACTCTGGACCTTAGTCTTCCCCAGTGAGCCAGCTAGGGGTGTGACCACTGGGTCCTGGCAGCATGGGTCACTGTCCCCCCACCCTATGAAGACCCAGAGTCCTGCATGTTGAGCGCATTGTCAGACCAAGACTGACACGTGTCCATTCAGAGTCCATGGGCTTTTCTATCCAGTCCAGACCTGCACATGCCTGTCCTTGCCATCTCTGTGGTCTGAGGGGCAGGGCTGGAAGGGACCCTCAGGACCCTCAGCCAGGTTGCCCTCTCCAGCCAGGGCCACCCTCACCACCACCCAGGCTGGAGACGCTCAGTGAAGGAGACGCCATGGTCTGCTCTGGGTGTGGACTGAGCACAGTGCCTTCTCTGCAGGGGTCGAGGTCAGGTGGGGGAGACTGGCAGGTGCTGCAGGGAAGGGACAGCTGTAGGGAGGGAGGACTGGTGTGCTGGGCTCTGTGAGAGCGCCTGTCCACGGCCTGTGCAAGAAGGGCAGGCCTCCTGGCCGCCAGCAATTGTGTGCATGAGACTGGCCTCCAGGGCCCGTGTCGCAGAGGCAGCACGGAGCCTCCGAAAAGGAAAGGATGGGGAAGCTGGCCTGCCGCAGGCCTCGCCCACTCAGCTTCCCTTCACAGTGAGAGGAAAAGGCAGTTCTGACTCTGAGTGGGCCCAGATCCCTGCAGTCCCTGGCTGCCAGGAGATCCAGGGTCCTCAGCACAAAGGGTTCCTGCCCAGGGAGGGGAGGCAGCAGAAGCAGAGTTTGGAGAGGACCGCAGTCCAGGAATACAGCTCTCCAGAGACACCTGAGTCTGTTGGGCAGAGGCACTGGTGCTAGGAAAGCAAGAAAGTGGCAGTGATCTCAGTGGGGTCAGCATGGAAGGAAGCAGCTGGCAGACCTCAGCCCAGGGCAGCAGAGGGTCTGAACTCCCCTGCCTGGCCTGGAACCTTCTGTGCCTCAGGGTGTCCCTGGAGGCCCAGGTCTTCCTTCTCCTCCTCCTCTTCCTCCTCCTCCTCCTCCTCAGTGGATCCCACCTTGCCTCCCGGATGCTGCGACTCTACCCAGCTCTCCTTACAATTTTAATGAAGTCCAATCACACAGGATCATCCAAGGCCAAGTTTAGCCAGGAACCGGGTCATTTTTGCTGCCCGCAACAGTTTGAGGCCACCAGGTTCTGGCTACCAAGGCAATGGGCACTTGGGAATGCAGCCTGATTTCCATCAGCTGGTGGGACTGGAAGGAGAAGGGTAACTGCTGTTTCTGGAGAACTGCATACTGTCGTAGCTGCTCCTGCAAAGAGCTGCTGTGTGGACCCGCCATTGTTCCTGCTCCCTGTCATGGGAATAAAGTCGGGGTGCACAGTGACGGCACAGCCTCCAGCAGAACCATGTAGGAGCCTCCCATTCTCTACTGCTGCCTTTCCTTTCCACAGGTTGAAGCTGAGGCTCAGAGATGTTAAGCAGCTTGCCCACGATCACACAGTGAAGGGGGATTTGAACCGAGGTGCCCAGCCAGAGAGCCCATTGTCAGCTGACCCGCCAAATCACCTGTAGTGGAAAGCCCTTTCAAAGCAAGGCTAGTATAAGTGTGGGAGGGATACAGAGAGGAGAGGGACCCAGGAGGGCCCCTGAGGGGTCAGGAGAGGGAATTTTTAGAGACTCCCACAACAGGTCTCTCTAGGCACGTGAGCAGTAGAGGAGTGGGAACTGGCTTCCCAGGGTAGAAGGACAGTGTGACCACAGGAGGCAGAGAGGCTGGGCCTCCCAGGGCCTTGTCTCCTTCCAAGTTGAGGCTGAGAATCCAGCAGATGCTGCTCTCAGCCGCCCCCACCCACAGCTCCCTGGGACGCAGCTCCTCAGGGACCCTGGGACCAGGAGGGAACAACCACCACGCCAGACTCCCCACCAGCTTCTCTCGCTTCCCGAAGGCCCCACTCTCTGATCAGGCCTTCTCCCTGTCGCCAGCTGAGCATCTGTGTTTTAGAGTTCTGAATGGACCCTTTCAGTTCAGAGTCCAGATGCATTTTTATGTCTGCCTGGAAAAGATGGCAGAGGCTCTGCTGGAAGCCAGGGAGTATTTAAATTAAAGTTAAAATGAGAGAAAGAGAAAACTTCCCACACCTGGCCCACCTCAGAGCAGCACGGAGAGCTGCGTTTCTGTGCCATTTGTCAGCCTTAGAGCTGCGGTTCCCATGCCCGCCATGTTTCCGGGTCCCACTTCTCTTGAGTGGGTGCCGGGTGCCCTCCTGTGCCTGTCCTGCTGAGATTCCCCCACAGCCTCTTCATGGAGGTGGCTCCCTAGCCACCGCTTCTCTTCCCCCAGCAGCCACCAGTGTATTGTCTGGCAGTCCCAGAAGCTGCAGGTCCTAAGTGGAGCATCCCAGGGTGGGTTCCTTCGAGGGTCTCTGTGGAGGCTGGCATGCGGGCCCGTGGTCTGGTCACCTAGCCTCCAGTCACACCGTGTTCAGCCTGTCTCCACACAGCCCCCAACAGCAGGTCCTGGTGGCCCGGGGCCCTCCTACTGAAGTGTCCCTTAACTGGGCTGATTACTCTGCAGCTGCCTCTTCCTAGATTGTCCCCTGAGCACTGGGGTGGCCTCAGGATTTCTCCTTTGGGAGAAGCAGTTCAGCCATGTGGACCTGTTGTAGGTGCAAGCTGCAGAGCCAGTGAGGGACATGGCAGCGGAAGGGAGGGGAACCACAGGAGTCAGAAAAAACCAAAGGTGACAGATTCAAGACCAGTGTGAGGGACAGAGCCATTAGGGCCAGTGAAGGAGACTGGCACCCAGTGACACGGACTGCACAGTTGTCACACGGTGGCCAGAGGGAACTGGGCTTCCTCAGGAGATGCTGGTGCTGACAGGCGGGGTGGGGAGCCTGCTAATGGGGTCGCCCTGCGCAGAGAGGATGGAATGTGGGAAAGGAGCCCTGACCAGGTGCCAGGCACAGCCCAGGCCGTAGCCATGTCGATTGCAGGGCATGTGCAGCCTCTGTGGAAATGGAACCACTCATAGCAGGCGGCCTGCAGCCCTGGCCCTGCTGGAGCCTGGCACCGCATGCCACAGGCAGGGAGGACAGCAAGCACCAAGGTGCCTTCAGCTCATGTACAGCTCTGTCACTTGTCCCCGTGCAGAGAGCCTTCAACGCCCTGTGCCACAACACCCTGTGCCACAGCACCCACTTGTACAGCCAAAGGCTGGTCCTGGAGTGGGCAGACTTCGAGGTGACCTGCAGGTCCTGCGGCGGAAGATGGCTGAGCACTTCCACGGTAGGTGAGGCCTGGGGGCTGGGGTCCAGGGCTTCTTGGGAAGCAGGAGGGGCTGGGTCCCCAGGAGCGCCTGCCAGAACTGGGCAGCCACTCTCCTGTCCCTTTGCCGGGGCGCTGGCCACCTGCGGGTCTCCCTACCATCACAGGTACCTGGGCTACTGGGCCAGGTGACAAAAGGAAGGTGCCAGCCTCCTTCCTACTCTGTCTGCTGGCTTAGTGACGGGTCATCTGGCTAAGGAACACATCCCCTCCCACCTGACTGGGAGAGCAGGCTCCCGCATTGGGCCAGGACCGTCCCTCCTGTGGCTCAACGTGATGCCGAGGTCTCTGCATAGTCCTCCGGCCTTCTCCTGGGGTCCAAGGCTCTCATCCCTCCTGTGTGGGCTCCAGGTGCCATTGCCCCATCATCCAGGCCCCTCCTGGGGGGCAGCCGAGGGCCACGGGTCACCCAGGGGTGTTTGCTGCAAGGCCCTCCCTGTTCCTCTGCAGAAAGAACCTGGAGCCGGGCGGGTTTCCTCACCTGGCGGGGGAAGCCAGGCCTCCAGCCAGGCAGCAGTCTAGGACCTCCTGAGGGCGTGGCTTCCAGGCGTGGCGCGCCCGGGGCCTGAAAAGCAGGGCCTCTGAGCAGCAGCAGTGGAGCGACAGCACCAAGTGTTCTCAGAACCCAGAGGCAGCCCAGGGCCTCCAGGCATGGCCACCTGTCAGGCCTGCAGGACTCAGACCCCTGCTGCACCACTGGCTGCCACCTGGTCTCCATTTTGCTTCCCCAACTCCAGGCGGGGCCCTGAGGCTTGGCCCACTCTGTTCCCACCTTGCCCCCTTCCTCCTGGACACTGCCTCCAGAAAGCCCGCCACCCCCTTGTCTGTGCTCTTCCTCGCCTGTTGCATTCGCTTCCTTGGTTCATCATACTCACAGCACCCACTCACACAGAGTCGTGCTCTTCTTCATCAGCGTTGGGTTCATCTCTGGGTCCCTGGCACCTGCCAGGCCATCACCTTAGGGTGGATCATCTGAGCCAGGGCGAATGTGAAGCCAGAAAAGCAGAGGCTGCAGCCAGTCTCAAGCTCATGGCTCAATAAATCCCCAAATTCTGATGTGCAGAAAGCGTGCACCTGTCAACAGGCATTGACAGGCCCAAATGCACCCTCGGCAGCCCTTTGCATAGGGACTCCATGGGCAGAGCTCACACCTCTGCCCCCACCGGGCTGAGAAGACCAAGGCGGGCATCTCAGCACTTTCACCCTGGGTTGTAGAAAAGCCCATTCAATGTGCTGAGCTGCACAGGCTGCACCCCTTCCCCCGGAAGAGCTCCTGTGGGATGAGCTCCCCTGGCCACTCGGCAGCAGCGAGCAGGTGGTCACTGCCTTGTGAACACCCCATGCTTGCGCGCCCTCCATGTCCCTTCAGGAGCTATGAGGTGGGCGTGACCAGCCCTTTCTGCAGATGGGAGAACTGAGGCCCTGGGCATCGAGGTGACAGTCGACGGTCAGCCCGTGTGCCCATTTCCCTCCCTGACCTTGACCTCAGCCCTGGGATCCCAGTGCAGCCACCAGGCACGGGTGCCAGCCTGGAGACAGCCCTGCCCTGGGAGCTCCCTCCTGCCCTGCTCTCCTCCTCCCAGAGGCCCCCGCAGCGGCAGCAGGTCCTGTCAGGTCAGGCTGTGGGCCTCTGCCCTCCCAGCAGGTCTCGAGTCCTCTGTGCCCTTCCCTGTGGTGAAAAGTACCCAGCTCCTTTGTGTTGAGGTCACATTGTCCAGTGCTTCTAGGAGCTGGCAGGCCCAAGGGTACCGGGATCTGTGCCCAGTTCCCACCCTGGCCCTGGCCTTGGCCCTGAACTCTGCCAGGAAGGTACTCGGATCTCAGGTGGAGGCTGCAGCTCTGCCCTGCCATGTCCCTACAGGTGGGCAGCAGATCTCAGCTCCCCTTGCATGGGACATTGACACACCTACAAAATGGAACCACCAGGGCAGGTCTTGGAAGGCATTTTGAAAGTTGCCTTGTGTTGGACAAGACCTTGACGGGACAGCGGAGCTGAGGGAAGGGACAGCCAGGCAGATGTCCCCCACAAAACTCCTCCCTTCCCGGTCCCTCATCATGTTCGTCATCTGCAGCACCAGCGCCACTGGATCAGATGCTATTCTCAAGCCTGGTGTATGGGAGTGTGAGCAGAGTGGAGGAAGAAGGGGAAGTCCCCACTGGCTGTGTCCTTTTCTTCCCAAGTGTGTCATAAACCAGCGGGTTGTGGCATTGAGAGGCTTTCAGGGCCTCGGGCCATGGTACCTGGCAGGGTCACAATGGTGGGAAGGAAATCTGGCCTCTGTGCAGGTCCACAGCCAGCCGGGAGGCAGAGGGGCTGTATTTGGCCGGAGCGAGGCTTTGCTTCCTGTGTTGCCGTATTCCAGCTGGGGACAGGTGGGCTGTGGTTAGCCTCTGTACCTGTCACCTCTGGAGCCTGGGCAGAAACAGGACCCGCATGGCTAGCATCTGGCAGCATGTTCCCCGCCTGCACAGGCTGGGCCAGCCAGGCTGCGAGAGCCAGAGCTTCCCCGTGCAAAGAGCCGAGTCCTGGCCAGTTACCAGCCTCCAGCACAGAGCCAAGGCAGGGCCAGCCTGCCTGCTGGAGCCCTGAGTCCTGTGGAGCCGACCCACGCCGCTCGGCTGCAGGTCTGCTCAGAGATGGGACCTCCAATGCCCCCTTCTCTTGGTTCCCTCGTCACACCCATGCCTCCTCTCCCTCAAATGTCCCAGTCTGCCCTCCAGGGACAAGACCCTGGCTCTGCCCTGTGGGCTCTGCATGTGGCACAGCTCCTGTGCTGCAGGGCTGCTTGTGTGGGAAGGACAGGCAAGCACCGAGACCAGCACCTGTGTTTTGCCCCCCATGTACCAAGGGCACCCAGCCTGGCCCCCCTTAGCTGCGCAGCTGGCACTGAAGTCATTTGGTCTAAAGCCAGATGTTCCCTCCTTGTGCCTTGAAGCACCACTGATCTGAAAAGAGACAGTCGTGTGATTGTTTTCTTGTTTGTTTTTGTACTGGGGATTGGACCCAGAGGTGCTCCATCCCCCACTCAACTGCATCCCCAGCCCTTTTATCTTGAGACGGGGTCTCACTAGTTGCCTGGGCTGGCCTCAAACTTGCAGCCCTACCTCGGCCTCTCAAGGCACTGGGGTCACAGGCGTGTGCATGTGACTTAGTGAAGATCCAGCCAGGAAAACTTTAAGGAAAAGGGGAAAACTTGTGTCGGGGACTTCCTGCATGCAGAGGGACACACAGCAGTTCTCCTTCTCAAGTGTAGACATTCAATTTCATTTTAGCCCCCAACTCCCTAGAGAGGTGCTATTCTCATTTTACAGAGGTTCAAACTGAGACCCAGAGAGTTCTCCTGACTTGCTGAGGACACACAGCTCTATGCCCCAGTTTCCTCATACCTTAAATCCCAAATGGCCTGCTCTGCCAAATCTGGGCTCCCAGGCCAGCAGGGAAGCTGCTGCAGAGCATGGCCCCCAGTCTGGTATTGTAAATAACGTTTTATTAGAATGTAACCCTACCAAAGGGTCTGCATCTCACACTGCAGGAGCAGCCAAGTGGTTGCAGCAGAGCCCCTGTGGCCCACGAAGCCTGAAGTCCTCACTGCCTGTACCTCACTGGAAGTTGGCAGCCCCTCGGCCTTGTGGGCTGGCTGGACTTGTGTACCCAAAAGCCCCAGATGGCTGATTCCCCCCAGATGACCAGTCTCTTCCGCCTGCAATTCTAGCCTCCCAACTGCAACTCCCCTCCCCTGCCCAGCTCGGGGCTTGGCTTCAGTGTCTCCTGGAGAGGGGCCATTGCTTTGCTTCTGACTCACACACTCAGCAGCTCTTGGCTGATCACCTGATGGTCCGGACACTGTCGACTCTGGGCTGAAGAGAAGGCCCGTTCCATGCAGCTGACACTGGAGTAGGAAAGACAGATGATTACAAGATTGACAAAGTCCTGTACAGGAAATGATAAAGGATGACATCCTTCACTCTTATTCCTCATGGTGCTTTTGGAAGCTTCCCAGGGAGTCACCATTTCTCTAAATTGAAGATACCATGGCAGCCAGAGGTAGGCATTCCAAGCAGGAGGAAGCTCAGGTGCAAAGACCTTGAGACATCCATGTTCAGAGCAGGCCATGGGAGCTAGGGAGCAGGTCTAGGGTAGGAAGGGGCCAGAAACACACTGGAGGGACCAGCAGGGGTCCACCACAGCTGTCGGCTAATCTGACCTGGCAGGAAGCCTGGCTTTTATTCAAGATGCAGTGGAAAGACCCCAGAAGATTTAAGAAGGGGTGTGAGTCCCGGGACCAGATTTCCTCTTTCAGACCTTATCCTCGCTATCTCTCAGGGTGGCAGCATAGAGGAGCAGGAATGGGGTAGGCAGTCCATGTCTTTCTCTGGTGAGCAAGGACAGTAACCAGAGAAGAGGCCAGGGCTTCAGAGAAGAGGTAGACTTCGCTTTTTGGAAACGGTAGTGTGACCAGGCTGGCTTCTGGAGGGCAAGAGACAAAGCAAGCCTGGTGCCCAGGTCTTTGCTCCGAGTCACACAGCACAGTGGGCCATGCAATGAGCCATCCAGGAGGCTGGGAAGAAAGGCATATGGGTGGGTTTCTGGTCAGCTGGGTTCCAGACACCTATCTGGACACCCGTGGTCTCAAGCAGATGGCTGAGTTGGGAGCTCACAGGTGAAGTCGGGGCTGAGGGGTGCACTGGGAAGTCATCAGCATAGGGATGACACCCACAGCCTGCCGCAGCTCACACACCCTCTTCCAGAACTCTATCCTCACAGGATAGCACATTCCAAAAGACCAGGGACCAAGAGCCTTCATCCTGGCATCCACCAGACTTGCAGACAGGCCTGCTTGATCTGGACCATGGAAACATGGTCATCAGGCTTTAAGACTCAGGAAACTTCCAGCAAGTACGCGAAGTCAGAATTCACTTCAGAGCCTCCCTCTCTCACAGTTCCTCCGCCACCTGGAGCTCCACCCTTTCAGGCCTAGACTTGGTGCCACGGCCCTTCTGAAGGACCCTGAGGAGGATGGCAAAGAGGACTGTCCCAGGCCACCACTCAGGGTCCTGACAGGAAGGCATGGTCGAGGGCTTGCCCTGAGGAGGTGGGTCCCATCTCCATGCCTGGGGCCACCATAGCTGCTGGAGACAGGATCGGAAAAGTCACAAGGGGAACTATGTGGGCTGAGGCAGGGGGTAGGTAGGTGGCCGAGGGGACAGGAGGTGGCTTGGGGACTCGGGGGCCCAAAGGCCAGCTGGAGCAGGAGTTGCACAGCCTCCCTCCCCTGCACCCTGAGACTCTCTGGGGGTGTTTTGGAAATATTTACGGGCGCTTCTGCAGTATCCTACACAGGTGCCCCGTCCCCCAGGAGTGGCTGTTTGTGTGACAAGGTGCTTGCTCCCAGTTCAGCTAAATTGTTGACTTGTGTTCTCTGCGTTCTGCAAACACTTCACTCAGCCTTCGCCAGTGAGGCCAGGGATCCGTGCTAGGGCTAACAGGGAAACCAGCTATGGGGTGTCTCTCCTGTTCCTCATCATGGATCATGGAATTAAACTGACAGGAGGGTTGCGGGGCCACTCGGGAGGGTCAGGGGCCCGGCAGGAGTGGACGAGGGATTGGGAGCCTGGGAACCGGAGTTCTGGAAACCGGTGGAAGGAGGTTTGGTTGCTGGAGGGCAGGGGGGCAGTTGTGTCCCTGAACCTCGGGCTGGCCAGGCCAGGAGGCACAAAGACAAAGAACAGAGGTTCTAGGACTGGCATGACCTCGGGAAGTTAGCTGAACTCTATGGTGGAGAGGAGACAGGACAGATCAGGGGCCGCCAGCTGGTCCCTGCTGAGGGCATCCACAGATCAGTGTCTTGCCCACAAAATAGGAAAGCAAAACGACTTTGCATTAATAACCAGTATTTTGGTATTGGAAGATTTGGCCTGAAAATCAAGATTCTGACCTCTCTTGGGAAAGCGCGTCTGGCCGCCCTGGTCCCGCTTTCCCACAGGGCACTCAGCCTGGGGACGGGCTACCCATCTATAGAAAGTGTGAGCCTCCTGTTTGCCGCAGTCCTCAGTCCTCCCTATAGTTGTCCCTGGACTGTCTGACTCCATTGCCTCCCTACCTGGTCCCAGAGGAGATAGTACCATCTCTTCCCCCTCAGCTCTGCCTCCACCCAGGGCCCATGTCGAAAGGAAAGACAGGCAGCTGACACTGACCCAAGCTGGCCAAGCCCCCAGGACCTGAAATATCCTGAGGCCCGAATGTAGTGGTGGGTGCTTCCCCGGCTCTCCTGGTCACCTCCTTTCCCCTCTGAAGAGTCCCCACTCCAGGAAGCTTCCTACCTCTCCAGTTGGTTCAGATGCGCACAAGACCAAGCCCAAGGTCCCCAGGCTTACCCTGTGCCTGCAGCCCAGGCTCGCGATTCACTCTGGGTAATCCAGGCTGGAGAACCTGCACCCACACATGAGCATGGTCTCCCAATGGCCAGACCAGTCTAGAGGTCCTAGACCCCATGATTCACAGATGTCCAGAGCGAGGTCACCAGGCCAGGCTGAACCTGGGGAGCCAGAGCCCTCACTCCTGGGTCAGTCACAGCAGTGCCCATGGCCCTGGTGACCCCCATTTGCCCACCCTTGGGAGCAGATGCGGGCAGCAGTGGTGTCTGGCTCTGTCTACCCAGTGCAGGGTACAGCCTGGAGACCTGGCCTGCACCTTTGTGTGGAGTCCCTGCTTCCCGAGGGAGCCAGGTGGTGTCCCCTGCCACAGCAAAGGTGGCTGAGCATGGGCCTTGGCTTGGTGGACCTGGAGAAGGCCCCACGTGGAGCACCTGCAGTCACGTGACGTACCCACAGCCTAGGTCACCGCCTCCTTGTCTGAAAAGTTGAATGCTGGTGTCACCTCTCAGGGATCTCTTCAAGAAAGTCCACAGCCTGCCACCCCAGAACCTGCAGGTGCCTGGGTCCTAGCCCTGTTCTGCGCCCTCTCCCTTAATTGGGGCAACTGGGTCCTTTGCTGGGCACTGAGTAGTTCCTGGGTGGCCTTGCAGATCATCTTGGTCCTACTTGGTTACATTTAGCATTTGCTCAGCCTCTCCTGGAGCTGCCCTGACCTTGGGGCCTTCAGCCAGTGTCCTTGAGTCCTCTGTGGGGAGCACTGCTGCCGGTCCTGTCCACGTAGGAGCTGTCCAGGTAGGGCAGAGAAGATGGGACCCTGGGAATTGGGGACGCAGGGTCCAGCTGCCCTTCAGCCCGGCTCCCGGGCCCCAAGCCAGTGCTTCAGCTCCCAGCCCTGGCCGCAGCATGAGCCCAGGACTTGGTGAGTGCTCAGTACTAAATACCTGCTGGGACCATCCAGAGCCCAGTAAGGCCAGCAGAGCAGGTGCTGTACCCTTGTAGAGATGAGCTTGTGGTCCTACCACAAGCAGCCCAGGGGCAGACGCAGGGAGGCACCTGGGCTCCTGCCTGGGGGCAGCAGGGTGGAACCAGGGAGGAACCAGGCCCAGCACCACTGTCGCAGGGGTCAGGCCAGCAGACCCACACCTGTGTGCCTGTGCCCGTTTCCCCAGGGTTGGCCCCCAAGGGCCAGAATGGCAGGTCACTGAGTCCTAGCTTGGAACCTGGCTTCTGCATCCTGCCACCCTCCCTACCTCACCTCTGCTCACCTTACCCCATCCCCCTGGCCTGCTGGAGTCCTGCTGGCTCTAGGCCTGCAGCAGAGGAGACTGCCTGGGGCCTGCGGCTCACAGCTGGCTGAGGCGTGCCAGCCCTACTCAGGGTCTCCTGTCCCATTGCCCGGCCAGCGCCCGGCATGGAGGGGCAGGGGTGTAGATGTGTGCAGCAGCGCCCTCTGGACCCCCAGTCACTCACTAGTGTGGGTGCCTCTCCAGGGCCCACCTGAGGCCGGGCTCATCAGTTTGGCCATGTCCTGATACTGGTGATAGCCAGAGGTGATCCCAGGAAAGCGGGAGGATGCGCCACTGGGGTCAGCGTTGCAGCTCCCCATCTGCCCACCTTGCTGGCGGGGCTCCCTCCCCACCCTCGAGGAGGTTGCGACTGTGGCCTCTACATCCGTCTGGGGCCCTGAGAGGAAGAAGTGAGCGGTGTCGTCCTGAGTGCCCACAGTGTGCTGGACGACTCCCTCGCATACAGCCACTGTGTCCTTTGAGATGGTCTCGCCATCCTCCTGCCTCAGCCTCCCAAGCAGCCGGGCCTCTGGTGACAGCACTGCACTGGCTCACGTTCTCCAGCACCCCAGGCAGATGGGTGGGCACTGTACATTTCATTGTCCTTGATAACTGTAGAAACTGAGCCCAGAGAGGTGAAGCAACTTGCCTGAGGTCACCCAGCTAGACTCAGCTAGGCTGGATCCCAGGTAAGCCTGGACCCTGAGACCCGAGCCCCGGCCCCTCTCCTCTGCTCAGAGCCCAGCTGACCTCGCCTCCCCTGGCTACTCAGCCACCTCTCCTCAGGGCTCCTCACAGAGCCCCTTCTCCCCGCCAGCCACTTCTCCCCTCAGCTTGCCTTTCCTCAAAGTTCTACCTTCGGAACAAAACCCGTGAAGTGTTCTCCTTTCCCCCGACAGGCCTGGCCACTGCCCATGCCTTGCACGCAGGGCAGCAGTGCCAGCCGGGGAAGAGAGACACAGGCTGGCACTCTTTCAGGGAATTAATTGAAATCTGAAATCATTAGGGGCCTCCAGACATGCAGACTGGTGGCTGGAGGTTGGGTGGGCAGGACAGCTGTGGAGGCTGCACCTCTGCCAGGCTCCCTCCCGGGGCCAGTGTCTGAACGTCCTCTCCTCCTTTACCTGACACCTTCCTGGTTCTGCAGTGTCTGTGGGGGAAACCTGCCAAGGCTTTGATGTCAGAAGTGGGGTTCGCAGCTGCCCCTGGAAGCAGGGCTGGTGGGGTGCTGAGTGTCCTTGGGGTCCTTGGCCTGGCTCAAGTCCTCTGGAGGGGGCCTGGCCGAGGTCTTGAGCTCAGGCCCAGTGAGGGGGCGTGTAGGTGACTCATCCAGGACCACCCTGTGGGTCACGGAGCTGGCAGTCATCATGTGCCCTCATGTCCTGACAGTGACAGCAGGTGGCCCTGTGTGGCATGGTGGGTCCTGCATGTTGGCGCTGGCTGCCTCCTGCAGGAGAGGGCCTGGGCCCCGCGGCCTGGCTCAGTGGCCTGCAGGGAGCAGAGCTCAGGTCTGACCTGTTGGGAAGCTCCAACCAGCGACCCAAAGGGAGCCTGGTCCCCTGCCAGGCTCAGGCTAAGAGAGAATAAAAAGTCCTGTGGATCTAGAGGCGGTGGCTGCGGCCACTCCTGGGATCCCAGGTCAGGCCTGGCCCAGGAGGACAAGCCCGGGGGACCCTTCATCCCTGTGGTCGCAGACGTGGGCAGCAGGCCCGCAGCCCAGTGGCTGGCCTTCTGTTTACTGGTGCCTATTACCTGCCCATGAATTCAATTTCCAGAGGCCTTTGTGCACCTCGAGAGCTGGTGATCACCAGGGGCCCCGGCCTTGAGGAGCACGGGGTTGGGAGAAGCCACCAGCCCCACAACCCAGCCGTACACTCCCACCCTGTGGGCAGCTCAGCAGCACCCTCGGACCAGGAGCCCACCTGCTCATCCCCCAGGGGTGTCAGGAGCCCCACTGTGTGCCAGGCCATGTGCTGAGGCTGGGGTCTCAGAGCTGCAGGGGACAAATGCTGTCACATGGTGCTAGGAGGTGGTGCTGGGCTGGGAGCCAGTGGGGGATGGGGTGGGCAGGAGCTGGGCCAGGCCTCCAGGTGGCCCCCTCCACAGCCTGGACCAGCTCAGGTGGTGCCCTGGGGACGTGGGATCTCTTCTTAGGTGACAGGTGCCTGGGGCACGTGTCCAGGGGGCTCCCAGGAGGGTGGAGTTCCCAGAGAGAAGGTGATAGGGCTCGATCAGACCAGCGCCACGTTCATCAGTTGGGGGCAGTGAGCAGGGAGGGTGCTCAGGCAGGTCCCCCTGGGCCAAGTGCTGTGCTGCCACCCTGGGGGCCTCAGCACCTGGAAGGCTGGAGAGGAGGAGGAGCAGGAACCGGGTGAGGCTCTTGAGACCTGCTCTGTGCAAATGAAATCTTCAATTGAGTGGACTGTCCACCAGGGAGTGGTTGACCCAGCAGAAGGACTAACAGAGAGGCAGCCCAGCGCTCGGCCTCGCTGCGCTGTCTCCTGAACCCCTGCTCCCGCCACTGCAGGTAATAACATGGGCTTCAGTGTGGCCTGAGGTCAAATCCATGCTGCTCCCTTCTGGCCAGCCTCAGACTCTGCCGCCTGGCTCACCCTCACCTGCACAGGCAGTGCCAGCTGCTGTGGGTGGAGAGGAGTCAGGCCGTGGTGCCAGGAGGGATGCGTGGGGGCCCAGGCTGCTGCCTCCATCCCCCGGCCCTCTTCCCCCTCTCCTCACAGAGAACTCCTCTGCGCTCCTCAGAGCCCACCCCAGATGTCCCCTCCCGCCCATCCACTCCCCATCGCCCCTCCATGCCTCCCGGGGGCCTGCACTGAGCTGCGACTGGGTGCCCACCACTCACTGTGCCATGGGAGTCTTGCCTCCAGTCCCAGGAATGGGTCCTGCTAGCCCCTCAGCCCTGGCTGGCCTTGACCTGCAGGGAGGAGGAGGAGGCTCATGTAGGGGCCTCCTGTGTGGGAACAATGGGGAGGAGACATGGAGGCAGGAGGGGCTCTGGGTGGTTCCCTGCCCTCATGCCGCCCTCTCCTCTGCCCTGCTCTCTTTCCCTCTCCCCTCCCCTGACGTCCTCCATCCTCCCGTCCTGCCTCCTGGTTATCTGCTTCTCCCTGTGCCCTCCCCTCATCCTCTCCCCGCTCCTTACCCCTCGTCGTCCTCCTCTCTCACCATCCGGGCTCCAGAGCCCCCGAAGAAGAAGCAGTCTGCAATGTTGGATGGGATCCTGGAGCAGCTGGAGGACAGTGACCCTGATGGCGAGGAGCAGACCCTTCAGCTGTGAGCTGGCACCAGAGGCACGTGTCTGGGGCCCTGGCTGGGGTGGGGCCGCCAAAGGTCCAGGGTGGAGGGGTCAGAGCCCTCTAGCCATCTGCCCCAACAGGGCCCCACCGACTGCTCTGCTCCGCCAGTCTGAGGCCACCCAGGGGCCCATCTGCTGAGAGGAGGGTCAGGGTTTCAGGGTGCAGAGGCTCGGGGACTTGTCCAAGGGCACAGTCGCCTGAAGCCAGGACCCTGACCAGGCCCAGAGCAGGCAGTGCAGAGCGAGGTCTGTGCTCAGAAGCCAGGCTGTCCAGGCAGGACCCCGCCCACCAGCTCAAGCTTCGAGGTCCTGGCCCAGGTCACTGGCCTCCCTGAGGCTGCACCACCTCACCTCCTGGCACCTGCGGCAGCCCATGAAAGGGACAGCCACATGCTGAGCAGGTGGGAACCTCTGCCCTTGCCTCCCCCAGGGCTGCTGTGCAAGGATCCCACCTGCATGTGTTCAGGGGACTCTGTCCACCCGTCCTCCTCACATGGACCAGATACCTGGGTCTCCTCCAAGGACACTTCAGAGCAGCTACTGAAGCATCAGACCCCAAGTCCAGCTGTCACCAGTGCCAGCCACACTCCACTCATAAGCTGGGGGCCTGAGGACATGCCATGGACCTCGCTCCTGACCAGCAGCCTGAGGGCAGCCCCCTGGCAGGGCCATACCAGCACCAGCAGCGAGCGAGATGCTGCAGAGCCAAGAAGCCAGGACTCAGCTCGTCTGAGCCCCTTGACTGAAGAACCGGTGCCCCAAGTCCCGGTTGTCCTTCTGTCAGTGGGTGCTGACCTTACTGGCTTGGTCAGTGGGTCAGGGGAGTAAACCTCAGGACACTTGCGTGCTCTCTGCTTCCTAACTGGGACTGTGGAGGGAGCCTGGCTGGAGCCCAGGGACCTTTGGTGTTCTGTGTCAGTTGCATCACACATTTTTGTGATGACGAGGTTCCAGTCCTTGTCCAGTGTCCAGGGGCTTGGGTCCCAAGCAGGGCTCCCCAATGTCCAGCACTTGGCTGGCTTCCTGTGGGGCAGGCTCTGCTCGCTGCCGGCTCAGCCCTGGGCACAGCGGAGACAGACCCAGGAGGCTAGCTGTCCAGTTCTGTCGCCTCCTCACTGTGGATGTTGTGGGGTGGGCAGCAATGCCATTGTGGAGGGTGAGGCCAGACAACTCCAGGCCCCTCTCATGGGTCATAGCCTGAGGGCTGCACAGGATGCAGGCCAGTCCTGTCTGACCTGAGACCAGGAGCAGCAGAAAGGGGGGCCTGCTCAAAAACCCACCAGGGTGTCCCTTCCTTGGCCTGACCCGGCCCTGCTGTGGGGCATGCTGCACAGCAGGGGCAGACCCATGAACAAACAGGAGGGCACTTCTCCACAGAGGCCTCGGGGTGCCTGGCACCCAGCCATCAAGCCATCCCCAGGTAGACCCTGTTCCTACAGGAAGCCCCATGACCTGGCTGGACGTGAACTGGATCCGGTTGGTCCAGCTTAGACCCTTTCGGGGCCTCCCCTGTGCACTGAAAGTCAGGTCCCCTCCCCAGCGCGAGGCCTGACCCACCTGGCCTCAGCCCCTCTGTCCCTTCCCAGGGCCTGTGCAGAGTGCCTGCCCCCGTCTTTCCTGTTTCCCCGAGACTTGGCCTGAATGGCACTCCACTGATGAGCACCTCTCCTGGCCTCAGCACCCGTCCCCTGTCCCCGTGCTTGGTTCCAGGAGTCACAGCACTTAGTGCAGGGGACGGCTGGGGTTGGAACAAGGGTCTCTGTGACCCTGGGGCCTTGCCTTTGGAAACCAGTCTTTAAGAAGTTAGGGGCCACGAGGACCATTGTGTTTTTATGATCGTGCTGTGGTCATCCTGGAATGAAGTCACGTGGAGCTAAGTGATGTGTCCACCTGCCCAGAGGACTGGCTTCCTCATTTCTCCTGTGGGGCTGTGGCTGGAATCCTGCTCTGTCCAGCAGGTGCCATGAGTGGGGAGTCTCAGCCACCTGGCAGGAGGTGGTCAGCTCTGGAGCATGACCTGGGGGACTTCGGGAGAGGCTCTGGTCCAGTTTGAGTGACAGCGGTGACAGCGGCAGCTGAGCAAGGCTGGAGCTGGACCTGCTGTGGGGCCTGCACATCATGACCCTGTAGTGATTCCTGCAGGGCAGGAGAGAGGGTCATGCATCATTGGGGGCCTGTGGCCTCCAGAGGGTCAGTAGGGAGCCAGGAACAGAACATGACCAGCTGGACCAGAGAGGGTGCCTAGGAGACAGAGGCAGCACCCAGGCCAGTGGCCAGGGGGACACAGAACACAGGGACCCAGGGCCTGGAGACAGAGGCAGCGCCCAGGGCCAGAGTCCATAGGGAGGTAGAACACAGGGGTCCTAGAGACCTAGATCTCTCCTAGGGACCTAGAGAACTAGAGCGGCACTTGGGGAATGGGGCTGGCTGTGTCCAGAGGCAGGGACCCCACCTGCTGACTCTCACACTCACCCCCCACTTGGACCTCAGGCCTGCCAACTGACTGCATATCCCAGGTCCCTGCTGTCCAGTGTAACCAGTGGCAGGCACCAGCAGGCGTGGGGGACCAGAAGAGAAACAAATCACCCTGTTCTGCATGGCATCCTGCTGAGGTCCAGTCCTGCCTCTGGTGCCACCACTCTGCCCAACATCCTCCTATTGTCACCCAGGGCCTCTTGCTCTCAATCTCCTTTGTTGCAGTTCCCCTGCCATGACAGGGCCAGCCTGCTGGGTAGGCACGGAGGGAGGAGCCTGGCAGGACCTCAGGGGACAGGAGTGCAGCTGGGAAGGGCAGCCGCACGGGAGGCCTGGGGAGGCCTGATGGGCCTGGCGAGGGGGGCCGTGCAGTGGACAGGACCCTGATTTCTCCACACAGGGCCCACAGCATGACTGGAGAAAGGAGACAGTCGGACAGGGACCGAGGGAAGGGAGGGTTGAGGCAGTGGCAGCCCTGCTTCAGAAGACCCCCATCCCAGTGTCCAGGTCGCTGCCTCTGTGTCAGTTCTCCATGTTTTCAGAGAGACATAAGAATCCCAGGCTGGCCACATCTGTTAAAGAACAAGCAGGTCATGGGTGGACAGCAGGGTCTCACGTATCCTGAATGCAAAGTGGGGATCATTATTATTATTATTATTAATTATCATTCAACAAGGAGCAGATGCCCAGGATGTCAGATCTGGGCTGAGCCAGGCAGAACACAGGGCAGGGCCAAGAGGCTTCAGGCAGAGCCTGCGTCTTCAGGAAGGGCGGGCAGGCCAGGATCTCATTACCCAGGTGTCCAGCCCAAGGTGGGCCCATGTTTGGCAGAAAGCAGGCAAGCCTGCCCCCAGGAGCTGGTGCCCTCCTGTTGCTACACATCCCAGCCCTTAGGACTGAGTGTCACCGGGTGGCAGGGGACTGGGCAGAATCATCTTTTCTGCCTAACTCAGGGACACTGGGTCAGCTCTGGGGCCAGTCTGAAGATGCACATGTGGAGGAGGGGCGGGCAGGATGTGGAGTTCCAGCAGCCTGGAGTCTTCTGCCTTCTTCCGGGGACATGGGGACACGTGGGCTGGCAGGTGCCCCAGGCAGAAGCCAGAGGGTCCTCTGCCAGCGTTTTGTCACTTCTCAGGAGTGGAGCAGGTGGAAAGCAGCCCACCACCCTGCAGGCAGGAGGCAGAGACCAGCAGTGATGAGGACAGGAGGGATTACCTGGGGCCTGACCTGCAGGCTTTGGGGAACAGCACTGAGCTTGGCCTTCACACCTGATTTGATTTGTTCTGCTTGATATTGAAATAGGAAATGGTTGCCAGTCAGATGTTCAAAGGACAGGAGGGAGGGGCACCTGCTGGAATTTAAATTTTAATGGAAATGCTTTAATCATTCGGTGCACCTTGCAGGAAAGGAGCGCATCCTCTCCTGTGGGCACGGGCTTCCAATCCCCTTGCTGGGCTCCACCAAGGGCCTGTCCTTATTCCCAGCAGCATTCAGGATGAAAGCCCAGGGCAGCCCTTGCTTCCCAGGACAGGGTCTCCAGTCCTCATGCTGCCTTGGCTATGCCCGGGCACCTCACGGCCCACGATTCTCCCAAGCTCCATACGGGGCAGGCCTGGCCCATAGATGCTCTGCTGACATCCAGCACCCTTGCTGCCTCCCAGCTCTGCGATGTCACCCATCCTGTTCTTGGATTAGAGGGCAGTGGCTGTGTCCATGCAGGTCACGTTTCCCTTCCTGGCGGGCACTTAGCCAGCACTTGCTGAAGAACAAGGGCCACTTCCTCCTCCCAGCAGCCATGGGGGGCGAGGCCAGGTGGTGGGATATGTGGACACAGGTTGGTGACCTGCCCACCAGAACACTGTGCAGAGGGAAGGGACTGGGACCAGGGCCCAAGGAGAGCAGGCAGGCTCCACCTGCAGGATCCCAAGAGACACAGTGCCTTGCCAGGGAGTTGGCAGTGGGCAAGGACCACTGGACAGAAGACCAGACCTGGACAGAGGAAGAGGGGCAAGGGCACCTGCTGAAGTGTCGGCTGGGAGAGTGGAGCCATGGCCAGCACCCCATTGCCCCAATTCAGAGATGCACTGGAGGAAGCAGGGGGCAGCACCTGAGGCCGGCTCATGGGAACCAGGGGTCAGGTTTTAAATCCTTTGGGCTGGAGGTGACCAGGAGCCATCAGGTGGAGAGCCCTGGGCAGGGACGAGTCCCCGTGCAGGAGCCTGGACCGAGGGCACGATGGGAGCTGCCCCTTTGCTTTAAGAACTAAGAGGCAGAGGGGCATCTCGCCCATGTAGGCAGAGCCAGCACACAGCTCAGGAGCTTCTAGGTCTTAATTTGGTTGCGTTTGGACTTGGGCTTGGTTTGGCCTTGTCTTGAGTTTTTGCAGAGCTGGGGTGGAGCTGAGGCCTTGTGCGTGCCAGACAAGCAGTCTGCCTCTGAGCTGTGCCCCAGGCCTGCCATCCCTCGAAGTGACCAGAAATCCTTTCAAAACAAAAATAATTTAGCTCGTTTTCACGTTTCCTGCAAGTACAGGTCCATAACTAGTTCACTATGTTTGTGGTTCTCCCAAACTCCAAGGAATGCCCATGAATTGATATGAGGAAAAATATTAAGAATATAAATATAATGAAGCACAAGGAACAAAGGAACATGACTGAAATCACAAGTCAGCAGACGAGCTGCTGTTTTTATAAATAGAGTTTATTGGCACACAACCATGTCCATTGGTTACTCATTGTCTAAGGGAGGTCTCCACATGTGGCAGAATTGAGGGGTCCATTAGACCCACGTGGCCCTTTGCATCCAGAGCTGTCCCTGTTCCCAACCAAGGCTCACCCATCTTACAGATTGGAAAGTCAGTCCCAGCGAGATCAAGTGGCTTCCCTGAGGTCACCGTGGCAGAACTCCCCTGCCCGCCCTTGCACCGCCTTGCTACCTGGCTTGTCCTGGGCCCTTTCTCCTGCTCACCAGCACCAACTGGGTCACATCCTACTTTCTGCAGCAAGACCTTGACCTGCTTCACGACCTCTCTGCGCCTCAGTGTCCTCCCTCTGATGCACTGGGAGGTGCCTGCCACACGTGAGCTCTACACAGCCATGGCCGCTGTCACCCAGGTCCCTGGCCTCAAGGTTGTGCCCACGACCTGGCAGGTTCTTCTCATCCCTGACCCCTTGGAGGCTGGAGCAATCCAGCAGGAGTGCCAGGCCAAGGTCTTCTAGATCAGCCACAGGAGAGAAGAGATGCAGCCTCTTTACAGAATCCCCAGAAGCCAGGCCTCATCCCTCCCATCCCTTGATGAGCCCCTCTTCCCCTAATTGCAGCTCCCATGAAAATGATATGCTGTTAACGCAGTGCCCTGTCCCTGGGTTCGTGCCAACAGCAGACATCTTCTTGCACAGATTTCTGGGTGGCAGCTGCTCCTGCCTTCCCTGGGGACTGTTTGAAACCCTTCCTTCTCCTGGTCTTTGGATTCCAGGTGACTCAGGCCCCAGGCACTCAAAGCACCCTCAGGCTCAGTCCCTCAGCTAAGTCTTTGCAGGGTCACAGGGCAGGGCAGATACTCTGCTACAGGTGAGGAAACAGGTTCCATGAAATGAGCCGGCCACCATGGCCAATGTCCCAGGAAAGTGCAGGCAGGAAGTGGATCTCCAAAGAACAGCAGCTTGCTCCAAGCTGGGGGGACAACTTAGTGGTGTCCTACAGGGAGACAGTGGTAGGTTAGGGTGCGTTCCTCTGCGGTGCCAGACACAAACATCAGCAGATGCATGTAAGGCAGGGGAGTTCTCCCCCAGGGGACTGGCGGGAGGTGAGTGTCCCAGTCTGACAGAGACTGTCACGGGACACCAAAGTTAATCCCCTTATACAACCCAGAGGACTGCCCAGGGCTGACCCCCAGCCAGCGTGAGGGGAAGTGACATAAACTCATGCCCTTCAGAGACACGGCATGGACATCCTCCCATGGCTCCACCCTTTGGCCAGCACATGGACACATGGCTGAGCCTAGCTGCAAGGGATGCTGGGAAATGGAGTCATCACCCTGGAGGTGATTGGTCCCACCATCAGAGCTCCTGGAGCTGCAGGGTTGGGACAGTTCTTGCTGCCACCTGGGGCATTTTCAAGGTGAATCTGACCTTGATGTCCACCTCATAAGCTGGCTTTGGAATTCAGCCACATAAGCATTTTGGGTCCAAAAGTCGAATGCAGTCAACCATTCTTAACCCTCTGAGCCTCTGAGCAAGAGTGTCCCTGAGAAACCCCAAGGAGTGCATAGAGCAAACAACAAATGCTTCTCTCACAGTGGAGAGGCTGGAGGTCTGAAGTCAGGGTGTCAGCAGGCCAAGGGACTCCCTGTCTCTTCAGCTCATGGTGGCTCCAGGTGTCCCTTGGCCTGTGCCCACACCCATCAGCCTCTTGCTCCACCTTCTGTGTCCCTCTGATCTCCCTCTGTCTTTCTCTTAGGAGGGCCTGCCATTGGCTTCGGGCCTCCCCCATGATGCACAATGATCCCTAGAGCTTTGACTTAAGGCTCATCCAAAGAGACCCTTTTATTCTCTAAAATAAGATGATTTTGTGAGTTCTGTCTTGGAGGGGTCACTTTGAGCCACCAGAGTCTGCCAGAGCCCCTTTCTCTTGCTGAGCATTCTGCAGCAGTCTCCTACTTGCCAGGCCCAAGCTGGTGGCTGGAGGCCCAGTGATCAGCACAGCTGGGTGGCCCTGCCCTCGCAGAGAGCAGTCTGGCTGGGAGATGATCAAGGGGTGGGTAACTGGGTCCCAAGAAGGGACACGCCAGTGGCTGTAGATCCCAGAGGAAGGACACAGAGGGCTTCCCGGGTGCACCAATCTTAAAATATGGGAAAATTAAAAAAAGAAAAATGGTAACATGCAATAAGTAAACACTGAAGTCAGGTGCAGAGATACACATCTGTAATCCCAGCTATTCAGAAGTCTAAGGCAGGCAGGTTATGAGTTCAAGGTCAGTTTGTGTGACATAAATGAGGCCACATCTCAGAAAATAAATAAGCACTGTAATGGCCGAATATCTAAAAGGAAAAGTCAGAAAACACCCATGGTTCTGATAGTAGCTAAAGCTATGCCTAGAGGAAAATTCGTAGCCCCTTAAATATCTACTGCATTAACACTAAGACTTCCAGTTCCATCTTCTCTTCGTTTTTTATTGCCACAGTAATTTGCTTAAAAATCACGACTTGGTGGTTTAAGAAAATGTGTATTTAGTCAGGACCGTGGAGGTGGGTGGAGGGTCTCAGCTTGGTCATTCACGCTCATGCCTTCAGCTTCTGGCAGCTTTGCATGGCCCTGGGCCCTTCCCATCTCAGGGATGCCTCTGCGGCTAACCCGGCCTCTGTTAGGTTGACTGTCTTACCCAGTCCCCACCTGTCGCCTGGAGGAGCGGCTCCCTCTCCCATTCCCCCAACCTCTTCCCCCTAGTTACTGCTTGTTGGCCCTTCAGGTCTCAAGCCCACTCAGAACGGTCTCCACTGGACCCCCTGACCCAGTGCTCTCCCTCTGGACTCTGCTGGGTCTGGCACCACCAGGCTCCTCCTCGCTGCACTGTGGCCTCTGTGGACTCTTATCCACTGTCAGCTCTTGGAGGGCAGCAGCTGTGTCTTATCTAGGCTGGCCTCTGGGTAGCCCCTCCCCTGACCCCTTGAGATTGACATTCAGAGACTTTTCATCACCAAAACCAGGGAGATTCTGGTTGAGAGTGAGCGAGGCCTCCACCATGGCTTGGCCTCTGACTGGGAGCACGTGCACTGGGAGGTGAACCAGGTGGTGCTTCTCAAGTCCCTAGGATGTGAGTGAACCCTGGCATTAACTCCCTCTGGCAGAAGGCTGTCTGGTCTACTCTGCTTGGTTACTGCAGCCAGTGGCCCTGGAACTCCCTGCAGGTCTGAGTCCCTCAGGCAGGCAGGAAGCGCCCTGCCCATCCGAGAGGAAGGGGAGCCAGATCAGCCTGCCCAGGCCAGGTGGCGACTGCGGGCAGCCCGGTGCTCTTGCCCACTCACTTCCTGGTCCCCAGCCTGCTCAGGTTGGCTGTGGGATGGACACGGTGCCCACCCCCAGCTTGAGGGGTGCCCCTGGGATCCATGATGGCTGGATCTGGTTCATTCCAATCCCCTGGCCTCCCTCATTCCAAACCCCGTTTTCCCCAGGGAAACCTTTGAACTGAGAAGTCTGATTTTTGGGTCTAGCCTCATTTCTCTGCATTCTGGTTCCTCTTCAATCCCCTGGGGCCAGCTGTCCCCACTTTGGAGTGCTAAATCAGGGAGGGAGGACCCCACTGCCTCTCCCGGCCCCACAGTGGTGGCTGCCTGGCTGACTTGTTTCTGGGGGGAGATGGGAACACCAGCTCCTCCTCATTCCAGATCCCAGAAGCCTGGCTGAACCTTCAGGTGTCTGGAAAGCAGCCCCAATTCCACAGTCTCTCCTCTTGCATTGGGCAGGCTGCCTGGGGCCTGCGCCCACCCCTCCCACTGCCCACACCTCTGGATCACTGCTGTGTTCCCAAGGGGTCCTAAGATGGGGCACAGCCAGCGTTTGTAATTTCTGACTTGACCCCAGGTATTTTGGTCACATGTCTTCTGAGAATCTCGGCTTCTAGAGCCAAAGCCAGCAGCCCCTCAAGACAAGGTCACCCCTAAGCACGCCAAGTCCCCAGGAGTGAGAGATCAAGATCCACTCTTGCATCAGAAGCACAGGCCAGAGAAACCCCTGCCTGGAATCTGCTCTCTGGGTTCCTGTGAATCTTCACCTGCCTCCTCCCGGGGATGAGACCAATCCTCCCAGGGCCACTACCAGACCCCAGGGACATGTGCTGAGGTCCGTGGGAGGCATTTGAACCCCTCTTCCCTCCGACTTGCTGATTGCTGTCCAACACCATGCTGGCGAGATGGGGCTAAAGGTCCAGCCCTGTGGACTCTTCCCCAGAGCAGCGGTAATGCTGTGGTCTGGACAGGGACAGGGCTGTGCTCCAGGAAGGAGGGTGTGGGGGAACGTTCTGGCTGAAGGGGAGATGCAGTCCCTGCAGTGGGCACAGCTAGGAGCCAGTGGGAGCAGGTGACATCTGGTAGCTGTGGCCACCCCAGCCCCTTCTCTGTCGCCTACCCCTCCTGGGCCTGCAGGGGAGGAGAGCAGTCAGGCAGGGACCACACCCAGGGCACTGTGAGGTCCCCCTCTGAGGTCCCATGCCATGTGCCAGGCCACACAGTCCCAGTGCCCTCAGACCAGCCTCCCGAGGCGGGGACTCTGGTGTGAGGCTGCCTGGGATTCAGATGAATCCACTCCTGCATGACAATCAGTGAGGGGACCCAGGTTGACTAATAAACAAAGCTTTTACACCAAACAGGGTCTGGGAAAGGAGAGTGGCAGCAGCGGACAGTGGCCATGTGTGGGAATGACGTGACTGGAATAGGAAGACCCGAGAGTTGCAGGCCCCAGGGGGCCAGCACTGTGCCCACCTCGGGAGCAGGGTCCCCACGGGCAGCAGGCTGGAGCCCTGGCCACAGCACCACGGCCAAAGGGAAACCTTCAAAATCAGTTCCTTCCTCTGAGGGGGACAGAGGGCACAGGGCTTCCTGGGGGTGGAAAGAGGCAGAGGTGGAGGGTGTGGCCTTTTGGGACACTTGGTGTCCAGCTGGCATGGACAGTGGGGGAGCCCTGCAGGGCCTCCCATCTCACTGAGAATGGGATGTCCTGTCTCTAAGCTCCTCCTGACCACGGCCGTGCAGCCCAGGATAGGTGGGCTGCTGCCCCAGGAGGGCCAGGACCCGGGGACCCTTCTCCTCCCCACACCAGGACATTGGAGGCCTGAGCACTGCCCTCTGACTGCCTGACCACAGCACTACTGCTGACCAGCCCTGCGACTCAGTAGAGGCCCTGGCCATCCCCTGGCTCAGTTCCCTCTTACCTAAATTGGAGAGGGGGACACAGCCATCTCAGGAGAGTCAGTGGGTGGCTGTGTGGCCCAGGCCAGAGGCTGTGCCTCTCTGAGCTGGGTTCCCATGGGCAGGGCAGACTCAGGAGGCCAGAATGAGGTGTATAAAGTTCCCAACACACTGGCCCTGGGTGAGCTCACTGCCCTTGCCTCACCCACCCCAATCTCGCCTCCCTGTCTCTGCCGAACAGGTGACATCATTGCCTGCCACAGGTTAACCACAGTCACGCTCCACACCCTTCCGGTCAGGCTCCTCTGTTTCCATACTCACTTCCAGTGAGGCAGCAGAAGCCCAGAGTGGTTAGGATACTTGTCCAAGGCCACACAGCTTGTCTAGCCAAGGACAAAGCCAGACTGGGGGTGGCACTGTCCACCCTCGCTCTGTAGCTCTTCACTGGCAGTATCGGCCTCTGTCTCTTTGCAAAAGCACTGGGGAGGCCCTGCAGCCCCCCCGGCCATGCACAGCGGGTGGCGAGGAGCCCTCCCCTTTCCTGGGGGTAGCAGTGCTTGTGTTTTTCACAGGCGCTTATGAGGAATTTGCAGAGAAAAAGATCAACCTGGATGGTTGACCTGCCTGGTGCTGCACTGTCTCAGGTACACAGTCCCAGAAGCAGCATGTGTCCTGCCTGACAGTGGGAGGGAGTGGCCACGCAGCCTGGCCACCAGGGGAGATGGTGACTCTGTCTCTGAAGGCCAGGCCGGCTTGTCCAGGATGGTGGTCATCGTGGAGTGGGGACCTGGGACAGGTACAGCAGGGACCTCAGGGCCGGCATGGCATGGGTGGCTCTGCTGACTGACTGCTGATCTACAGCTCCAGGGGTGCTGCTTTCCCCCCATTTTACTGCTGAGGAAACAGAACATCCCTGGGGTCACATGGCTGGGGAGTTGGGCCTGGCATCCCCTGACCTCAGCCCTCAACCCCAGCACATCCCGTGGACCAGGGCCTAGCAGGAGCCTGGGTACCACCCATCCAGCAGGCTAGACACACCCAGGGCCACACCAGCCCCTGCCTGGGAGCTCACAGCCTGGGGCAGCAGACCACTCAAGTGACCACAGAGGGCAGGGAATGCTGAGCCTTCAGCTGTGGGCATGAGTATGTGCCCAAGAGCGTGTGCCTGCATGTGTGGGAGGGGCCAGGAGGTGGGCCCACATGTTCTGTGGTCACCCTGAGCTACAGCCAGGGGGGCTCAGCATGGAGACCCTCCCCAGCAGCTCCAGCTTAGAGGTAGTGTAGACGCCCGCAGCCTGGTCACCCAGGGAGGTGATGAGACGTCCACCTTCATCCTGGACAAGTCCATCCATTAGCTCACTCAGTAAGGACATCATGGGATCTTGGGGTGACTCACTGTGCAGAGAGGCCTCTGGGGACAAGGCCCCAGGCCACTGCCGACATTTGGTCATAAGTGGCCTCTGAGAAATGCCACAGCTGTATTTGGACTCAGGCAAGTTCAATGTCTGGGGCCCAGGTCAGGCTGGGGGTCACTTGGTGGCCCAGCCTGTTTCCCACCCTGCCATGGGGTGGCATCTCCAACCCCAGTGGAGGACACTGGGCACCCTGTGCTCCCTTCACAGGGAGGGACGAGATGGACCCATTCCACCAGCACCACCACCATGGGAGGCAGATATTGGTGTACTCCCTCATCCCAGACAAAAAGCGGGGCACAGAGAAGTGCTGCAATGTGCCCAAGATCACACAGCTCCACAGCCGCAGGGTGCAGATCAGATCCTGAGAAGTCACTCCAGAGCCCTCACCCTGCACCCCAGCATGGTGACACTGGAGTGGCATCACACGCCCGTGAGTGCTCCCAGGGACCCCGGCAGGACACCCCGCTTGTCCCTCTGCTCATGGACATCACAGCCCATAAAGAAATGGGATTCAGTTGGACACTGTGGCACAGGCCTGGAATCTCATCGATTCAGGAAACCGAGGCAGGAGGATGGAAATTTTGAGGCCAGCTTCAGCAACTTAGCAAGACCCTGTCTCAAAATAAAAAACAAATGACCGAGGGTGTGACTCAGATCTATGTGCCCTGGAGCTTAGTCCCCAGTAAGAGAGCTCTTTGCTCTCTGAAGCACCTAGTCAGCTCCCACAGGCAGAAGCCAGGTTCCAGGTTCTGAAAAGTGTGAGTTGACCAGAGGCCCAGGTCGGATTAGTGAGGAAGGACTTGGGTCTGTGTCCTCGTTCCTGAGCAAACGTGAACATGGAAGCACATGCCCAGGAGTGCTGGTCTTTGGGGGGCTCCTCCCACCAAGTGCCACAGGAAAGCCCAGACCCTCCTGCCTTGGCCTGGGCCCACCCTGGCCCCTGCCTCTGAGCGCCCCTTCCCACTGCCCATCTTCTGAGGAGTGGCCATGGTTGACTTGGTCAGTGAAGATTGAAAGCCCCCAGGCGTGGGGTGCAGCGGGTCCCTGCCCCTCCCAGTGCAGGAGGAGGACATCCAGCAAGCAAGGTCTATGTCAGGTCAGGCAGAGGTGCTGGAAGCCAGAGCAAGACCCAGGACGGCCTCGCTGATGTGGTGACAGCAGGGCCACCCATGTCATTGTGTTCTGTGAGGGCAAAGAGGGAGCAGTCTGCAAGGTGGCTGCACACAGTAAGTGCTCAATAAACGAATTCTCCATGGTGGGGCTGTTGGCACCATCCTTTGTTCTCTGGCCCAGCGATGCTGGAGCAGGCTCTGGGCCAGCTGGGAAGCAGCAGTCTAGACAGCGAAGGTGGTGGCTCTGAGGCCCCTGGGAGCCCTGCAGGCCCCTGCCGCTCGCTCCTGCTCATTTCTGTTTGCCTCTCAAGAGAGGCTGGTGGCCTCTGTGCCTGGGGAGGCACAGTCAACGCTCCAGGGTGCCGCACCCCTAGCCCAGATTCTGGTCGTCCATTCCCTTCTGTGTCCCTCATCAGGTGCTGCGGCAGCAGAGAAGGTTTGCTGGCGAGCTCAGGGCCCAGCCAGCAGCCCAGGAAACCTGGGCAGTTTATCATTTTCCCCTTGAGTGGTTTCACAGCCCAGTTCAACAGGCCGTGGAGGCGCCAAGGATGGAGGCCATGCCCCGAGGAGGTGGGAGAGGGGACTGGGACCCCTCCCTGCCCTGTCCCCACCAGGAAAAGCAGTAAACACACAGGAAGAGCTGGGGCAGCGGGTGGCTGTGGCATGCTTGCCTGGCTCTGGCAGGGGAGCAGCGGGGAGCCATCACCAAATGGAAACACACAGTCCACAGCCCACGGGGAACTTTCGTCTTGGAAAGTGAACTGCACGAACACCCTGCTCGGCTCTGTGTCTTTTAATGCAGAAATCTGTCCCTGGCTCAGTTCCCGAAAATGTGGGCACCTTGTCCTGCCCTGGAGCTCCTTTGTCCCTTTGGGATACTCCCAGGTTCCTGCATGAGTCTGGTCACCTTCCACTCAGGGCTGTGGGAGACCTGGAGTCTCCGTTGCCTGGCTTCTCCAGGACAATGCCTGCCTGTAATGTGTGGGGCTCTTGTGACCATTTTCCAAGTGTTGAAACTGAGGTTCAGAGAAGTCAGATTCGGGTTCCTGGCTACCGTCCTGTCAGATCACAAAGCCGATGCCCTTTCTGGAAGGTTCTCTGATGGGCTGCAGCAGCTGTGACAGCAGAGGCTGACCTCTGGGCTCTCCAGCCCCCTTGCTGTCCGTCACTCAGCACCAGGAGCCAGGAGAGGTCCTGCCAGGCCAGCCTGGCCCAGCCCAGCCCACAGGGACCCCTGGGTGCTGCCCTCCCCTCCCAGGGCCCCTGGGCCTGACGGGGGTCTTCCAGCCTGGGCTTTACCAAGCCTGGCCTCTCAGAGCCTGGAGATGTCAAAGGGGCTGAGATTCTGCAGAACCCGCCTTTCTCCCTCTGTCCCCACTGGTGACAATCCTCAGAACCAGTAGCACTATAGTCACTTCTGTACATTTTGGTGCTGGGATTGAACCCAGGGTCTCACTCGTGCCCTTCCACTGAGCCGCACCCCACCTGATTCTCAGGACGATCCTGCTGTCCACTCTGCTCCAGCCACTGGGGCCACCTGGCTGTCCCTCCCACACTGAGCTGGTCGCAGCCTCAGGAATGGCCTCACTGGTCCCTCTGCTGAGGATCTCTGCCCCTTGGCTTCTCCCAGCCTCACCGGAGGCAGGGTCAGCAGGTGCCACCCCTGCACCCTGGGTCACAGCAATGTCCCTGCTGTCCCGGTTCCCTGGCTCCCATCTTCCTAGCAGGCACCGGGAACATCCGATGTGATTCATGCTTCTTTGTTTGTTGTCCATTCCTCCCTCCCCAGCTGGAACACTCCATGGGGGTGGGTGTGCTGGCCAAGGCACAGACTCAGAGTGGACAGATCCCATGCTCCTGCCCTGGGCTCCCGGAGCCCCGTGAGGGGAGCCATCTCACCCGGCTTCACAGAGAAGAGAGGAGGTTTGTGGCCCCACACTCCAAGTGTCTGTGACAGTGGCCCCCAGGACCACTGGCATGACAGGACTGTCCTCCAGGAAGGAGGGATGACTGGAGCTTGGCAGGATGAGAGGGAAAAAGTCCAGGCAGAAGCCAGGCACTTGGCTGGGCTGCTGACCGGCTCCCAGCGAGCTGGGGGGGGGGGGGGAGTGGGGAGCTTTGTTAGAATGCGTCTGCGAGCGCCTGCCTTCTCTCTGATGGCTGAGTGATTGACACTCACAAATTACTCAGCCAAAAGTGTGGAGTCTTTGACCCCTGAGTAACATCGTGGGCAAGCCTGAGATTTGCTAGCATTTTGTCATTTAATTGCTACAAATCCCCTGAAAATTCACTGGCCGGTAATTTTTAATGCAGGGCAATTTCAATGTGATGCATGGCCCAGATGGTTCCTGCGTTCCTCACCTCTCTCTCTCTCTCTCTCACCTCTCTTCCTCTCTGCCTCTCTCCCTCTCTCCATCCCTTTGCACTTTTCTCTCTCTCTCTCTTTTTTTAATCTCACAAACTTTGGAGTGAACTATAGCAGAGCTGTGGCCAAGTCGCTGCAGTCTGTCATCTGTCTGACCCTTGCTGGGCGGTGTTCTTCCTGTCCCTACTCCATCCTGCACAATGTCCCCAATCAGCATCACAAGCAAGGCAGCCACCTCCTGCAGGACCCACCTGGTGGGGGGGTTACTGTCCCTGGGCAGGCTGGTGACTATCTGCAAGGCCAGAGACACCAGCAGCCTCTTGGGAGCAGCGAATGCCTGACTCCTTGGTACCCCAGGCCCTCGGAGGAGGGTGCCCCAGCCTCTGGTGCCCAGAGCTGAGATGACCCTGTGTCCCGCCCCCTCCGACCCCAAGGAGGATGCTGGGTTTCCCTGGCCACGTGCTGCATGGACCTGGCTGTGGAATCACCTTGGTCTTCAACCCCGAGCGAGGCAGACGTCACGGGGTCTGCGATTCCCTAAGGGTGCAGAATGATCACCAAGCCACAAGTGGGAAGGGGCCCGGGAGCAGGAAACATGGGTCCCCCTCTCCTCACAGCCACCCAGGCCATGTGGGTTGGGACAGTTCCCAGTCTTTATTTTTCACCTATGGTGTGTAACTGAATTCTTATTTCTAAATACAAAATATATAAATATATATAGACATATGGCCTTTTAAACTGTGTGCCTGGAACCGCCCTAGAGGGCCTTTCCTCCTGGACAGGGAGGGACCCTGGTGTTCCCGCAGATGACCTGGGAGAGGGATGGCCCTGCCTCCCTGCCCGCCCCCCATGTAGGGAAACAGGTCAGTCTTCCAGCCCGTCTCAGCTTACACGTGTACACGGCTGATGAAATATTCCACTCAGCCCTTCTCCCTCTGGAACCCACCATCTTTCAGAAATGGGTTTGTATGACAGTGACCACCACAGAGTATGGGTGGGGACCGTGCTGTCTCCTGGCTCCCTTTGTTCCGATCCCTTACTGGTTTTGATTCCGGTATGGCCGCAGAGCAAGTGCTCAGGCTTCCCCGGGCTCTGGCCAAGGCCCGGTGGTCCCTGGAGGCCTTGAGAGGGAGGGTCCTACCCGGGTCCTGGCTCCTGCTCACTGGCAACACCCCTGGGACCACCAGACCTGCACAGAGGCCCTGTCTGCACCCAGAGACATCCCAGGGCTGGGGTGGGTGCGTCCTCTGTCCTGGATGCTCAAAGATGGGGCTGGACAGAACCTGGATGAGGGCTAGGCAAAGGCTTCAGGGAAATGACCCTCTGCCCAGGCTGAGCCTGCATGGCCGGGTCCCTCTGTGCAGTGGCCCTAGTCCACATAACCTGGCAGCAGCACCAACCCAGGGGACAGCATCTGCCTGCCCTGGGGCCAGGGCACACCCTTCCTCACTCGAGATCACTCATTCTGATGTGGACCGAGAGCCTGGCACCGGTGACCAGGAAAGGCTGCCCTATCCCCACGGGGTCTTGTGGGGAATGGACTCCATACAGCAGGCAGGGAGCAGGGCCAGTGGGAGGGCCGAGCTTGAGCAGGCAGTCCCCCTGGGGGGGGTGACAGGAGGCCAAGACTTGAGGACTAGGAAGGACCCACCCACAGCTGTGGTGGACGGATCAGGGACAAGGCATTCCAAGGTCCAGGGCAGGGTCTGTGGCCCTCAAGTTGGCCAGGGTTCCCAGAACTCCCAGCTCACTGTCATGAGTGGCCTGCAGAGGCATTAGCTGCACAGAGGCAACGTGAAGGGCTCACTGTCCCTTCAAACAGGAAATGAAACCAGGCCACAGCATCATGTGGGGGCGGGGTGGACAGGGTGAGATAGCTGGTTGTTTCCATTTCCCCCACCTGGGTTACCTTCCATTTGCTTTCCCAGCCCCCTGCACCTGCCCCCAGCCTAAGCAGAAATCAGAGAGGAGTCTTCCAGGAAAGTGTTTGTTCTTTTAATCAAAACAGAGAAGGAAGCTGCAGACCCTCTCCACTTCCCCTTTCTTTTGCCATTAACTTGGATGTGATGTCAGGAGCTTCAGCAGCCATTTTTCTACCTTGAGGGAAAGTTCAAGAGAATCATAAAGACATAGGAGTTGCTGAATCCACAGCAGCCACCTCCCTCCAGATCTTCATTATATAAGAACCACAACCCCATTTCTTTAAGACATGTCGGCTTTGCTGTTATATGTTCTCAAAAGCATTTCTTGAATTGCTACATGGAGTAAGGTTTGGGGGCTGAGAATAACTGAATATCAATATGGGTGACTCTGAATTCAAAACAGATGACTTAAGATTCCAAGATGAAAGTGGTCCTTTGATGGTCAATTGAGCCTACATTAACATATAAGCCATAAATGGCCTGAGACCCCATCTGTCCTAGAATTAAGGCCTGAAATGCATGCTGGGCAAAGCATTCCAGGGCCATGACTTGGGACTCTGGCTCCAAGAGTGTGGTGTCCAGGCAGCCCCCATCCTTCCTGTTGATCTAATGCCACTGGGCTTGTGGGAAGCCTGATGCCCGCACAGGGGCCACCCCAAACCCATCCACCACTGTGGCAGTGTCAAGGCCGAACCCAGCTCTCTGCCTGCGCCTGAGCCAGGAGAACCTGCCATCAGTGAACATTTGCGGGGTGGACAGTGGTGTGCAGTCCCACTGCTGATGGTCGGCAAGGCAGCAGCTGTGGGAAGCAGCTAGAACCTCCTGGCTGCCATCTCCTCTGCCACTGACCAGCCAGGTCATTTTGCCCCTGGAAGATTCCAGATGTGGTGTGAGTGCTCAAGATCAAACCCGAGTCAGCAGTAGAAGCTGTGAGAGGCATGGAGACCCCAGGCGTGGACTCAGCTGGCTTCCTGGCCTGGCCTGGAGCAACCTGGGCCCCAACCCTGAGGGATCCACCTCCCCTCCTAAAGCAAAGGGAGAGCTGGCGTCCACATGTTCACCCCTGAGAACTGGATTCGGGTGTAAGGAAAAAAGAGAAAAGCAAGGGAAGTATTTCTTGAGTAGGAACTCGGACTCGAAGGATCCCCAGCGGGATGTCCCCCATGTCACTTCCAGCAGCCTCGGGGCTGGGAACAACCCCACTATCCACAGAGACTGGAGAAACAGGTGGAGAAATTGCTGGGCTCCTGACACTGCTTGGCCATGGAGGGAAGCCCCTGCCAACCACGAGGCAGGGACAGACACACTTTCAGGTACCCACGGAGGGAAAGAGCCAGGGCCAAAATCACTGAATGCCCTCCCAGGGGAGTCTGAGGGGAGAGGTGGTCAACTGGGGGTGGAGCACTCCCTGGTGACCTGAGTGGTCAGCTCCAGGGTGCTCCTGGGTAGGAATTCATCCCAATGTCCACCTTAGCCAAGTGCTACCTCTGCCTAAAACCGGAAGGACACGACGCACACCTGGGGGTGAATCTGCTTTTGAAACCTGTCATCATTCCTCCTGAGCCTGGCCACTCCTGAGGTCCCCAGGGACGTGTTTAAAACAGCCCCGACCGTACCCCACCCCCAAGAGGCTCTGGAAGACCAGCCTGGGACGTGGACCTTCTGAGGGCCACCAGGGCTGGGGCTGCTGTTCCAGTGAGCAAGCCACAGCTCTCTGTGGGCCACAGCTGAGGCCTGGCCTTGACCTCCCCGAACACCAGGCCTTCACTCTTCTTTGTTCAGGGAGACAAGACTCCAGAATTGGTTCAGTGTTGGGATCGTCTCTAGCTCTAAGAAATGTCAAGAAAAAAGTTGGCGTAGACCTCGTTCAGGGAAGAAAAGGCTTTCTGGAGAAGCTGGACCTCGAGCTTAAGCAAGTGGAGAGGGGAAGGATAAGCAATCTGGTGTGGAAGGGCATGAATGGAGGCTCAGAGGCAAGAGGGCTCAGGGGTGTGAAGGGTGCTAGCAATCTCTCAGGGCCCAGCCCAGCTCAGCCAGGAACCCCCTCCTGGACTGTCGACTGCCTCCTCCCCACCTCACACAACCTCTTTATGTCACTCAGCTGACCAGTTGCCCCTCTGCATGTCTGACTTCCTGTGCAACCCTAAGCTCCTCCATTATCATGATTGACGTCACTAGACCACACAATGTCAGCCCAGTTTCTGGGGTGGACAGAGGCCCTGGGGCTCCTTTCTCTGCCTCTCCACCTGCTCCCTTCCTCTCTGGCTTCCATGACAGTAGGAGGCACTGGCTGGCAGAAGACCTGGTGTCTTGGGAGGAAGTGGCTGGTTGTGGCCCCTGCCCCATGACCCATGGCATGGCACCCTGGGCCTGCAGATTCCCTCACCTGAGGCCAGGGCTCTTGACCACCCATTTGCACAGTAACGATGTGTCTCAAATTTTTTTTGACTCTCTGGCAAGGAGGCTTTTCAGATTTTTTTTCCTAATCCATTTTCTCCATGAATCTAGTACCACAGAGACCCAGGGAACCTGTTGTGTCGTGTTTATGCTTGTGCTTCACACACAACAAGAGTGACACGGGCCTCCTGTCATAGGAGGCCGCCTTTGCCCCTTGCAGGGGTGTCACGGACCCCACAGAGAAGGCCTGAGATCCAGGTGCTGGGACACCTGCCTCCTGGCCTCTCCCAGGCAGAGGGAGGCCCAGTGCTTGACTCTGCTCCCTGGGGTCTTCCCACTGGCATTCTCATTCCCTTATTGAATCCTCAACTACTGTTTCTTCCTGGTGGAGCTTCAGCGACTGTGCCTGGACCACAGCATGGGATTGTTCTGGAATGTTCTGGAAGTGAGGAGAGTTGGGAGTCATCCTCAGAGCCCCCCACAGATGGCCCCTCTCGAGGCTGGCTCCCCTGCAGCCCTGGAGCCCAGCTGTGAGGGCCGCGGCTCCCCTGAGCAGGGAAACCTGTCAGATCCCATTCCTTCCAGGGCCCACTCAGGATGTGTGCCTTCCCTGTGGCCCCTGAGGGTGGTTCTCAGCATCTTTTCCTCACAGGGCACCTCTGCTCTCATGCTGGACCCATAGTCTTTACAAGGTCACCAGCTCACTCTGATGACCGGGAAGTCCTTCGCTGCCCACGAGCCATCATCTGCCTCTCTTCTGGTGCTGCCAGTCTCTCCGTTTTCTCTCTGTAATCAGTCCACTAACAGGCGCCCCTCAAGCCAAAGATGCACTCACCAGATTTGCTGGGACCCTGGAGCAGTTGGGAGCTTCCTGGGGTGACAGCGGGAGAGAGCGCCCCCTGGCGGCCACACTCAGCCTCGCCCCCAGGACACAGCAATTCGCTCTGGCCCAGCCTTGCACACCCTTCTCAGCCAGGGTCAACCTTGCAGGCAGTTAGGGGTGCGCAGCTTTAGCAGGCAGTTCCCCGGGGTGCCCAGCATCTTGGTTACTTGAGAGAACCCTTGGCCATCCCGTCCCTGTCCTAGTGACATGCAAGACTCCCCTGAGTTCCACAAAGCAACTTTTTTCATATTTTTCCACGTCCCCTGCTGATATTATGACCCTGAGGGGTGGACATGCCTCAGCTACTGCTCAGCAGCCTGACCCAGCCATATTCCCTGCCCAGTGGCTGTGCTGACCTCATCCCACAAGCAACCCCACCACGCTCTGGGTGGGGCTGGATGCTCCCAGCCCCCCGCAATCCCTCCAGGGAGTCACAGCCCAGCCAGTCACTGACTCTCGGGACCCTTGAGGGTCTTAAAATACTAAGGTTCTTGCAGGATTTTCAACTATGTGGGTCATACCTGCCAGTACGTGCTGTTTTAGAAATTAAAACAGATGTTGGAGAATATTACATTTATCTCAAAAGCAACAGTTAAAAACTCATAATATAGTGACATATTTAATGAAAACTAATAACATTTTTCCTAAAATAAAAATATCAAAATTCAATGAGAAGGATTGTGTTACTTTACGTTTCTGCGCATCGCTGTAATATCTGGCTTAGTAGAAAATGCCCAGTTCTCAGATGCACTTCCATATGCTATTGGATGCAGTCTGTCACTCTGGTTGAGGGAAATCTGGAAATGCAATAATCACAGGACAGGGCAGGGGAGGACCCTGCGGGTCTCCAAAAGGGTCTGAAGACCCCGGGGGTCCCAGAACACCACATGGGGATCTGGGTCTCCGAGAGAAGCAGAGAACAGGGGCCGCACCTGTCCTGGTTAATGACTGCTCTGGTTGGCAGGAAAACCAGTGTCCATCTGGGAAGAGAGCCATCCTCAGACACAGGGGTATGCATGGACATCACCCATGGGCTCACCAAACCTGCAAATATCGCCTGTCCCAGATATCCAAGACTGCATCTAGCAAGAGCTGATCCCACTTCACACCCGTTATCTAGGACCCTCCTCTGAGGAGTCCGCCATGCTGTCATCATCTCTATTTTAGAGACAGTGAAACTGGGACCCAGAGAGGCAGAATCACTGTTTACTAATTCATATAATTTTCCCTACAGCCTTCAATACATTGACTGTGCCCATTTTACAGAAGAGGAAATCCCAGCAACTCCAGAGGCTGAGGCAGGAGGATCTGGAGTTCAAGACCAACCTCAGCCACTTAGCAAGGCCCTAAGCAACTTAGCAAGACCCTCTCTCAAAATTTAGAGAGAGAGAGGTTAACGAACATGCCTAAGGCCACACCATACATGTAGTATTGGGTGAGGATCAAATAGCTGTCTGTGCACACTTTTTAAATCATGGTATCTGCATGGAAAAGTCTGGAAAAATGGATACCAAACCCCATTAGCAGTGGTTACTTGCCAAGTTGAGAAGACAGCTATATCTGGCCTTGGTGACCGGTTTATTGTAAAGTTGAAATTTTAAATCAAAAAAATAAAATAGATTATTTTTTAAAAAATCTTTGCTTGCCAACCTGTGGAACAGGTTCTGGACATATATGTGTGAAGCGGGAGAGAAAGAAACTTCCAGAAAGCCACAGGAGGGGTGGGGGAGCCAGCACTCCCTGGGCATTGCAGGCTGGAGAGCCAGGTGGTGCTGGCATGGCAGGTAGCTGCCTCTGTCCCAGGATCCTCCAGGTGAGCACTGACAGATGGGGGCCTTAGGGGCACCCCCCAAAATACTCTGCAGGTGCATCCAGTCCTGGAGCCACTGGGGTCCTGGTTCGGTCCTCCTGGCACTACCCAGCGAGTGTGAACACCCCGCCCCAGCCCCCTGAGTTCACAGGACGGGAGATTCTCATTTTCACCCAGGGGACAGCCTGTCTGTTGGTGGCTGGGAGTCTCCTTCTATTTTTTTTCCTGAATGATAATTCTCCCCCAATTTTTTTTTTGTAGCCAAAAATCACCCAGGCAGAAAATTATGCAGTGAAAGGGAAGGGAAGATAATTTCCGCGGGTTGCAACATTCTCACTTGTCATCCATCGGCAGGATGGCGTGAGGTGCAGGTAGGGAAAGAGCAGACTCAGATCCATCACTGTCCCCTGCCTCCCTGGGGGGCCACAAGGGCAGAGGATGCCTGGGTCGTCCCATGGGGGACTTTTCCACTCCCTGCTCGGGGGCCTCAGATTCCCCTCCCAGAGCTCCCTCCTCTGGTGCTGCCTGCAGCCCCCACATCCTGGCCCAGGACAGAACAGACGGGAATAGGCTGCAGAGCTGGGCCAGGACAGCGGGAGATGTAGGAGCAGCCTCAGTGGTCACCAAGGCAGAGGAGGGCTGCGGACCAGTGGTCCGAGCAAGCCCAGGTCCTGATCCCTGTGCAGCACCCAGTGGGACAAGGGCAGCTCACAAGTGGCCTCCCGTCCAGGCCTCTTCCCCATCTGCACAAAGCAGGTGCTGTCACCTCATCAGGCTGCTGGGAGGATTAGAGGTTCCTCGGGTGACCTGCCCAGGAGGGGACCCCAGGTGCTCCATGCTTTTTCCACTCAGGGCTCCATGTCAACACTTTGGGGGGTTTTGCAGCCAGGTGGTCTTCGAGGCAGCCCCCCATTGCAGCAGAGTTGAGTAAACCAATGGTGTTGCCTGTGCCCACAACGTTGATTTACAAAGACGAGTGGTGGGTGGGATTTAGCCAGTGTGTGGACCACTGGTCTAACGGAGCCATAGCATGTGCACCCACATCCACACTCTGGGAGGCCAGCCTCATCCCTCTGGGTGCTTCAGCATTGGACTCTGGGAAAGGAGCGAAGCAGAAATGGGGCGGGAAGAAGGGGTGCCGTCTGCAGGAGCTGAGCCCAGAGAAGGTCTGAGTGGCATCAATACTTGGGGACCACACAGACTGGAGGTGAGACACGACCCTGCCAGGGTCTAGTCATGGGGCGCCAGCATGTTCTATGAACTCTCTGAGCCTCGGTTTTCTTGTCTATGAAATGGGGATGAAAATGGCACTTTCTCATCTGCTTTTTGTGAAGGTGACATGAAATGGCAGGTATGACGCCATTAGCCTGTGGCACTTGGCCTCCGTTAAGAGATTACTCACTATTGTCATTATTGGGGTTGATAGTTTCACTCAAACTCCTATCACTTGTCAACAGGGTGCAGTCCTCTGTCACGAGGAGAGGCTTCCCAGCTTTTCTTTTTGTCACGGGTGGGAGACGCATTAGGCAGAGAGACCTGGTGAGCCGTATGCTTCTCTTCCTGCTGCTGTACCACACAACCATGAGTTTCGTGGCTTTGCACCACACACGTTGATTCTCCTGCAGTTCCTCTGGCCAAGGCATTGCCAGGGTGGGCACCCATGGAAGTTCCAGGGGAATCCATTTCCGCGGCTTTTCCAGTGGCTTGAGGCTACCCACATCCCCAGTCTCTTGGTCCCTGCCTCCATTCCGGAGATATTCTGATCTCTCTCTCTCTCTCTCTGCCTCTGTCCCCAGGTCTCCTTTCTGAGTCTGACTTCCTCTTGTAAGGACCCTTGGAATTTTGATGCACTCAGAGAAACCAAGACGGTCACCCCACATCAAGTTTCTCAAAATCACATCTGCAACGTCTCTGCCACCTCGGGCGAGAGATTCCCGGGTCCTGGGGGTCAGGATGTGGCCACTGGCGGGAGGCATTATTGAGCCTAGCTCACGTGCTCAGCCTGGACCACAGGAAGGTGCCCGATCCACAGGATGTTAGGTTCAGTGGGTGGTTTACAAACCACTCAAAATAGTGACCACTGATTCTGTTTTCCACCCTGTGAGTTGACCAGTGAGACTCTGGAGGGGGCCAGTGGGCTGGGTCTGGCTGGGCTGGCCGGTGTGTCTGCAGGCAGCTGGCTGGCTGGCTGGTGGCTGGGTGATCCCAGCCTCGTTTATATACCTGGCTGGTCGACAGCAGAGCCACCGGGGAGATGGGGCCAAGGGACTCTTCTCCAAGGATGGCTCAGGCTTCGTCACGTGTGGGCATCAGAAGCTGCAAGAACGCTTATGGCTGTGGCTACATCAGACAGGGGGACACTGAGGCCAAGGGTCAGCCTCGAGGTGGTTGAGTGAGCTGGAGGGAGAAGCGCTTGTCTGGGAGGGCAGGGAGCAGGCCGGCAGCCCTGCCTTCTGAAGGTTGAACACCATGATCCCTCCTGGAACCTGTTCATTGGGGTCCCCAGAGCTGCCCTCTTTCCTCCCTGTCCCATGGTGAGGGGTGGTGATGGTCTGTGTGCGCTGCCGTAACAGAGCACCACAGGCTGGGTGGCTTATAAACCACAGGAATTCATTGCTCACCGTGCTGGAGGCTGTGAAGCCCAAGGTCAAGCTGCCTGCAGAGTCGGTGTCTGGTGCACCTGCTTCCTGGCTCACGGATGGCCCCTTCCAGCTGTGTCTTCACATCTTGTGATGGACAAGGGGACTCTGGGGTTCCTTTTATAAGGGCACTAACCCACTTCCAGACAGCCCCACCCTCACGACCTCATCACCCCAAAGCCCCTGCCTCCTGAGGCCACCCCATTAGAGGTTAGGATTTCAGCACCGGAACACGAACATTCGGGACATTGCAGGTAGCAAGGGTGGGGCTGGGTGAAGAAAGGGCTGGGGCTGGTAGAGAAGGCTCCCTTCTTTTTGCCCCCTCCCTGGTGACTAAAGGATATTTCTGTAATATAGTTGGGGAGGGGGTCTTTGCACAGGATTGGAGCTCCCCTATCCGGGAGAATTTCTATCTTGATAGAAGCTGCTGTGGTGGTCATTCAGTCAGATGAAAGATGGAGGCTGGGACTCTATCTCCTCCTTGAATCTGGGTGGGCTCCCAACTCTGTCATAACCAAGAATGTGGAGTAGGTGATGCTCTGTGGCCACATGTGGGAGTCCCTGAGCACCTGTCTGGGAAGTCCAGTGACCAGAGTTCATGGTGCTGAAGAGGCTATGGGTCAATGTTCACATTGGCAGAGCTGAGATCAGGTCACCTGCCAGCCACCAGTGAGCCAGCCTTAGTCCAATCCCACCAAGCCCCAGCCCGTGACTGCCACCACATGCCAGACCCCCAAGGAGAATGACCCACATGGGTACTCCCCAGATTCCGAGCCCACAAAACCCTGAACAAACTTCAATGGGCGTTTTAAGCCACTAAGTGTTGGGGTATGTCTTACCCAGCAATAGGGACCAGCTTATGTTCCCAGACCTAACTATGCAGAGGTTGCCTCTGGAAACTTGGAAAAAAAAAAAAGCTGATACCTGGGGTTCACCCCCAACCTTTGTCAATCCACATCCTCTGTGGGTAACGTGTAAGAAGCCATATGGATGAGCTGCCCCTGAAGGTGAGAGGCAGTGTAAGGTCTGGAAGTTGAGGCTGTGGGAAGACTCCACTCTCTGAGCCTCCGTCCCCTGAAGGCAGAGCTGGGGTGGGCCGAAGATCAAAGAGGATGGTCTGGAAGAAGTCTCCAGTGAGTTCAGAGCCCTGGGGATCAGAACTGAAGGAACAGAGTGGGATCTAGTGCCAGTGTCCTGGGTACAGGTGTGGGACTCTACCACTGTCACCAGTTGAATGGAGGCCCCCAATATACAGCTGCATCCTGATCCCTGGGACCTGGAAGGTGACCTTATCTGGAGACAGAGTCTTTGCAGATATAATTAAGGATTGCAAGATGAGATCATCCCGGGAGTAAGTGGTCCCTAAATCCAGTGATGAAGAAATGGAGAAAGACACCAGACAAGGGAGAGGCCAGGTGCAGACAGGGCAGAGCGTTCAGGTGCACGATCATAGGTCGAGGAGCATCCAGGCCACCGGGAACTGGAAGAGAAAAGGGAACATTCTCCCCAGAGCCTTCAGAGGCCGTGTGGTCCTGATGCCGCCTTGGTTTTGGACTGGCAGCCTCGGGAACTATGAGACATCAAGTCACAGCAACACACACAGTGCCTGTGACTTCCGTCAAGCTGAGAGCAGGCTTCTTCAAACAGGTTCATCTCCCTTCAGGCCCCCATGAGGTCCAGAGACTGACCTTCAATCCTAACTCCTGGGTGGTATGTCCAGAGTGCCATTTCTGTGGCAGGAGCCAGGCCAGGCACAAAGTCCCACAGGCCCAGGACCCAGAGCCTGGCAGGGGACGCAGACCAGCACAGGGACAGGCAGGCCCACTCTTAAGAGCCAGGAGGGTGCAGCTCTTACTCCTCTGCACTCCAGGGCCTGCCTGAGCTGAGCTTCTGGCTCTCTCATTCCCTGTGTGACCCTGGGAAGTCACATGGCCCTTCTGTGCTTCTGTTCCCTCATCTCTAAATTAGGGTCAATACCCATGCCTGTTGCAGAGGGTGGAGTCTGTGCAGATTAATTGAGGAAATTCCAGATAGTATTGAGTGCCAGGTGGGGCACACAGCAAGGCTGGAATTGGCAGACGGGATCGCCCAGGCCTGGAACAGCTAGGGCGGACACCAGGGAAGAGGAGAACAGCAGCTTTGGGTGACAGACGGCTCCGTCAGGCCAGGAGAACACAGGGTCCCAATCTAGTCTGGGTCACAGTCTGAGTCAGGAAACCCATCATCAAACAGTTTCACATGCCTACCAAATTCCATTCCGGCCTTCCGGGGAGTCTGGGTGCGGCGTTTCCCAGCTGGACCCTGCAGACACAGGGGCCAGTGATTCCTTGTGGTGGGGCTGTCCTGTGCCTGGCAGAGGGTTTAGCTATACCCTGGCCCCACCCACTGGGTGAGAACCATGCCCTGAAGCATCTTCAGGTGGTCTGGTGCAGCTGCCTGGGCAGGGGCAGGGGCCCTGGACCAGAGTCCTGCTCACTGACAGGTACATGCAGAGAACTTGCTAGAGACCAGTCCCCAGGTCCCTGCAGGGCTGTGGGCTTGGGGCTGGCATCCTCTTCCCCTGTGTGAGGCTGGGGTCAAGGAGGACTCCAGCTATCCACCTTTGCCTCTGCTATCCACCTTTGTCCACCTTTGTCTTCCTGGGTTGTCCCCAGGACCATGTGGGAGCAAAGCAGTGGGGTGAGGACACAGCCTTCCTCGGCGGCACCTGACCCGTGTGATAGGCCCAGCAGCCAGCTGTGGTCATTTCTGCCCAGCTCAGGACTTCTGACTTTGCTCTGCAGCCCAGGGGCTGGCAGAGGTCTGCCCATCAGCACCCTGCCCTCTCTCTTCCCAGGTGCAGGGGCCCGTCACCCCCACCCCCTCTCAGCCTCTGCTTCCCAGAACCCACTTGGCACAGGTGGCCAGGCGGCTCCGGGACGCTGCGTCCGCACACCCTTCCCCAGCTCTGCGCTGTTCAGAGGCCTCGGAGCCCCTGACCGAAGCATGGCTGGTTGCTGCCAGCTCTGACATTCCAGGTTTTACGACTGGGGGACACTTTATGTGAGCCAGGGCATGTTTGAGGGGGTGTCATGAACCAGGCGATGATGGGTTTTACGGGCTCCTCCAACGGTCCAGCGTGAAGAGGGAACAGACCCTGGCCCCATGTTCTGATTCAGGTCCCCACGCAGCTGGAAGGAGCATCTCCAGGTTCTGTGACTTTCTCATCTGAGGTACCCAGGCACCATCCCTGTCCCGTTTTATAGACAAGGGAATACACATAAGCTAAAGGCAGAGACCGTGGAGTCAGTGGGGCCGGCTGGACAGACTCAGGCAGACCGCTCGCCCCTGCTGAGCCGTGTCTGCACAGTGAGCTGGCGGGTCCCTGGTGAGCATCACTGACCACCTACAGTGGACTCCATGCTCAGGACTGGGGTCAGCGCTGCATAGACAGGGGAGAGGGCCATGTGGCTGGGAGTGTGTATTTTTCAAGGAAAGGAGTACAGACCTCAGCAGGCTGGTGAGTAGACCCTTTCAAGTGGACTGAGGGCCATGCTGACCATGGGAGCAGAGGCAAGGGTTGGCCCTGATAGGGTGGCCGGAGACGTTGAGCCTGGGACCTCAAATGAGAAGGAATGGCCCCAATTCTCAGGTCCCCTGCTGTTCCTCAAGCTTTCATGACCCACCAGCTGTGCCAGTCCAGTGACCCCCAAGAGGAACGGGGCCTGGGAGGTGGAAATCTTTTCTCTCATTTTGTTATTAAGATGTGACTGGCCACCCAAGACCGTGTGTATTCAGGAGGTGCAACCTGGTGATTCCATACAGAGGCACCGCCAAATGACCACACTGCCAGGTTCATGATTCAGTCACCTCCTGACTCCAGGCATGGAGCATTGTGAGGCCTCGTCCCCACCTACCCCCCAACTCAGCTCTCCTGGCCTCAGTCCTGGACATTCTAGCAACTTCTGCAGTCTCTGCTCAGGTGTAGAACTTGCTTCCTCCTGGTCATCTGTCCAGGAAGGGTGGAAGGGAGAAAGAAATGAAAAGGAGAGAGAGAACAAAAGAAGAATGGGGCCTGTGTGGATGTGGATGGAAGGATTCCCTCCCCCTCTGCCTGGGAGGGCTTCCCCATTCTTAAGGACCATCTAAAATGGCGCTTCCTCTCTGGCACCAGCGCCTCCTGCAGGCAGGGTTTTAGGTGATGCCGAACAGGTACCCATCAGGACTGTGCAGGTGCAAGGGGGAGTGAGGACCAGAAAAGAAACTCTGTCTCCTCTCTTTCCCCTCCTGCAGCCACATGTCTTGAGTGAATGCAGAACCCAAGACTGGACAGCCCAGCTCAGTGGGTAGTTCCATCTGGGGCTCTGACTCAAGTCAGACCCATGAGTGACACTCAGGGCTCTGCCTGGGGCAATTCTGGAAGACGCGCCTTCTTTCTGCTGGCTAACTGAGCTGATAATACATAGCCATCTGTGCACCCATGGCAGCAGATCCTGCCTGAGTGTGAAGCCAATCCGAGGAGAGCAGAGCTGAGAGATGGTGAGAGAACAGATGTCTGAAAAGATCATTTGAGCCCTGGATCCACCGTACCTGAAGACCATAACTGAAGTCAGTCCCATGCTCTGAACTTTGCACTTACTTGAGCCTATAAATACCCTTTCAACATGAGATGGATTGAGTCTTAAGGAACACAGAAATGAAGAGAAAGGAAGAAAGCAGGAAATAAAAGAGATTTGAAAGAGCAGAGAATAGATTTTCCCTCAGAGCCTCCCGAAGGGGTGAGTATACTGACACATTGACTTTGGACCTGTTCCCCCCACAACCATGAGAGCATACATTTCTGTTACTTTAGGCTGCCCATTTGTGGTATTTTGTTATGGAATCCCTAGGAAATGGACATAATGGAAGAGGCTGGCCAGTGGTAGAAGCCCCCTCCACCCCAAGAGGAGACACAGAGGGGCTGGAGGGGTGAACATGCCTTCTTTTTACAGCATGGTGACACACATTCGTTTCCCTAAAGTGTGTCCTGATGAACCTCCTCTGGAGGTCAGGGAAGCCACCACCTTGATTACTCCAATGCTGGTTTTGGGTTACAGAAATGAGTGACACCTGCACTGGTCACCACGGGGACACTGAGAGCCTACTAAGCACCATGCCCTGCCTGGCGCTCGGAGCACATCTCTTTCACTCCTCTCCAGGATGTGGACGCTGCTATGCCACTTCCTGGGTGGAAAGCTCAAGCTCCAGAAGAACTGCCACCCTGGGGAGTCTTGGGGTGGGAGCTGCCATGACCCCGGGGAAGGGCTTGCACTTTTCAGCGACAGGCTGTGCAGGACGCAGGTACAGCGGCTTCCTGTGTTAGTCAGCTTCCTCCACCTGGGAACCCAGTGTGGGCTTCCCAGCTTCTGCCCATTTTGCAGGTGAGGAAACACAAGCAAATGTCAGCATGTGCCCAGGGTGGGGTGGGGACATGCACATGACCTCCTGTCTCCAGCTGGTAGTTCTCACTGCTGGAGGCCCGCCAAGCCTTAGGCTCCTGGACCGCGGCTGCATCCAGTCCATCCTCCACAGCACTCCATGGGTAAGTCCTGAAGTCGCTGTGGCTATTTCTACTGTGTATGTGAAGCACATGCAAATGGTGATGCTGAGGAGGGGACCCTCGCCTGGCTCTGCGGCAGTCCTTACTGGCTTTGGGACACACCCTGTCTTTCTCTCCAAACTGCTGTATCCATCTCTGATTGATCCCTGGATCCCACCTTCAGCAGAGTGCCTGGTAGACATAGGTGCGCCTGTCCCTGATCTGACCTGCACACTCTCCTGTGTTTGGCATGGCCCAGTGACCAGGGGAGGACCTGGGAGACACCTCCCTCCTGTGACCGCTGCAGTTGACCTGAGGTCTTGGGCCCTGGGCACAGTAGGGCAGAGCCTAGGAATGCTGTTTGGTTGGACTGACATGCTCCCTCCTGCCAGGGCAGTGAGGAGAAGATGGCCCAGGATCCACTCCAGTGGCAACTTAATGGACCTATACATCACCAGGTGTGGATGGATCCACTCCAGGGAGTATCGAGCCGGGTGCAGCAGATGGCGCCATGCTGATGGCCCACTAGTGTGACCCTCCACCACGGCCCAGGAGCAGCACCCCAGAGACACTGTGGCAGAGCCCGACCCAGCTCTTCCCTGGCAGGGGTCAGCTCCTGCTTAGGAATCAGGTCTCTTTTTTTGAACTCTACTGACCTGGACACAGGCAGGAGGGGTGGTGGACAGATAGCAGGTGACAGCAGGACATTTATAGTTCTGATGAGCTGATAGGGGACCCAGTGGAGGCTGTCAGTGGCAGCAGACAGGTGGGCACGGTTGATGGTACTTGGGGTCGAGAGGATCTAGATGGCTCAGAGACAGATGGCTGTAGAGGCAGCGGCCACACCGAGGAGGGCCCAGGCGGCAGGTAGGGGACATGCTGGGCAGCACAAGCACCTGGTGTGGTGGTGGAGGGCAGGGGCTTTAGGGTGGGAGTGCATTAAAGGTGCAGTGGGAACAGAGGGGTCAGAGGTGATGGGGGAGGAGGGAGAGCCGGCACCGGCTCTCACCCTCTGTCCTGGCCTCTGTTTCCGCCTCCCTGGCAACCTGCCCCCTCTTCTTGCTCCTGTCTTTCCTCTGAGAGACCCTCTGCCCCTTCCCTTCCTTCTTCCTTCCTCTCCCTCCTTCCCATCCCTCCCTCCTGCTGTCGCTCAGGAGGGTCTTTCTGTCCTGTTTCTCCTCCCCCCTGCCCCTCCCCCTTCTCTGTGGCATACAGGACAGCTGTCAGGACACGTCCTAGGAGCTTTACATCTGTCTGCATCCATTCAGTCCTCACACGTCCCTGGGGGGCAGCCATCACCTCCGAATCCCGGTCACTCTCCAGGGGCCTTATTTGCATTGAGACCCCAGATGCCAACTCTCTGTTTTCTGACTCGGAGTATGTCATGGTTGTTAATGGCAACAGTGACCTGTGGGGTATTTCCTCTTTCCTAAGTGCTTTATGTCATCGCCAGAGTCCTCCAAGGACCCCCTGGGAAGCAAACACTGTTACCCCACTTTGAAGCTCAGGCCCAGAGGCTAAATGACTTGGTCCAGGTCACCCACTGGTAAGATAGAGTGGGACTGGACACTGTCCTTCTGAGCCTCTGCAGGAGGGAGGCTGGTGCCCAGTGAGGGCCATGACGAGGTTCCTGGAAGCATCTCTCTGGGGACTTGCTCAGGGCTCGGCCTGGACAGCCCTCCCCTTCTCTCTGGCTCTTCCCTCTCAAAAGCTCCCATCTTTCTTCTCTCCCTTCTTGTCTCCCGTTTCCCACCCCTTCCCCACCTCTAGCTCAGCTGCACCCCTCATGGGCACCATCTTGGCCATTTCAGTGGCCTTCAAAGACCAAGGCCCTCTCTTGTTGTGGGAATGTCAGTCATGCTGTGATCATTACCCATACACAGGTCTTCTCTAAGGAAACCCCCAATTCTGAGTAGCTGGTATTCCCTCTCTGGGAACTTCCCATTCTCTCATCCTCTGATGCGGAAGGTGCCTGGTGGCCATGTTGGGGCCAGGGGACTCTGCCTCCCAGGCTGCTTGGATCAGGTTAATCACTGACCCGAGGTGCGCCAATCAGACCCTCTCTTGCGCAGGTTTGGAATGGAGAATTTAAACTTCTTTCATTAAAACAATTTTTAAAAACATTGTCACCTAAAATACTTGTATTATTTTTAAATTATGTAAATAATTGCATGTTGATTGTAAGAAAAAGGAAATCAAGGCAATACAAAAAAATAGAAGGACTGGACCCCACATCCCACTGGCAGCCACACGCAGGGGACCGTTCATTCTCGTTCCTCTCTGTAAACTCACTCGCGCCTGCGAACACGCATCATTGTATGTAGATCTCATTTGAAGTGACTGGGCTCATCAGCACGAGCTGTTTCTAACGTGATCAGCGTTTTCCTTGCCATGGAGAACAGGGTTTCCTTCTTTCCTCCTGCTGCCCTCCCTGTCCTCCCTGGCCTTTGTCCCTCTTCTGTCCCTCACCCTCGCCCACCCCCTACCTAGTCCTAGTAACCAGCTCATAATCGGGTGCATTTCCTCCTGTGATGAGCTGAATCGTGGTTCCTAAAAGAGGTCCATGTGGGAACTTCAATGTGCCTTCAGTGGAGCGGGATCCTGGAATGCCAGGAGGACCTGACGTGGGGAGGTCATCTGGAGCATCTCACTGTTCCCAATTTTAATTTTTTTTCTCACTAAGTTGCATAGAATGGCCTCAAACTTGAGATCCTCCTGCCTTGGCCCCCTGAGAAGCTGGGATTACAGGTGTGCCACCACCATGCCCAGCAGAGTGATGCCAATTTCACCAGGAGGCTCCTTCTGAAAGGGAAGCAGGAGTCCAAGCTAGGGGAGAAGGTCAGGTGATCATGGAGGATACTGGAGGCTGCAGCCTTGAGACTGTGGAGTCCGAGGCTGCCTCCAGTGGCTGGAGGGGCAGGACATGGACTTTCCCCTGGAGCCTCCAGGTGCAGCCAGCCCTTTGAGCATCCTGATTCACCTGTGAGACTCACTGTAGGCTTCTCACCTCCAGGGCCATCAGAGAAAGAGGTGTAGTTTTCCTCACCATGTGAGAATTTTTCACAGCGACAGTGAAAATATACCGATTTGGGACCAGGAGTGGGATACCACTGTAGTAAAGAGCTGAAAACATGGAAGGACCATGGAGTCAAGGGGTGGGCAAGATTTGGAAGAATTCTAGGGGCACACGATTTCCTGGAACTGACCATTGGTAGAAATGGGATGTGAAAGGCTCCTGCCCATGACGGAACCCAAGGAAACAGGAGGCACACCTGAGGAAGTGCAGGTCACCACAGAGACCCTAGCTTAGCACACACAGGCCACAGTAGCCATGGGAATGCTAGAGGTGCAGCCAAAGAGGCCCAGGAGAAATGGGGAACATGGGTTTGGAAAGTCAGGGAAGGGGGTTCTTGTCCCCCAGTGGCCAAAGCCCAGGGGAATTGTATTCTGCAGTCAGGCAGCAGAACATACCAGCGATGCACTTTCCTACTTTAGCTAGTGTCTGAGCTGTGCCCTGGGTGCTTCTTGCTGCTTATAGTAAAAGGTGAGAGGAGACAGAGATCAATCAATTGGTTGATTGATTGATTAACTCAGAGAACTGTTCAGCAAAAAGTTACCAAGACTTGAAGGCTTGGGGAAGTCTCAGTCTGTCCAGATTGCAGAAGGTGCTGATTTACTGACACCAGAAATATGTGTTCATTATCTATATTGTGGTTGGGATTGATTTTCTCCCCTTTTTTGGGGGGTACTCTACCACTAAATTACACCCCCAGCCCTTTCCTATGCTTTAATTTTGAGACAGGTCTCACTAATTAAAGTTTCTGAGGCTGGCCTCTAGTTTGCCATCCTCCTGTCTGAGCCTCCCAAGGAGCTAGGATTATCGGTGTGGGCCTCCATGTCCAGTTTTCTCACTACTTTTATGGGCATGTCAGGGCACAACATTCTCAGACCCCCCCAGGAGGAATGGGGCTGTGGTTCCAAGCCTGGCCTCGAACATCCTGCCTCTGCCACACCCATGATGGCCTCTTGGTCATGGCCAGTTACCTTCCTCCCCTAAATGGAAGGTACTTCCTGTGCCGTGAGCCTGACCCCTCTTGCTACAATTTGCAAAAGTGTGATTTACTTGTTTGTGGGCTAAACTTCACCAGGTCAGGGAGCAGCTAGGCTGTCTTGTCAACTGGGTGGCATCTCAATACAATGCCTGGATCTCCAGAAACTCCTGATACATAAGGACAGAATAAATAAATGACACAGTCCTGGGTGGCAGCCAATCAATTCCCTGGTTCACATCTCTTCGATGCTGGCATCAATACAGGTTCACGCTCCCTGTGTGCTCCGCGGTACCATCGGTGTCCTATGGGAGCCTTGGGCTTCCACCCCAACCCCTGCCTCTACCAAACCCAGTTCCCCACCTGCCCGTGGGTGGTGCCCCACATGCCACCAAGTCCCAGTGGCCTCTGCTGAAAAATAAAAAGATAAGAGTCTTTAATGGCCTCTTACTGGTATGACTGCCCAGATCAGGCAAAGGAAGAATTGTTAGGTGTAGACCACAGTGTGCTGTTTACAAGATGGCCTTGTTCACAACATGGGCATTTGGAGGGTGATAAAACCGTACTGCCTCCTCAGCCTCCTCCCTGGAAGCATCCTCCCTCTCTCTGCTTCTTGCTCCAAGTTCCAGGTCCCTCCATGAGACCTGGCCTCCCCTCCTCCTGCCCACTGCACCTCTCTGCTCCTAAGAGCTGGCAGGACTGTCAGGTGCTGCCCCTTTTGGTGGCTTGAAACTAGAACTTCTGTCTATCAGAAGCAGGTGGGATTGGGGTGCCTGGGACTGATTCACACAGGCTCCTGTCCTCTGCACTGCTTTTGTCTTGTGCAAACGTGCCATTTGATGCAGACCTGATCAAACATGTTCTGGGCTGGGGGACATGGGTGGGAGAGAGTAATTAGCATCCCTCCCTGACTGGGCCTCAGAGCCTCCCGCCCCTCCGCGTGTGGCCTCACAGGGATCCCGTTCAGTTACAGCTGGACCTCAAAGTCCAGCGTCTGCCTTCACATCCCGCACTGACTCTGGAGGTTTCCAAAGGAGCCAGTCAACATCTATTAACATTTTCCATGGGCCAGCCTGTGTGCTGGGTGCTTTACAAAAATTCTTATGGGGTGATGGAGGGAATAAAATGAAACGCTTGTGTAAGTGTTTAATGGAAGGGTTAATGCATTTTCTGAAATCAAAAATTCCATCCACAGGGGCTTTTTCCCCTCGATTTGATAACAGCCCCATGAAATATTTTAAGTTGACTGCTTCCTGGCTACTCCGAGGCTGCTCCTTGGACTAGCACAGGTGCGTGGTCACCTGAGAACCTGGTGGAAATGCAGACATGCTGAATGGGGGTCGACATTTTAACAGCCCCCTGGGGGGACTGTTGTGCACACTGAAGTGTGAGAAGCACTGATTATGAAACCTATGTCTGAATCATTAAAACACACAGGGACTGGGCGGGGGATAGAGGTATTTTAGAATCAAGGACACAGGAAAATTTCCATTTCGAATGAGGAAATTGGGACTCAGAGAGGCAATGTTACTTGCCCAAGGTCACACAGCTTATAGATGATGGAACCGGAACTGTTGCCCAGAAATCCAAGCACCATGTGGCTGGACACTTGGAAGAAAGGATTAGAAGTGACAGCAGCAGAGGAATGGCTGAGGGAGGTGGTCCCCTCGACCCTCCCATGGCACCTTACCCCACCCCTCAAGTAGAGGGTGTTGTGGTCATTGAGAAGATGGACACATGGTTTCTGATGTCAGCTCAAGATAGTAACCAAAGGTCAGGTGCCTCCTGCCACCTTGAAAGACTGACCTTGCCAACTGATGACAGCCTGGCTCTGACTATCTCCAGGTTATTTTTAAAAAGATAAAAGTGTCCACAGAGCTTTAACGCTGATGATGCTGATGCACCACATTGTCATCACCAAGCGCGGCTGATTATCTGCATGGAAGAGCATCCCACTTGTCATGCGGGTCACGAGTCTGAGTCCTCCCTCCTAGAGACCTCCCTGGCCCCGTGGGTGCTGCAAATCAGTTGTCCCTCCTCAGCCCCACACATCCCCGTGCTCTCAGCCTGCTCTAGTCACTGGCAAGGATGATGTTGGCCTGTCAGTGGTCTGTCTGTCCCTGCTGGAATGCAAGCCCCTTATGGGCAGGAATCCAACCTGCAGTGTAGACTGGATCCCTGGTGCCAAGAGGGGGCCTGGCACACAGTGGGGTGCTCAGAGGGTGTTTGTTAAGTCAATGAATGAATGATTGCCTTTGTTGGATGGGTGGGTGAATGGATGGATGGGTGGATGGGTGAATGGATGGATGGATGGATGGATGGATGGATGGATGGGTGGATGGAAGGATAGATGGGTAGATGGATGGGTGGATGGGTGGATGGATGGATGGGTGCATGGATGGACAGATGAATGGGTGGATGGATGGACAGATGGATGGATGGAGAGATGGGTGGATGGTAGGAGAGATGGGTGGATGGTAGGATAGATGGATAGATGGATGGGTAAATGGATGGATGGATGGATGGATGAATGGATGGATGAAAGGATAGATGGGTAGATGGATGGGTGGATGGGTGGATGGATGGATGGATGGATGGGTGCATGGATGGACAGATGAATGGGTGGATGGATGGACAGATGGATGGAGAGATGGATGGATGGTAGGATAGATGGGTAGATGGATGGGTGGATGGATGGATGGGTAGGTGGGTGGATGGATGGTTGAATGGATGATGGATGGATGGATGGGTGGATGGGTGATGGATGGATAGATGGATGGGTGGATGGATGAATAGATGGACAGATGTTTGGATGGATGGTTGGATGGATAGATGGATGGATAGGTGGGTGGGTGGGTGGGTGGATGGGTGGATAGATGAATTGATGGATGGATGAATAGGTGAATGGTTGGATGATGGATGGATGGAAGGTGGATGGATAATGGATAGATGGATAAAGGGATGGATAATGGATTTAGGGATACATGGATGAGTGTATGGATGGATGAGGACAGACAGAAGGATGGATGGATGGATTAATGGAGGATTTTAAGCAGCCAGATGGTTGGGGAAGGGCTCACTTTACTATACTTTGAACCTCCAAAGGAAAGTCTCCAATGTAAATAAAACCAGTTTAAAACATCATCCCCACCAAAATGGAAACAAGGCAAGTGTCACTATGAAAGAAAAAAATCTAACCAACAAACAACCAGCACTCACCTGGCAACAGTGGCTTGTCTTGATAGAAAACATGGCAGCCAGCCCCTCCTCTGGTGGTCTGTGTTCCTCCCTTGGGGAGAGGTTGGGGCTCCCCTGTGGTTCAGAATGCTGATCCTGAGCCTCTCTCTGCAGACTCTGCTGGCTCCAGGGTAAGCCCTACCCATTGCTGCTTACCTGGCTCTTGCAGGCCTGAGATGGGACCATCCTCAGCCCACAGAACATTCTTGTGCAAATTAGAAGAGTGTCCTACCACCCAGGTGTGTGGCCTCCCAGCAGGCTCCTCCCTCCCTGTGTCTCCTCACCTGGCACTTCTGCACAGGTCCCAAGGCCCATCCGTACATGGCAGTCTTGTCTGACCCACAGGACTGGCTTGTTGGAGTCACACAGGGCATCAGAGCCACAGGTGGCCTTGCTGTACTTAGGTCCCATCTGATCTCTAGGACTGTCCAGTCATCTCTTAAGCGTAGCCCAGCAGGTAGGAGGAAGGCCATTCTCATCTCCCATGCTGCCAACGCAGAAGTCTTGCAAAGGGCTCTTGGGCCAGTCACTTCTCCCTCGGTCCTGTCTGTCTCTGGGCCTCTCTCTGTCTCTTTCCATCTCTCTCCCTCCTCCCTTCTCTCTCCCCTGTTTTCCTGTGCAGGTACTTGCTACAGCCTTCAGCAATGACAGGTCCCCAAACTCCCACAGTTGGCCTCCACCAGATGGCATTCTGAATAGTGAGATGCAGCCCTTCCCTCTGCTCTGGGGACAGGCCTGCCCATCTCTGCACACCTGAGGACTGTGGGCAAGCTCCAGGCTTTAAGGAAAGGACATATACCGCAGCCAAGCCACACAGAGTGTGGACATAGGACTTAGGAAGATCTGGACCCAGGTCTGACACATTGGCTTAGCAGACCTGAGCTCAGACATGGGATTTCACCTCCTGGAACCTCTGATTCTGCTTCTGTGACTCAGGAAAGGTGCTCAGGCTACAGGTTGTCAGGGGGAGATCAGGGCTGGCTGGAGTCACTACATGAATGGAAGGTCTTTGAAAAGTAGAGTGGGGGTCTTGGTGGGGCGATGTGCAGGCAGATGGCCTCATCTAGTGACATAGACATGTTGCTCCGAGTGCCAGGAGGCAGGGGGGCATAGGTGAAGGGAATGGGCCATGGGATGGACATTGAGGACCCTGAGGCCATCCCTGCCTGGCTCAGCTCCTGGGGGAAGGTGGCTGCTGGGGGGCTCCGGCCAGCAGCTGGGATGCCAGAGGCTTGTGCCTGGTGGAGGGCGGCCAGGAGACTGTCGGGGAGGGCACCAGTGCCCAGAAACAGCTGGTCCTGCACGTCCTCTGCCAGGCCCAAACCCAGCCTTCTGAGCTGGTGCTTCTCCAGGTGTTTCCAGGGAGCACCCCTTGACCCAGAACCACCTGTGGTTCTTTGGGTCTTGTTTTTGATAAGCAGGCTTTTGGCCTCCTGAACCACACCTGCTGAATCCCCTTCTCTAGGGGAGGAATCTGTGCTTGAACAAGCTCCCAGAGGGGTTCCGATGCCCAGTGAGGTCCACCAATCACTGGGGGAGCTGTGGAGCCTCGTCCATGGTGCTGCCCAATGCAGTGCCTGGCCCAAGTCCCCAACGTATGCTGGTTGAACGAACCCCTAAAAGAGCCTCTGTGGAATGGGAGGCAGACGCGGGCCCTTCTGAGCATGAAGGTAGGCATTCCACACAAAACAGCATTAGAAACGAGAGGTCCAGAGGGCAGTGGAGGAGAGAGAGGAAGGAGAGGGAGGGAGAGAGTGAGAGGGAGAGAGGGAGAGACAGAGGGAGAGAGGCCCACCATGATAACCAAGGACAGCAAGTCGTGGCCAGATTAGCTGATCAGGTGCCCCCAGAGCAGACCTGAAACAGGGTTCTCAGTGCAGGTATTTTCCTCAGGAGGAAGGGGAAGGAGGAAAGGTGTTAAAGAACAGTTACTAGCCTGGGAAGCCAGGGCTCCATCCCAGGGGACCCTGAGGACCCTCAGAGTTCCCCTCTGCGGGTCACTGCAGTTGGGAAACCCCTCTCTACCTCCCGTCCTCGGGTGGCCACCAGGGGCCCCTGGAGGTAGCCCACCAGTGGCATCCCTGTGCACACCTTGGAGAAAGTGCCCCAGGAGTAAAGTGGGGTGTCAGGGATGCTGGACAGGGTGGCAGCTGACAGCAGAGGGTCGTCCAGGTCCGTGCCTACTGCAGGTGAGTTCTGAGCTTGGCAGGGTGCAGCCTCCTCAGCCTCTGCCCTGTCTCCAGTGACACCACCCTGAGCAGACCTGCCCTTCAGAAGCACTCCAAGTCTCCTACGGCCACCCCACCATCATGGCCCCCTTAAAAAGTGACAAGATTTGAATCATTGTAATGGTTTTAAGTGACATGTGCTGAACAAAACTATAGGGAGGGACAGAAGCAAGAGAGGAGGGAAGGAAGGAGGGAGGGAGGGAGGGAGGGATGGAAGGTGGGAAGGAAGGAAGGAGGGAGGGAGGGAGGGAGGGAGGGAGGGAGGGAGGGAAGGTGGGAAGGAAGGAAGGAGAGAGTTGGAAGTACCTCCAGTTGTGCAGGAAGCTTTCACATCCATTATCTCATTAAAACCACCCCAAGGAGTCCTTCCAATAGGTAACATTATCCACATTTTCCAAAGACAGGGAAACTGAGGCTCAGAGACATGACACCACTTGCCTAAAGTCACACAGGAAAATATCAGGCTAAACCCCTGAACTCCAAAACCTGTGCTGTTTCCACCTCTCTCCCACTGCCCCTTGTGACCCTTATTTATGTTGCAGGCAAATGTTGTTAGTCCTCAACGAGATCCTGCCACTCAGGGCATCGCTGCAGACCCGCATCCTCAGCATCTGTCAGAGTTCATCCAAAATGTGGCCTGCTGGGCACAGTGGAGCACGCCTGTCATCCCAGCTACTTGGGAGGCTGAGGCAGGAGGATGGCAAGTTCAAGACCAACCTCAGCCATTTAGTGCGATGCTGTCTCAAAATAAAAGATATAAAGGGACTGGGATGTAGCTCCATGGTAGGGAACCCTGGGTGCAATACCAGGATCAAGACAAAAATGGAAATTAAAACAGTGCAGAGGCTAGGTCCCAGCCCTACTTCCTACTGGAATCCACAGTTTAGCAAGATGCCAGGACTTGCATGCTCAGGGTTGAGAAGCACTGTCCCCAGTGACCCTGGGGCACAGAGATGACTCTTCCTTTGATCTCACTTACATTCCACAAGAGCGCTTTCTTGATCCAGGGAAAATGCTGAAAAAAATGAAGCAAGTGATAAGTTCCTCTGGGTCAGAGGGGGATGCTGTGTAGCTGACCAGCTGACCATGTGTCAGGCACTGGCTGGACCAGTGTATGTGTCTGGATATGGCCTGCTGGGGCCGAGCCTGTGCACTTGGTCACATGACTGGGTCTCTGTTGGAAACCAGCTGTGTGCAGTGCATTGCTGGGGGACAGATTTGTGAATTTGCTGGTCAGTGACCCAAATTTATGGCTGGGTGGAGTGCTGGGAGCACCTGGAGTGATTGGTAAGCAATTACAATTGTTATCATTAATAATACATCTTGCTGGATGAAGCAGAGGCAAGGAAGCTGGGCCTGCTGAGGGGCCCAGGCAGTGGCCAACTGGCCCACACTACCCACAAGTCCAGCCCTGCGCATTATGGGTCACCTCTCTGCCTGTGGTGCCTGTTGTTTAGCATGTGTGCTCAATCACCCACTATGAGCTGTGTTACCTCAGACAAGTCACTTAATCTCTCTCGAATGGGATCTGCATTCACTCATCTGCAAAATGATAAAAGTAGTGTACATCTCCTGGGGATTTAGAGAGGACTCAATTTTGACTTGCATAGTGACATTCCTATGTCCACTGTCATTATTTATCTTCCCCTGTTTTTTCCATCTCTGAAACCTGGAGGTTGGCCCACCAGAAGCTCAAGACCTGAAGGTTAAGCCCCTGACCCTCTGAATAACCAAAGGGGCATTGCTGACAGCTCACTCCATACCACACAGGATTGGAAGCATCTCTGCTATCTGCACCAATCCTCGGCGGGCAGAACTCGGTGATTCCCATTTTACAAACCCAGAAACCAGAGCAGAGGGGTTAACAAACCTGTCCAGGGTCACACACTGGCTAGTAGAGCATGAGGCTGGGATTTGAAGCCGACAGTCCTTGCCCAGAGCATCTGTCCCCGACCACCCTGGGGACTGCGGTTGAATGAATGACAGGGAGGAAGGGGCGGGAGGGGGAGGACGGTGGGGGAGCCTGGGAGAAAGAAGGGGCACAACTGACCTTGGGCTTGTCGTGGGTGGAGGCAGGGAAGGCGCTGGCCTGGTGCCCAGCAAGAGCTTGGCACAGATTTGCAGGCACAATGACGACCACGCAGGGACCCGGCCCAGCCGAGTAGAGAAACACAGGAGTGGCGGTGGGCTGGACCTGTGCCTACGGAGGGTGGGACCAGATCAATCTCTCGAGAAGCCTGGAAGCGAGACCCTTGCCGGCCGGGGTCCCTCCCGCATTCCCCAGGTGGAGCCCAGCAGGCACTGCAGTGGCAAGTTCACTGCCCATCCTGGGGACGGGTCAGTGTTCTTGAGGATCCCTCGGTGTGGGGGGCGATGAGACTTTCCTGCAGGAAAAGGCGGGGTTCACAGCTCCAGCCCCAGCATTAGCACAGTGTCCCCCGTGGGCCTGGCCTGGGCGTGGTTGGCTGGCACCCTCCCCTGGCTCCAGGGACTGGGCCCTCCTGATTGTGCTCAGGAATGAGCAGAACCCAGCATGGCTGCCTTCAAGGCAAGAAGGTTTCTGGACATATCGGTCAGGCTGTGCGGAAGAATAGCAGGTCCCAATCTCCGTGCCCAAGAAGTGGGTGAAGGCTCCCATCTCGCTAGGCTGTGTGTCCAGTGTGGTTGCTCAGGGCTACTTTCCTGGCTCAGGGTGTCAGGCAGATGAAGACCCCACCCTAGGGAACATCCCTGGTTACTCTGGCAGGGGGTGGAGTGGAGATTCACACTGCAGGTAGGACTTCCACCTGGCATGCCCAGCTTCCCTGTGCACAGTTCACTGGCCAGAGGAACAAGGCAGGGGGAGGGCAGTCCTACCCTGTGGCTGCCACACAGACTCGTGGGGCCAGAAGGGCTGCTGTGTGCACAGAGGAACTTTAAGAGCTGGCAGGCCAAGCTGGGGGCAGGGAGCTGGGTCAGGGCTCAGTCCAGGGCTGGACCAGGGTCAAGGCTCAGTCTATAGCAGAGTTGTTCTTTAGTATGTGATTAGGTTCCGGGCTCAGTCTATACCATGGTTAAGTCTTGCTTGGCAACAAGGGTCAGTCTTCAGTATGTGACTGGGATCAGAGCTCAATCTGGGACTATGGTAAAGGATCAGTCTGTAACTGGGATTAGGGCTCAGGACATAATGGTTTTATCTATGACTACTGAGGGCTTAGGCTGTACCAAGGGTTGGGGTACAGAATGTGACTGTGGTCAGGACTCAATCTTTGTCAATATTTGGGGCTTAGTCTGGGATTATGGTGAAAGATCTGTCTAACTGGGATCAGGGCTCAGGTCCTAATGGTTTAATCTATGACTACTGAGGGCTTAGGTTGTACCAAGGGTCAGGTGTCTGGCTATGACTGGGATCTGGGCTTTCTGTGACCATGATCAGGGCTCAGGTTATAATGGTTTAATCTATGACTACTGAGGGCTTAGGCTGTATCAAGGGTCAGAGTGTCCAGCTGTCTCTGGGATCTGGGCTCAGTCTATAACTGGGATCAGGGCTCAGGCTGTAACAGGGTCAGGCTCAATCTGGAGCAACAGTCAGGGCTGACTTTAGAAACAGGATGAGGATCCAGCCCTAGGCCAGGGTCAGAAGTCCCTGTGACCTTTCAGCACCCACTTCCCAGACTGCCCTGAGGCCCTGCCTCACCCCCAGGACCATATGAGACTCCCTCAAGGGGCCTCATGTCCCACTCATGGATGCTCTGGACTCAAGAAGAAAGGTCAAGGGCCATTCCATCCATGCCCCTGCCTCTTGCTATGGTCTGTGTCCCCGTACGAAACCTGCAGGTAGTGAGGGCCTACGTTCTCCCCCCTCCTTCTTGCAAACTGTCCAGCAGCAGAGTCCTCTCCTTGCAGTGAGAGGGGTCAAGTCATCCATTCCACGTCAGTGAAGTGATCACCTACTATGTGCCAGCTCTGTGGGCTGGAGCCACAAGTAAGAATGATAGGCCCAGAGTTGGTGACCGGCCCAGAGCTGGGCTGGGTGGAGCTGTGGGCCATGAGCAGGTGCGTGGCTGATTCACGCAGAGTGGCTGACAGTGGGGTGGCCCAGCAGGGACAGGCATCATTGGCTCTGGGATGAGAGTGGGAAAGGGTCAGGCCAAAGATTCAGGAGTCCTCAGTCAGGTGCAGGGCCAGGCACAGGGACAGAGTGGCCTCCTGGGAGTGAGCAGAGCCACCGAGGCACAGGCCAGTGTGTGTCAGTGAGAGGAAGCACCAGGGGCCAGCAGCCAGCAGCTAAACACCAAGCCCACCGCACCAGGCAAGGTCAAGGTCAGGGGCCCCCAGCCAAGGCCTGGAGACAGAGGCAGGAAGAGGGGCCTCCAGTGGGCTTCCTGCCTCCAGGGCCCCCCACTGCCCACAGAGGAATCCGCAAGGGAGACCTCGAGGCCCCACCCCACTCACGCCTCATCAAGGGCAGGTCCTCAAGCTGCCAGCCTCTCCCCTGTCCCTGCTGCCTCCATGCCTTCCCTAGCCCCATCCCTCCCACTGTCACTTCTCCTACATCTTTCTGTCCCCTCCCCCAGCTACCTGCCCCTCTCTTGGAAATAAGGGACCCTGCACTTGTGACCTGGGATAAGGCACCTGGCCTGCCCTGCTGCTGACTGTCAACAGACCTCAGATGGAGATGCAGGTCCGGGTCAGTGCAGTGGGGCATACCTATAATCCCAGAGACTTGGGAGGCTGAGGCAGGAGGATCACAAGTGGAGGCCAGTCTCAGCTACTTAGTGGGAGAGACCCTGCCTAAAAAGAAAAAAAATAAAAAATGGCTGGGGATGTAGCTCAGTGGTAAAGTGCCCTGGGTTCAATCCTATGTACAAGAAAGGAAGAAAGAAGAGAAGACAAGACAAGACAAAAGAGAAGAGAAGAGGGGTTCCATATTGTCCATGGTTTTCTCTGGTCCGCACGGAGCCGGGCACGTGGCAATACATACAAAATTAATAGACGACTTCATGGTCAGCGAATGGCTCTCTCCCACCAGAACACCCTCTCTGGTGCCCAGATCCACCATCTATCGCTCTGTGGGCAGAGCGGGCAACTGTGGTTGGAGAGAAGGACCCGGCTTTTCATCTCGGCTGTCTGTCTCCACAGCAGCAGAGCCCGCGGCCGTGACAGAACTGGTCATGAAACCTGGAGACTGAACCTCTGGCCTACCGGGAACGAGTCTGCAGCCCTGAGTGCGAAAGTTGAGGAAACCAGCTCTGGACTAGGCCATCACAGGACCCACCTCCCCGGGCTGCAGGGGGACATCATGAGTCCGTAGGCTAAGGGGCTGAGGACAGTGAATGGACCTTCAGAGACCCCTCAGTGTCCCTTGAGTTTACTTTTGTTAGCTCTGGGGTCCACTCAGACCTTGAGATCAACTGGGGAGTTCCCCAGAGAGAAGGGGACCCAGGAAGGGAGAGGTGGGCAGGGAGGAGACAGGCACTGAGGCCGAGGGTTGCAGCGGGTGGCAGTGGCTCGCTCACCTGGCGCACCCACCCAGAGTGTGCACAGGGGCTGGCGAGGGTCTCAGGCTGCTCCGCGTCTCAGCGCAGGTGACACACAGGTGGACTTCCCCACATGCCCACACATGCTTCTGCACACTTGCTCACAATGCACACACGACCCCCAACACGCTCGCATGTGGCCACACCTCTGTCACACGCAGCGCATGGGTGCCCCGCGGGAGACGGGCCTGGACCCCCTCCCACCCACGACCTCCCCCGCTCCTCTGCCCAGCAGACAGTACACGATGGAACAGGCTTCTTCCCCTTTCCAGAGAGGCCTGTGGTGGAGGCTCTGCTGAGAGAAGGCCTCCGAGCATCAGCACAACAGAACCCTCCCAGCCACAGTGGTCACCCTGGTGGCAGCAGGGACGCAAGGTCCCTTCTGTGAGCCCCCTTCCTCCTCGGCTGGGTTGTCTTTCCTGGGTGGGAAGGAACCCAGTAAGGGGGTCAGGCGGCCCGCGGGGTTACCATTTGGGGGCAGGGTGCTGTGTGTGTGTGTGTGCACATGTGTGTCGGGTGTGCGCACGGGTTTCCCTGGGGGTCTTCTCTGGTCATGCATCTGGGAGCCCAGCCAGGGTTCCGGGAGGGGGAGCAGCCCTCAACCTGGGACTAGGAACAGTCTGTGGTGGTGACAGGCCGGGGCCCAGCCCAGCTCTTTCGCCCCCTGGGTTGTGGCTTCAGAGAAGTGACATTGGCTACTTGGGCACAGGTCCTGGTCTCTGGGAGGCAGACTTAATAGCAACGGTGTTGGAATCGACCTGATGCCACAACCTGTAGTCAATGCCCGGAGCAGCACCAAGAGCCACCTGCACCAGGCGCGGGGACACTGGGCCACCGCGCCGCCGCCCGGCCTCGCCGCCGCCGCCGCCCTTGCGGCCTGGCCCTGCTGCGCCCGGCGCGCCGCCGCCTGGGGGATGTCCTACAAGCCGAACTTGGCTGCGCACATATCCGCCGCCGCCCTCAACGCCGCTGGAAGCATCCACCCGCCTTCCACCAGCATGGCAGCATCCTCGCAGTACCGCCAGCTGCTGAGCGACTATGGCCCACCATCTCTGGGCTACACGCAGGGAACTGGGAACATCCAGGTGCCCCAGAGCAAGTACGCGGAGCTGCTGGCCATCATGGAGGAGCTGGGGAAGGAGATAAGGCCCACCTACGTGGGGAGCAAGAGCGCCATGGAGAGGCTGAAGCGAGGCATCATCCACGCTCGAGGTCTGGTTCCGGAGTGCTTAGCTGAAACAGAGCGGAATGCCAGGTCCTAGCCGCCTTGCCTGCTGGGAGGGTCTCTCGACAGTGAGAGGTGACAGCTCATCTTCCCTGTTCAGATGAAACACTTGTTTTCAAAATGATAACAGTTTAGTTTTTTCTCCCAAGATTCACAGTCTCAAAATATTGGGAAAATACTTCGAAGTTAATTAGGATTTGCATTTTACATAGTTAGGAATGACCCAGGGTTTTTATTTTTTTTTTAAAGCATTGATTTAAAAGATGCATGTGAAGTTATTTTACAGCAAACTATTTTTTGGCTCCAAGATACCAGTGACCCTTTAATCTTTTGAATACTTTATGTCACCCAAATTGTTCTTTGTTCCTTTTCATAAACTCAGTTGATCCCAAAGACTTTGTTTTAATGCATCCTGACCGCCTGCTTCACTTAGCTGGTCTCGTGTGCCATACAGTGTAGATTCTGCTTAATGGCACTTTTTTTGCTTAAGCATTTGCATGACTCTTAGTGCTTTGAAGTCAATTTTAAGAGTGCACAAATTATAAATACAGAAGAAAGAGCAACCTGCCAAATCTAACAAGGACCCCGAAAATTTTCATACTAAGACTGTATGTAGATTTCAGTTCTGTGTTTATTGTAAGTTGATCAAAACATCTGGAAGAAAATGACTAAAACTGTTTGCATCTTTGTATGTATTTATTACTTGATGTAATAAAACTTATTTTCATTAAAAAAAAAAGAATAGGAGAAGTTGAAAATTCTTTCAGTGGTTTGTTCCATGGTTTGAACATTTCAGACCAGAAAGCTTCCATTAAAGAATAGATCTTTCAATTGAAGAAGACCATAGAAAATGGAAAGATCTCCTGTGTTCTTAGATATGCAGAATTAATACTGTCAAAAAGGGCATAATACCAAAAGTACTATAGTGATTCAATGCAATTCCCATCACAATTTCAATGATATTCTTCATAGAAATAGAAAAAAATTCATAGTCACGAAATTCATTTGAAAAAATAATTGGGGCAGAATAGACAAAGTAATCTTTAGCAAGAGAAGTTAAGCAGAAGGAATCACAATACCACACCATAAATATTACTACAGAGCTATAGTAACAAAAACAGCATGGTATTGGCACCAAAACAGACACATAGACCAATGGTACAGAATAGAAGACACATAAATGAAGCCACATAGATACAGCTATCTCATCCTAGACAAAGGTACCAAAAGCATACATTGGGATGGACAAAGAAAAGACAGTGCAATGAATCTGACATAACTTTTCTATGCACATATATGAATATGCCACAGTGAATTGCACCACTGTGTACATCCATAAGAAATTATTTTTTTAAAGAAAGAACTATGGGCAAATGGCAGAAAGATCAATAGAGGGAAGGGCACAGGGGGTGGGGAGACAGAAGGGAAAGGAGAGGTACTAGGGTCTGAATTAGAATAATATATAGTTTGTACTTGCATAATTGTGTCCAAATGGATTCTACTATCATTATAACTAAAAAGAACCAAGTGAAAAAATAGAATAGAACTTTTGTCTGCTTTCTTGTCTGATAATTGAGATTTGAAGGAGTCTGAAGAAAAAAAGCAAAACGTTTTTCACAAGAAATGCTCAGACACATTTGGAAAGCTCCAATGTTTCCTAGATTTTTGCTTATAATTGAAGCATTTAAAAATATATTGTAATGTTTCAAAATATGAGGAAGTAATGTTTCAAAGTCTATTTGTTGAAAGCCTGTATTTGCATTAAAGAGTGAAAAACCTAGGTAAAAATTTCCTAACATTTTGATCGATTTTTAAATTTTATTTTAGTATCATGGTTGAATTGTCTTTAAAATTACCTTTGGATTCATAAGGTGTTGTTTTACAATAACTTGAATTCTCAAAAAGTAGCTTGAACATTTTGTTGAATTTCCTTAAATAAACTTCTCTAAATAGAGAAAGAAGTATTTTGCATTGACCACAAAGCCACAGGTTTATCATGGTTTGGCCTTTTGCTACAAAACATTTTTCACACATACATAATAGCAAAGAGAATAGTAAAATGAACTTCCATAGTCTTTACACATGTTCACAAATTCAAATTTTTGCCAATTTCAATTTTTATTTTTAATACTTAACCTGATTTATTATTTTAATCACAGCTACATGTGTGCACCTTTTATTCTTATTTTATTTGAGGTGCCAAGGATCAAACAGGTTTTACACATGCCAGGCATGTGCTCTTCTAATGACCAACATTCTCATAAGTCAATATTGACAAATTGACAACTTCAATCGAATTAAGAAAGTTAGTTTGTTGTTTTGCTGTCTTTATTCAGTTATTAAAATCCAAAGGCTAATCTTTCTCTTTTTTTAATTTTATGCATCCCTCATGTGGGAAAATGACTGAGGTTTGAATTTTTGCTGTTATTTTTATTTAATTTTTACATTTCTAGGTTTTCTTGTAAGAGAACTACTGAATTTTATTGGCATGTCACAGTTAATAAAAGATTTTTAAAAAGGTAACAGACCTATTTAGCTCTTCCCTCTCCCTAATCTTGATTTTTTAGTTTTCGCTCCTACAGCCTCTTGGTCAGTGTCCATTAACTGCTCTCACCTATGCAGTAACATTCTGCTACCCCTCAGTTCACCACTGATGTCCACAGAGCTCCAACAGTGGAAGAAGAGGTCAATATATTGAGTGTTTTCTTTAAACAAACATGTTTGACCACATAATCATATTTTATCATATGATATATGCTGATTATTCTATAAAACATCCATTAGTATAATAATCACTGAATGATTAAATAAAGAAACTAAAACTTCAGATTAGAAATAACTTGTTTCATGAATCATAGTCTCCCGCCCCCAGGGACATTCATTCTGCTATTATTTCAATCTGCATGTCCATATTTGGCAAATAGGAGGGTTGTGGTTGTATGATTTCGATTTATAGATATACTATAATTACAGAATAAACTCCTTAAGTTCAAGGAAAACATTTTTTAAAGTGAAGCCTGTGATCATTTTCATGATATATAATATTTATAAATAGTTCAATTCCAGAATATTTCAAAGGAGTATATATTGGCCCTTTATATCAGTTATTCATGTTGTATGGCAAAAGATATCATTTGGTTTCATCTGCTCACATTATTGTAAAAGCCAAAGGTCAAGTGAATACCCAGGAAGGACAAAAATTCCCTTGGGCCCTCTGCAGCCTGATCCTATTAACTCAGTAACACGCTCCTGGAACATGTCACCAAAAAAAAACCCACAGAAACCATTCTCAGTTTTCTATTTCATCTTCCAACCAGTGGAGTCATACTGATCTTCCTGAGGGATAATGAGCTGTCTCTTCAAATAAAAATATTTTTTAAATTTTTTAGAAATGCTTGCATGCCCCCCATAACCAGCTCATGGTTTACCTGTTCCATCCAGTCCCCCTCTCTCCCAGGGAAGGCACCACTCTCTTCTCCTTGTTGGGACATGACCACCTCCATGTTTATTGCTATTATTTATAGACAAACTAAGGTAGAGTCTCCATGTCTTAGATCTCTCCTTATCCCCTATGTTTGGTAAGTGCCTGGACAACAGTTAGGATTCAATATATGTGCATCAGTATAGGCCCTGCCAGGAAAGAAAATTTTTATATGGGTCAATTGAAAAAAGAGCGAAGAAAGGACTGAAGAAATACACCAAGGGACTAGCTGCAGTGGTGCACACCTGTTATCCCAGCAGCTCTGGAGGCTGAGGCAGGCGTATTGGGAGCTCAAAGTAATCCTCAACAATTTAGCGAGGACAACTCAGAGATACCCTGTCTCAAAATTAAAAAAAAAAAAAATTAAAGGACTGGGGATGTGATGCAGTTAAGTTCCCTTTGTTCATTCCCCAGTACAAAAAAAATTTTAAAGGAGAAAAAATAAAAGAAATACACCAAGGAATCAAGTCGCTGGTGCTTATCAACTGCAGGATGACTTTACCTCCTCCAGCCATGAAAGCCCCCATTAATAAGGGAGCTCATGCAGCTGGTGGTACAGAAGGGGAGCCCAGCAGAGACAGGCCCTCCCTTTCTTTTTTATCATACCAAAAGACCAAATGAAATGCAACCAAAAGGTGGTTGTCAAAGACAAAATGACCATAGAAGGCATCCTTCCTAGGAAGAGGAAAAGTTGAGGGTGAATCAGGCTATTAAGGGGACCAGCAAATGGAGCATCACTACCACAAGATGATTTTTAAAGAAACAAAGGTAAAAACACCAAGCTCATCCTAAGTACATCCTAAGTGCATGTGGCTATCAGTGACTCATGAAATGGCTTTGAATCAAAGTTTAATGACTAAGTAAAGCGGTCACAGGGCATAATATCAGTGAAAGAATAACTCAGTTGTCCTTAATAATCATATCTCTAAAATGATCCACTTTATCCCACATTCTAATGAGTTTTAATATAAATTACAATATTTTATTATATATTACTAATCAATTACAATGCATCTAATACAATGAGAACTGTTTCATGTGAGTTAACATGATCACACTCCTGTAAAAGGAGTGTGAGAAACATGATCACACTCCTGTAAAAGAGGAGACTGAAATGCCAGCATTTGTTGGAGAAGTGATTATAATGATGGCTTTCTTTGAGGACAAGGCTCTTTGTCAGGCATTTTCTGTAAACTTTCACCATATCTATCTCATCAAAATTTTCTAGGTTGGCCCTGCCACTGTCATTTGTAGGCCAAGAACCTCTTCAGAGAAGGGAAGCACATTTGCATTCACAATATTAATAAACATATATGTTGTTCTCAGTTGTTAAAGGTAACTAAATATAGACCCATTTGTGACTTGGATCAGGTATTTTGGAAGAAAGTTGGAGTTAAACGTGGAATTAATTTAGATGACACTAAACCTAGTTCTGAGATTTCAGAGTCATTTGAGATCTATTTACAGCTAGTGAAAGAAAGTAAGAAGCAGTGTTACATGGTATCTAAACCATGGGCTCATGGAGCCCAAGTGGTTGGGTTCAAAGTCTACTCTGCCATTTCTACCTGTGACTGTGGTAAAATCATGGACCTTTTCTCTTCTGGATCTATGGAGTGGTAATGACCATAGAGTGAGACTTAATATATGGAAACTTTCTTCTGAACACTGCCTAATGCACTATGAATCACCTAAGTAAAATCATATTTATGTTCACCGATAACTGGCTGTAGCTAGCAAAAGTAAAAGCAAATAATGATAGATAGATAATGGTTCTATTGCCCTATTGCCCAAATGCTCCACATATCAAAATGTTCCATGTAACAAAGCTTCCTTATTATTAAGCCATATTGATAATTTAATTGTGCAGAAAATAATGCTAAGTTTCAGAAAAAGATTGCTCTGAACATGGACAAATTTTAGGGAGCGATTTTGCAAATTTTCAGTCTAAAATGTGAAAGAGTACAATTTTATTACTTGATGGTAAATTATGTTACAGTAATAAAACCCACATGACAAACAGATACACTCACTTTTAAATCATTGAGTGCTCTGCAGTTGTGCCATTCATTTGGATTGAACATCCAGCAGGGGAAGAAAACACAATTTGAAGTCATCTGTGTCTAAAGACCCTGAATTCTGCTGTTTTAGTCTTCCACTTTAAAGTGAACTTTATATACACAGAAAGGAAATGAAATATTTTGCAAGGATTATGAGAGAAAGGAAGGCTTACCTATAACTGGAAATCTTGGAACTCTGAGTTTTATTCAACGTAAAACTTATTCTTACTGCTACCTTGCCTAGGTTGTCACTGCTACAATGCCTATGATGTGAAGAAGAGTATGCCTGTGTGTGAAGAAGAGGAGGCACCAGGGGCCTGATCCAACCAACAAAGCAATCCCTACTTAAAATTTGAGATTTAGTTTAATATCTGTCAGGATGGATATTAAATATCTACAGAATTTATTAAAACTAAAACTGTTCTTTTAGTGCCCACTCGAGACACCTTCTAAAAGTAGTCAAATGTAGGATATTTTGTATTATTTAGTTTTTCATTGCTGTAACAAAATACCCGAGGAAAACCAATTAAACAGGGAAGGATTTATTTGATTCATGGATTCAGAGATTTCAGTCCATTGTCAACTGATTTCATTATTTCTGATCTTGTGGTGATGCAGAACATCCTGGTGTAAGGGTGTGACAGAGCAAGGTTACTCACCTCTTGGTGTCTGGGAAGCAGAAAGAGGACTACCCCAGGAGAAACATCTCCTTGACATTCCACAATGACCTACTTCCTCTAACTAAGGCCACCTTAGACAGTTTCTACTACTTCCAATATTCTCTTCAGCTATGAATCCATCAATGGATTAATTAATCCACTGATTAGAGCCCTTATGATCCAATCACTTCCCAAAACCCCACTTTTGAACATTGCTGTATTAGGGACCAACCCTTCAATACATGGGCCTCTGAGTAGACATTCCAGATCCAAACCATAACAAGTAAAATTCTTAGATTACTTAATTCACTGTTCTTAGCAATCTGCATTAAAAAAAATAGGATAAGATGTTGATTTAGAGCACTCCAGTGGTAATGATTAGCAGATGAGAGTCCTGAAATGACAAAACAAATTAAAAAGAAACAAACAAACAAACAAAAAAAAAAAAAGAAAAAATCTGGCTAATGAGAATCCTCCCAAAAGTTGTTCCCCATATATGCTCAAATAGCATTTCAGAAATATGCAGGTGATTGTCAAATATAAAGTATAGCAATTCATCAAAAAGTGACACCAATATTTAAATTTTATTTTGCAAACATTCAGGTACTTAAGTATCATTGACAGAAGAAATAACTGCCCCAAACTAATCAAATGACTATAGTTAAGATATTTCTCTGTTACTGTCTTAGCCATAAACTCTAAATACTGTTTCCAGCTAAAATTTGGTTCAAAGTCTGGGGCAGGAAATGTGCAGAATGAGCCTGAAAAATCTTGTAACATATGAAACCATGAAGCATCAAAGACTGCTTCGTCAATGTCAAAAGGACTCAGAAGCTAACTTGAAAAGGCCCCCAATTTCCTATGAATCTGTTTTTCTAGCTAACCATATAGTGGGTGGTGGCTTAATTTCCCACTAAAGTATTTTAGCTAGCAAATTGCTGAAGAATAATATCGTTAAAATATCAGGATTTTGCAAGTGCTAATAAAATAATGGTTCTATATAGAATGATCATCAATGGTGTTCATTTCACAGAAAGGCATCATTTGCTCCTGGTCAAAGGACACACCAACACTTCTGCTGAATTCTTATTATGCATCACAATTTAAATTTAGTCAGGTGTTTAATAGGAAATATAGGAGCTAACTGACAACACAATAATTTTAAGAGCAAATCCAGCATTCCTTGGGAAATGATGATAAACACTTCATTTTCATCAATAAATAAACTGCAGATAATGAAATGAAATAGAGAAGGGAGAAATTTGTAGTTTAAAAGAGACCTAAATAAATGATTGAATCTAGAGAATATCATGCTAAGTGAAATAAGTCAATTCCAAAAAACCAAAGGCTGATTTGTGGATACTAATTGTTGGGGAGGGGAATAATAGCAATCATTAGATTAGGCAAAGGGAAACATAGGGAAGGGAGTGGAGAGGGGAATAGGATAGACAGTAGAATTAACCGGTCATAATTTCCTAGTCATGTATTTGAATACATGACCAGAGTAATTCCACATCATTTACAACCACAAGAGTGGGATCTTAAATAGAATACGATATACTCTACATATGTATAATCTGCCAAAATATATTCTACTATCATCTATAACTAAAAAGAACAAAAAAATAAAATGATAAATAGATCAAAGAGATCTAACAGACTTATCAATCTATTGCAATATATTCTTTTATTCCCTGAGGCTTAGTCAATGGGTATTTTTTGAATTCTAGCTTGATTTATGCCATAGTCACTATTTTTCCACTTTAAAATTTATCTTCTCATTTATAAATAATTATATAATTCCATATCTGTGGTCTTCAATGTCTTTTTTTATGCTATTTGTTCCCTATCCTTGTCAAAAACTTACTAAAACTGCACACTTAGGATCAATCTTTCTCTGTGGATTATGTGGATTATTATGTGGATTATGTGGATTATTATTGTCATCCAGGGGTCATCTGAGTTCCATGCCTGGTGTGGATCTTGTCTTCTTCCTTCAAACTAATAAAGCTGAAGAAAATTTCCTTATGGAATCTGTGCCTACATGGAGATATCAGAACAGGAACTATGTGAGGGGCTCACTAGCTCTGCAAAGAAAGGACAGTTCTTGAAGGTCATAAAGATTTTTGTTTATATCTCATCTTTCATTAATATTCAAAATTAAAAATACTTTCTGTAATTTTCAGTGTTTACTTATGTTCTAATTTTAAAACCTTTCATTTCTATATATTGCTAATGTAGCTGTTATTTCTTCTGATTAAGAATACATGTGGTGGTGCATGCCTGTAATCCCAGCTTCTCGGGAGGCTGAGGCAGGATTGTGAATTCAAAGCCAGCCACAGCAACTCAGCAAGAACCTAAGCAACTCAACAAGACCCTGTCACTAAATAAATTATAAAAAAGGACTGTAGGTGTAAATTGGTTAAACACCCTGTGTTCAATCCCAAGTACCAATTTAGGCTTAATACAACTCATAAGTTTCAGTCACTCTCCTGAGATGCACAGGTAGATTCTTTGCCTACCAAATCTAAAATCAAAGTAAATCAAACAAAAACAGCACACTTCAATTTGAAAATGTGGTGTTATTTTTCCTTAGGGACTCTCTTCACAAGTCAGCAACACCAACAGACCAATTCCCTAGACTTAATATTCAGCTTTCCCACATCAATGCTCAGCAGGTAGAGGAGCAAGACAACTCTGTAGGACCTCTTTTATAAGGACACCAATTCTATCATGATGTTCCACCCTCATCACCTATATCCAAAATATAGGTGAACTCTTAATACCATCATCTTGGGGGTTGGGATTTCAATATATGAATTTTGGAGGAAAACTGTCAGACCTAGGGACACAGGCATATTGGATTAGGGACCTCCCTACTACTGTATGACCTCATCTAATTCTGATTAATTATATCCATAAAAACCCTATTTCTAAATAATGCCACCTTATTGCCTATGAAAGAGATGGGGTTAGGTTTCATCATATGAATTATGTTTCATACTCAACAACTGAACTCATAACAAGCATACCTCCTGTTCCTCTTATTTTCTTCTAATAGAGGGCTCAGCCTCTGAACTAGCTTGGCACTTATATCCACCATTCATGGGCCACTCTCCTTCTGTGTTTGTGTGTCTTAACAGATGCTGTTATCCTCTTCTCTTTTGTTCTTCCCAACAGTTCAATAGAATTTGGAATTTTGTGTTCCCTGATCTATTGACTAAGCAATTTTTTTTTGTACCAGGGGTTAAACTCGGGGTCTCACTCATGCAAGTCAAGTGCTCTACCTCTGTTACATCTCCAGCCCACACTGATTTAACAACCACAAGTCATATATATTGGGGAACTATTATGAGCTGATTCTGGAAGATCCCTTATCATACCTGATCATAGTAGATATTCACAGATTTGAAATTATCCCCAATTTAGATATGTGGAAAATAAACTGAAATACAAATGACTTGACCAAGACCCTAGGGATTGTAAGTATTCCAAAGTACGAAGATGGTATTCTGAAAATCGTGTTTTATAGATGATTAGATGATTTAAATAATGATGTCAGAAGTTTATTGAGATTCTTTGCCCTTTGTGTTAATGTCTTTTTTAGAAGATAAGTAAATAAGAAGCTATATAAATTCTAATTCTATCACCAAATCTCATCTTAGGGAATATTTTGGTTTTGTTTCTGTTTGTTTTGTACACAAAGAGGCAGTGGGGCACAGTGGTTCAAAGTGGCTCTGGGGTAAGATCTGATTCTCATTCTAGCTCCTTACCTTGCTAGATCTGACCTGAAGAAATTGGCACGACTTTCTGTGCCTCAGCTTCTTGGTCTTTATGGAAGATAGAAATAGTACCTGTCTAAAAAGACAACTGAAGAATTAAGTTAATTAGCATATGTAGGCCTTAAAATGTGCCTGGAATATTCATCCCTGAGAGGTAATCACTAGATCAAGTTTAAACATTTAGTATCAACAAGGTTATGTGAAGCAATTTTTGTAAATCAATGTTTGTAAATCAACCATGTGTCAATTATTTGTGTTTTTGTCAAACCGATGATACTGATGATTTATAAAATTTTAAAGGACTGGGATTCTATGAAGGACATTGGAGAAGTACAGGTTTCCCTTCGCTCATACACATTTAATTTCACAAAAATGGGCCATAGAAAATGTGTTAGGAAAAAATATTCGATGTTTAAAAAAATATTTTGGACAATTAGTAAGGGGGTATTATTTTTCACTCCCCCCCCCTCAAATTTTTGCTAGTTGCAAAAGATTTGTTATAGATGCACTGCCTTTCTCTGCTATGTCATTGATTTGGTGGGGTCATGGTGCTCAAAGTAGAGTCCTTGTCCTGACCACACTTCTATTATTAGGCAACATGCCATGCCTACATCAAGCTGGATGTTCTGCATGGAATGACAGCCAACACCTAGGAATGTGTAGCAGGATGCATCACTTCCACATAACTGATTGTTCAGCCAGAATCCCATGCTGGCTCAACACCCTCCTATTAAATTACATCATCACATAATTATGCATATTGTATTAATGTCTGAGTAGCAGCAGTGTGGGATAGAAGACTGTACTGGCAGAGAAAAACAGCCATGTTTTCCCATATTCATAAGGAATGGCTCCCCAAGAATACTTTGATAATCATTAACGGTCAGCATGGTCATTGAAGGGAATTGTCTGGTACACTGTTCTGAGCTGGTGGACCACTAAGGTTAAAGGCTAAGAAATGTTTCAATGGTTCATTCCTGGTTGTTGACAAATGACCCCTTCCTCTACCCTTCCCCCACCATATCAAATACACAAAATGCATTCCATTTTGTAAGATTTTCTTTCCCCCTGTGGTATTGAACCTAGGGGTAAACTACCACTGAGCCCCTTTTCTTTCTTTCTTTTTCTTTTCCTTTTTTATTGTTTTCTTAAGATAGGTTCTCACCAAGTTGCAGAGGGTTCCACTAAGTTGCAGGGGCTGACATGTGGCACTCCTACCTCAGCCTACCAACCTACCCAGTCACTTGGATTACTGGTGTGAGCCACCATGGCAACCATCCTGCCAATTCTAACTCAGCCTTTCTTAAATCCACTCCCTCCTTTTCTCTCGCTGGTGTAAAATCACTGAGGAGTTGAAGTACTGGAAACCCATTTTAATCATTTTACAATATTCTCCCTTCAGTGTTCATAAAATAAGACTACTAGAACACTCTACCCAAAACATGATACCACTGAGCACTGAAGGACTCTGTGTTGTCTATAGATTAAGTGTAATCCCCACTCCTTGTTGTTGAATTCTTCTCCAATGTGAGATCACCTCCTTTCAGGATCACCTCCACCAATAGCGTCAGTCCCTGGACACACTGCCACACTCCACCTGCCCATCTTTTGTGTCTCCCATTGCCCACACTGTCCTTTTAGGTCACTTCCAATGTAAGGTTTTCCTTTCTTCACAAGGATTGCCTTCCCAGCCCTCACAGTAGAAGCTGGATTCACTCCATCCAGCAAGGTGGCATCACATCATGCTCCCCTTCGACACTCATTCTAATCTGAATTTGCATGTATGTGTGCACACTAATAAGTAGCCTTCTTTTTTTAAAAGGAAATTTTCACCTCCTACCAAAGGAAAATGAATGTTAGGGTTTTGTTTAAAGTTCCTAAACATAAATTTTGTACAGGCTGAGGACCTGGTGGTACTTTTTCACATTCCTTGTAACTAATTTTTTTTAAAAATAAAGTAAAACATACAAAGAGAAAGTGAAAATAAGGTTCCAACAACCAATGAACACCTAAGCTGTCTGCTGTCAGACTGATTCAATTTTAATGACTTACCCATGTGTGGGAAGAAAAAGCAGTGCATCCTTCATGTGTTTTACATCTGGCAAGCACTTCCTTTGGCAAATGTGGAAACTCTTGCAAAAGTCATGAATAAAACAGGCTGCAAAGTTTCCATTTTGAGTTGCAAGCCAATATTTGCTTGGAACAAGAAAGCTCCTGAACATCACATGCTCATCTCAGAATTCAGTTTGCAGTGCTTCTGCACCTCCGTGACCTATGGAAAGAGGTGCTCTCCCAAGCTGTAGCTGAGATTGAGGGGCTTTTAAGTGAGACCTAAGCTAACCTAGTTCTCTGATTATCCTCCTCACAAGGACCACCTGGGGAACTTATGAGAAATGCCAATTCCTATCAACAGCAACAAAGATCTAATGCACACAAATTAAAACTGAGCCTGGGATTCCCATCTCAGCAAGCATCTAAATGAAACGGATGTAGGGGGTTCGTGGGTCACACAGTGGTGAAAGCCCAAGCTTCTGAGTGTTTCTTTCATACAATTCCAATCTCATTTGTTACTGACCCAACTCACACAGTTAAATGAGGCTACTCTGTTTACAGATTCCTTGTGACATGTGCCTCCAGGCCCCTCCCACACTTGTGCACATCATTGTCTTCACCCTCAGTGCCCTTTCTGCATCTGTCTTCAGAGTCCATTCATACATATTACTTGTCTCCAAGGCTCAGGGCACTTAGGACCATTTTAGTGGCACTAAGCAATATGCATCATTTTAACACCATCTCCAACAATCATCTCCATAACTGTTTTCATTTTTCAAAACTAAAACTTTGTGTCCATTAAACCTTAACTTCCTGTCTCCCTTCCCCAGTCTTGGGCACCATCACTCTATGAATTTGATGATCCCAAGTACCTCGTGGAAGGGGAATCATATAGTATTTGTCTTATTGTGACTGGTTTCTTTTGCCTGGCACAAGGTCTTAAAGATCTATCCATGTTGCATTATGTGTTGGAATTTTCTTCATTTTTAAGACTGAATAATATTCTATTGTGTGGATGCACATTTTGCTCATCCATTCATCTGTAGCTGGGCACATACCTTGCTTCCACCTCTTGGCTATTGTGAATAATTTGACCATGGATGTGCACATTTTTTATTTTTATTTATTTATTTTTATTTTTTTTATCCTCAGGAGTCACCAGGTACCTGGCCTTTACTGCTCTGAAATGCATCCGGAAAAGACTGGGCCCTGAAGAGGTCATAGAAACTGCCCCTGCCACCCTTAGTCTTGGAGCACCTTGCTCATCTGCAAGTAGGACTGTCTGCGACTGGGAAGCACCTGGGTCCTTCCCCAGGGAGAAGCCAGGACACAAGCTACAGCAGGAGGGAGCCCCCAGGAGGGTTCCCAGGGGACAGCTGGACACAAGGAGTAACTCTTAGAACAAACCCTTATAACTCAGTTTCGGGAGAAGAGAAGGCCTGGGAGCTAGGGTTGAGGGGAGCCAAGGTGCAGGGCATGGTCCAGCGACCTGCACAATGAGAGGGGCATTAACCCCAGAAAGGGGCCGGGGCTCAGATTCAGAACCACAGTGAGTGCACCAGGAAGAAGACAGGAGTGAAGCCACCCTGCCGGCTCCGAGGGTGGGGGGACTCGGCCTTGGAACCCCACGGCCAGGGGACCTAAGTCCGGGTCCAGGGAAACAGGTTGGCCACCGGTTGGAGGCCTGGGGGTGAGGAACTGGTCATGGACCGGAGGGGAGGTGAGGGAGCGGAGCGGGCTGTAGAGAGAGGAAAGGAAGGAAGCTGGGGCGCCCAAGGACCAGGACAGTAGTGCGACCCCGCGAGCTAGGGCACCCTCGGTCTCCCGGCCGCTCACGGGTTGGGTAGGCACGTGGCCTAGGAAGGCGGTCGGAGCCCTGGGACTGGGAGCGCAGGTGCCGGGTCCAACGGTGAGGGCGCGAGATCCGGCCCTGAGTCTGGGAAGCAAAGGTGAAGGACATCTGGCCTGGGCGGCGGCAGCCTCAGCGTAGGCGCCAGCGCGGCGGAGCAGAGTGGCAGAAAGCATGTTGGCGGCGGCCAGGAGGGCGAGAGGAAGACGCGCCGGATGTGCACATTTTTTAAAGAGAAGGGGGAAGAATGTGTTTTTGATTTTTAAAATGGTACATCGGAAGTAACAAAAAATATCAGAGATGTTATAACATGGAGTGAATTGGGTAAATCACCTGGAATTCTGAGTTTTATGTACAGAGGCAAATATATTGTGGGTCTCATAAAATTGAAACTTTGGTGTTTCTCATAGGAAAACCCCCTCCACTGCCCAATGCTCAATTTGGGTTAGGAATTTTGTATTGCTGAGGGAAATGATGCAGAGATGAATATAATGCTGGTCCTTTTAGTTAAGACTCAGATTCACAGGTGGGTGTAAGGACAGCACAGGAGATGAGAACTGAGAGTGACTCAGGATTCCTCAGTGGGTTAGTAGGTCCCCTTGTGTAGACAAGAACAAGGCCCACATTTACGGAGGGAAATGGTGCATTTATTCTTCCTTTGATGTCTCAAATTTAGTTCACATTGAAAAAGTATCAATGAAAAGAATAAACTTTAATAATGCATGATAGAGTTTAGTTCTTTCAAATTCAAGAGAGGAAGAAGCCTTACTTATATTCTAATTACTAATAATTCTTGTATCTGATTATCATCCAACAACATGTGGTAGAGAGGGCAGAGTTCAGCATGAGGCAGTTGCAAGCTGGAGTGTGAAAAATGGCCAGTGGCCACCAGAAGAGGCAAGGAAGGGTTCTCCCCATCAGGCTTCATGGGGACCAGGGCCTCTCCTGGAATCTGGATTTCTGCCCCCCAGATCAGTGGGAAAATGAATTCCAGTTATTTTGAGCCACCTCATTTATGGTGCTTAATAATACAAGAAGTAACCATAGCAGATGGGAAATGATCACATAAGGAAAACAATCAGAAGACTGAAAAGAATCCATCATTAGATCCTCCTTACATTAGAAATTATACAAGGAGAGAACATGTCACATTTTCTGGTTGAAAATGTTATATGGAAAGGCCAGTTAGGAGAGTTATAATAACCTGGAGAAGACACTGCAGGGTCCATGGGACAAGTTGGCTGCAGGAGTAGAGGGTTCTTCTACTAACAGCATGGAATGGAATTGGCCACTAGTGGAGATGGAGAGAGAGTGGTTCCATGCTGGTGCCATCAGGAAAGGCAAAGAAACTATAGGCGAATGGAAACTGATTCAATGTGGAGGTGAAGTCATCCTGATGAGGAGTTCATGGGACATTATGGGAGAAATGTTTGGTCAACATGCAATGGTGGAGTAAAGTTCAGAGTATAGAGAGCAGTTAATTATGCAAATTTCTACTTACCTAGATGTGCCATTGGAAATATGAGGAAGACTGCAGTCACCCTGAGAGAGAGAACTGAAGGTTGGAGAAAGACCACTTTGAAAAAAAGGATATTGGAGGGAGCTGCTCCATGAAGCAGCTTCTAAGGGGCGACCAACACCTTTGCTCACTGCTTGTAACACAGTCATGAGCAGGATCTGAACACCTCCCAGATGCCAGCTCAGCTGTGTTCACACTCCGGAGCTAACTAAGAGCTCTCCCTATAGACTATTGGGTTCCTGGACCTAGAGGGCACATAAGCACCACAAGTTGTCTGTCTTTGTCTCAGAAGAGTCTTTATTAGACTGGAAATCCACAAGAATGGAAATCCATCTGGCTCAGATGTCCCTGACAGTGGAACTGGGTTTGATTTCTCTAAGGGGAGCCCCTTGCCAGTGATCTCCTTTGCCTGTGATCCTATCTCCTGCAAAGCTTTCAGCCTCTTCAGCCTCCAGGTTGTGGCTCACCCCATGCAGACTTGTGAACTTCACAAAGTGTTACTTCTGTTGATTTCAGGATGTGGGGGAGCCCATAAAAAGCAAGCTGCTTTTTGATATTTGACCAGTTCACATGGGATGAGATTAACTCCAGGCTTTCCTGAGGTTGTAAAACATCCCCTTAGTGTTCTAGCTTCACTTTGATGCACCCTTTTCTTCCAAGCTAAGAAGATAAGCCAGCAAGTGAAGTGGGAGGTTAGGAGCTCTCAGGGTTTCCAACCTCACTAAGGCAGAAGTGCCATAAATCGCAGAGGAAGAGCTGAGTTCAACATAGCGCCAGCTCAGCTCACTTCAGCTCACACACAACGGGGTTTTTACTAGTTCAGATAAGGTCAAGATTACTAATCCAAAGATGTCATCCTGAACTGATTTCCATTTCCAGCTCCTTCCATGGATGAAATATTGATTATTAGGAAGTGATGGGTTTTAGACTACTATTGGTTTTATTTCTAAATAGATGAGCCCCCCCCCCCCCCTTATTCACAGGAGTTACATTCCAAGACCCCCAGTGGATGCCTAAAACTGCAGATGGTATTGATTTTGGAGATTTGAGGCTGGACACCTGAAGAAATTTTCAGGGAGCAGGTTTATTTAAGCTGCAGTTGTCCAGAGGGTACAAATGCCTGAAATCTCTGGATCCCAAGTCTGGAAATTCTTTTAGATTTTCCTCAGTGGAGTGGTTACATGACAGTGGGTGGGTACATAACAGTTAATCTTTGTCCCAATATTATGTCAGACAGAAGTTTCACAAGTTTTTATCAAGGAAAACAGAGATAATAATTTTTGTATAACAAGCACTCTTGAGACAGTCTATCACACCTTTTGCTTGCAAACCTGGCATTTATAAGAAAGAGGAAGCTTCAAGCTACATTGGGCTCTGTGCAGAACTCCTGTAAAATCCTGTTGACACTCTGTAAAATTTTGCCGACAAGAAGCTTAATTATGGTAGGGGTCCCTAGAGAAGCTTATATATTACAATTATGGTGGGAGGGGTAGTTTGGTCTGCTTCATGATTAAACCCTGTAAGATATACACTGTTTTCTCTACTCATAATGCCTATGATAAAGTTTAACTTTAATCAAGCACAATAAAAGAATAAGAACCATGACTTATAATAAAATAGAGCAATTATAGCAATATACTCTAATGAAATTTCCAGTATCATCATGCTTGTGCCTTGAGGTCATTGTTAAGCAAAATAAGGGTTACTTGGACACAGAATTGTGAAACTGAGGTAGTAGATCTGATAATCAAACTACTGAGCAACTAATGGGGAGAGAGCATATACAATGTGGATACACTGAACAAAGGGAAGATTCACCTCCCAGGCAAGACAAAGCAGGATGGCATGAAATTCTGTCACATAACTCTGGAAGGTGTGCAATTTAAAACTTATGCATTGTATAAATCTGAAATTTTCCATTCAATATTTTTGAACCACCCATGGCTATGTGTTACTGAAATCTTGGAAAGGAAAACCACAGATGAGTGGGGGAAACTGTCTATACATCTTATAATATTTAACATTAAGGTAAAGCAAAATTTGGCAGATTTCGATAAAACCTTAAAATGGTTAATAAAATTCAGACACTTCTGTAACCCAAGAAATAATTACTAAGGGAAACTTAGGTTATTTTTATCTGAGGAAAATTTTCCCATCAATGCTTCTTTCCAGGGTTCTGTTACAAAGATGGTGTTAGTCTCCAAAATTTTTTAAAAGCAGTTTTCTGTTTTTACAAGTTTTTAAAAAACACATTTTAAAAAGAGCTCAGATAGATGTGGAATCCAATCTGTTTCCTTCCTTGTTTCCCACATCCTGACTCCACTTCTCTCACCTTCTCCCCATCTCTTCCAAGTAGTCTCCATGAGGGAAAGTGCTCTCTGCTGAAACCAACATCTTGCACAAAGCTGGTCACACAGTGGTCCTTATCTGTTAAATAAGTCATGATTAAGTATTTTATAAATTAATTCATTTAATTTTGTCACAAGAAAAGTAAGGTTTCTGAAGCCTTTTTGGTTTTGTTTGTGCCAAATGAGAAATAGCATCCCTGAGGAGGATCACTGACCTCATCACAGCGTGTCTTACTTGTTCACACTCACAGGTAATCCTCACGAGTGCTCCAGGTAAGCTCCTTATCTCCACAAAATAGTAGGGAAAATTGAAGCCACATCACCAGAGGTGGTGAGTGGAACACACTTTTCTGTTGCTGGTGTTTTGCGTTTCCTTCTGTTCCATGCCATGGAGTCCTGTTTGTTCTGGGGCGTTGGTCATTCCACACGGGACTGCCTCTTATTTTTGTAGACAGGAGCCTGGGTAAGAGATCAGAGCAGGATAGTTTTCCATAGAGAATCCACAATTTAAACCCCTTTCCAACCTGGAAACAGTGCAATCCTTAATCAACAATGGAAATACTAAGAATCACTACTGAACACATCTAATTCTGAACCCTAACTCTCCACACTACTTTCCCAGAAGAAGCACAAGGATGAAGAAGTTCACTCAATGCCATGTGATCAGGGGCAGAGCAGCCCATCCCCAAATCCATTTTTCTTTGAGTCTTTGGGCACAGTTTCCTCAGTCAATCTGATGTTCCATGTGACCGCACAGATGCAGCTCCCAGGCTAGCCTTGGCACATAGCAGGTCTTAGAGAAAGATGTTTTTCTGTTTTATCCCTACTACCTCCTGTTCAGATGGTATAAGAACCAGACACAAAACTGGAGATGACCATGAATGCCTCATTTTATTTTTGGTTGTTTAAACCAAGGTGCTAGTTATTTTATACATTTTTCAAAAAGCCACCTTTGAAATGCATCACTTGACAATGTCTTTTAAGACTTAAGCTATATCTTTAGCCCAGGGCTAACTCACATCACCCTCCCCTTCAAGCCTTCCTGGGCTCTATGTGTTAGCAGCTGCTCTAATCTGCTCTGAGTTTCTGGAAAGAGCGCTGAGCCAACCTCTCCTATCAGTGGGTGCTTGGAGTCCTTCCACACCAGAGGATCTTGGCATTCCACTCTGTCCCCAGAAGCAGCAGAACCATGAGGAGTCCAGGATTCTGAGATGTGAGAAGAAAAGTGAATTGACTCTAGCTATTTTATGTAGTAAAGCAATGATGTAGAACAGATGGAGCTGAATACCTGAGATATTTTTCAGGAAGATGGTTTATTTAAGCTGCAGTGGTCCACTGGGTACTCTGGACCTCAGAGTCAAAGTTCTTTTAGATTTGGGGTTGTTACATGACAGTGGGAGTGTATGGGGACATTAGTTACTCTTTATCCAATATTCTTAGCCTAGACAGTAGTTTTACACATTTTTACCAAGAAAGTAGAGATAGTATCTTTAGCATAGCAATAATCTCTCTTTAAAATAGACTCAATCACAGCTTTTGTCTGCAAATCTGGCATTTACAAGATAGAGGAAGCTTCAAACCACTTTGAACTCTCTGCCCAACTCCTGTGAAATCCTATTGACACTCTTTGTAAAATCTTGTTGACTAGTAGTGAAAATTATATGATAGGGGTTCCTTTCAGGTAGAAAGGATGAGATATTTTCCAGGGAGTTGCCATAATGCCACACTGAGGAATCAGCTGTCAAACAAGGGCACTGCTGAGATTTCAGTATCAGAAAATTGACTTGATTTGACTATTGTAGCCTTTGGTTCTCCTGTACCTTGAGTTTGACCTTGAGACCCTGAGAAGCTGCTACTGCTACTGTGAAGCACTGAAGCACCTGCTTCGCAGCCCCAACCAGAACAACTTGCTCTATGGTGCCTGCTTCAAAGACTGTGGCCTGGGCAACTGAGTTTGGGTCATGATCATAGACCTAGGTCCCAGCTGTAAAATGGACTAAAGGACTGTATTACAAGGTCCACACAAAATGGACTCATCATCTTGGACATGGAAAGAAGAAGAGAGAAATATGGACAGTCTATCAATGTGTGAAAGGCAGTCATGAAAACAACAGCAGGTTATGGGCTGCCATATTCTGGGCTAACCTACAACCTGATTTTATACTGAGTACATCAATGGTCTTGAATTAAGGCACTTAGTTCTCAACATCAACCCAGGTGCCTGACTTCCAAAGGCATTGTCACAATGATGAAACAGACTTAAGTTTCTTGCACACAGTAATGTTTGATAAATGGTGCAAGGATAAGTATTCAGGTTTTAAGTTCTCTTATCTGTCTTTGATCATCTTAGGATTCTCTTTTCAATCTGAAATCCATGAATGGACAGAGACAAAGAAACTAAGTAAACAAGGATGGGGCCACACTTCTCTTTCAGTCTTAACGTGATACCATATCTGTGGAGGTGCACATTGAAACATTACATTCTTCTCTTGCACCAAATACAATCACAAAGTTTTTTATTATTGATATTATTGATATTCAATATCCTGATGTCATCTCCTATTGCTGTTCTTATGTAATCACTTCCTAATCAAATTTGTCAGGCAAATTTGTAGTAGATTGTGGTTAAACTCTGTGTCTGATATTATTAGTTATGTGACCTTGACTAAATCTTCATCTTCAATTATGACAGCAAAATTGTTGGAAAATGCCCTTAAGGTTTACATGGGATAATACATTTAAAATATCTGGTCCTCATTAGATGTTCAATCAAATACATTTGTCAATTTTCATGAAAAGATCTGGTCCAGTGTCTAGCATAGAGCAGGTGCTTAAAACATGCATTTACTATTTTCTGTATTTTAAACTAAAAGTGAAAAAATATATATAGTAGGAAATTTTTTATATATAAATATATATATGGTAGGAAATTATGTTCACATAACTCAAAGTGTAGGTGAAAATGAGAAACAATGACTTTGAAAAAGATGTGTCATAAATCTGGTAAATTTGGTATAGAATGTGATCCCATGAATTTGAATAGTTGTTCCTGCCTAGGCCCATTCAGACTGCCATAATGAAAAGAGCATAGAATGGATCACCTTAATGGTAAAGATTTATTTCTCACAGTTCTGGAAGCTAGAAAGTAGAAGATCAAGGCATAACCAGATTCAGTGTCTGGTGAGGGCTTCCTGGTTCCTGGACAACATCATCTCACTGTGTCCTCATGATTTGTAGGAGAGGCAAGGAAACTCCCTGAAGTCTCTTTTATAAGGGTACTGACCTCATGACCAGTAACTTCCCAGAGACCACACCTAATGCCATCAAATGGGAGATTGAGTTTCAACGTATACACATGGTAGGGTTGTAAATATTCTATCTGTAGCAGTCTCTACTTGTAGGAAAGAATTGAGATTCTATGAGGAACAAATCAGTCATGGGAAAGAAATGTGAGGGCCAAGAAGACACAACCTGTTCTGATGTGAGTTTATGAGTGTAGTAGTTAAGAGGATGAACTGCCTCCAAGATGGTAAGACAAGTGGACTCAAGAATACCAAGGAACCTGTAAGTCTACATTCTGTAAGTCACAAACGAGATTCTAAAGACATGAAGATTAAATAGTGATAGTGCTTCTAGAGAAACACTTATCCAGAGGCATGGATAATATTGAAGTTGGTGAAGTCAAAAGTGACTGGAAGATTCATTGGCACTGAGAGTCCTCTTCACTGAAATGAGACATTTTTGTTATGTCTCTGAGGCTCCTGGAGGGGTGGACATGCAGCAGGATATGGTTTAGAGCACAAGATCCATGCCAAGGAGGGAAATTAACAAATTCAACCACGTGATCCTGAATCAGGGATCAACATGACCTTGGAATGTGGGGTGGGGTGAGCCATTTTTCATTAGAAATGAACACTGTTTTTGATATCGATATCAATAAAGGTGTAAATCAATGATCAGTTCTGTTGCATTTGGCAGGTATTTCTTATTAATCCTGGAATACAACAATACAGAAAAATCTGCCCAGTTCTGGACTATAATGTTATCCATTCTTTTGGAACACTGTATTAAAAAAAAGACACCTGATGATAAGGAAAAATAAAATATTTTGACATCTCATAGATTTATAAATTCTGGGAAAGTTAAATAATTTCAAAATAAGTAATAATTTGGTCATGGGTGTGATTCTTAGCAAAGGGGCAGGGTAATCTGTGGGTGAAGAGATTCCTGGATCCTGGGTTGGAACAAGGTTAGTGAATGACTTAGGTAACACTGTCATGATTAAGATGTGACTAAGAGCCTGTTAATCTTGCTATGTTAGATCTCTCTGGGAAAAGTAGAATTTATGATTCATCATGGATCTAAGAATTTTCTTATCCCTAATCATATTTGGGGAAGTTTTTTTTTAAATAACTATCTTGATGCTTTATCCCGTAGCAACATTGTTTTACTTATGCCCACTGTACTGGGACCTTGATCTAACTTTAAAACAAAAAATTATCTGCAGCTGGTTCTCTACAGAATTGACATGAAGTAAGTGTTCAGTTAATATATCGCAGAGGAATTAGCACATCTATGAACTGTGCATAACTGATAAAGCAGAGTCTTCTCCTTGCACAATAACAGTGTTGATAAAATGAGTTGTCACTAAACAATTTCATTCAAACAAAAATTGAACATTTCCATTTTAAAATAATTCACAATGGGACTTGTTAAGTTGCAATGGTACTTGCATATTTGTATTAACATAAATACACATAAAATATATATATATATATATATACATATATATGCATAAACTTTTCTTTAACAGGGCAAAAATAATTCCAATTTAGTAATTTTGGATTATTGAACACTGAAGTAGATTTTTTATACATTTTATTTTATTTTTACAACAACTTAAAATTCAGGGAAAAATATAGCTTTCCCATAGACTTTTCTCTTCCTCACCTGTACATCCTTCCCCACTCTCAATATCCTTCCCCAGAAAAGTGTGCTAATTATAATCAATGAACCTATATTGACACATAATTATCACTCCGGTCCCATAGTTCACAATACATCTCACTCCTGATGCACATTATATCAATTTGGACAGATGTATGACATTACCCAGGATTATAGATCATGCAAAATCATCACATTGCCCTAATAATTTTCTGTGTTCTCCCCACCCAAACTATCCTTTATTTATTCACTTTTTTACTATAATGTTTCTTTTTCATAAACTTTGAATGATATGGAAATTGAAAAAGCAGAAAATTAGAGAACCCTAAATTCTTTCATGTTCCCATTTCTCAGATGCTTTCCATGGGATTAAGGAGTATGAGACCATCCTGGGGTTATACTCACAGGCAGATCATACTTTTCAAGATTTGACCAAGCACCCCACCATCCACTATAATCTCATGAATGGGAGAATTCCTGACTTCTCCATCCTCATTTCCCTCCCCCACTGTTCTCCACTTTGTCCTCTCCTGCCTCTGGCCCTGGCAGTGAAATGGGAAGAAGAGCCATCACAAAATCCCCCACAACTTCCCTCCCTGCTGGTACAAATGCTCCAATTCCCAGAAATGCCACATGGCAAGAGTAAGATTATCTCATCCCAACTGGGGAAGAGTGAATTCCATCCTATTTTAACATTGTTCCAAAAACTCTGTCTCTCTGTGTTGTGAGGAAGGGTGTAATTTATATGGAGAGGGTTCCAATGACACAGACTTCAGAGAACACTAGCTACATCAGGGGAAAGCACTTACCCAGAAGAAAGGTCAGTAACAACATTTAAAAATTCACCACTGAGGTAGCATACTATGTAACCAAAAGATTTACACACTACATAGTTCTATGGAAAATAAAAGTGGATTATAGTTAGGAGTAGAAGAAACTGACTCTGAGGAGCAGAACAAAGGAAGTCCCCAAACCAAGAAGAGGGAGACAAAACTAAGAACTTAACAGGAATTTGATTTTTCTAGTGCCCATAGCTACTCCCATGGTCAAAGAGCCCAACTCCTAAAGGCCTATTTAAATCAGGTTTATCACCCTGTACAATATGTCTAGTTCCAAACAAGAAAGTTACAATCCATGACAAAAGGCCAGAAAAAAAATTCAGTCCAAAGAGACAAACCAGTTTTCAGCATTAAACTCCAGATGGCAGAAATGTTAAAACTATCAGACAAGAAATTTAATTGTGAGTAATATATTAAATATCTCACACAAGATCAGATGGTGAATGTATGTAGAGAGATGGGAACTCAAAGGATTCAAAAGGTAATGTTAGATTAAGAACACAGTAACATAATAAGGAATGACTTTGTTGGGTTGGATCATCAGTCATCCAAACAGGACGACATAACTGAAGTTGAAGACTGATCAACAAAATTACCCCAACTAAAACACAAGGAAAAATTACAGCATAACACCTAAGCATGGTAGTTAAATATTTTAAGATGTAGTTAAAAATTAAAACACAAGTCGTTGAAATATTAGGAGGAAATGAATGGATCAAAAACATTTGAAAAAAAACATGAAAAATCTTCCCAAATTGATGGCATATACCAAACCACAGACCCAAAAATCTTACTAAGCAAGATAAATACCAACACACACAGACACACATACACACACACACACACACACGCACACACACACACACAATTAAATTAGACAATTATTCAAATTGTAGAAAAGATAATTGGCTGCCTATTTCATGTATTTCTTGATTTTGTTATATTCCATGCATTTATTTGTCTACTCTTATGCCAATACAAAATGATTATGGTTATTAGATCATTAAAATTAATCTCAAAATCAGGTTGCATATTCCCTCCAACCTTGTTTTTCTTTTGCAAGATAGTTTTGGCTATTCTACATCTTATAATTTTCTCTACACATTCTAGAATCAACTTTTAAAATTCTTCAAAACTGTCTGATAGAGTTGTGCTTTTATGTGCATTCAACCTATAGATAGAATTAGTTAGAACAGGTATCATAACAATATAGTATTGTACAATCCATGAACATTGTATGCACATTTCTCTGTGCCTTAATTTCTCACTAAAATATTTCATTTTTATCATTACAGGGGATTGCAACATGCTTCAAGTTTTTTTCCAATTTAGTTTGTGTCTCCAATGCAGAAGAGCTAAAGTAATAGTTATAATAACTTTTGTTACTCTTTTACTTTTTAAAAATGTTATAATCTTTTATTTCTATTACAGTTACAAGTCAATAATTTTGCATACCTGTATATTCACTTATTTTAGATTACATCATATTGCTCCATATAAATTTGTCACAATGTATTTCATAATCTGAAGGACCAGTTGTAGGCTTAAGGAGAGGAACTAAAAGAAAAGTTATTGTGGCTTTAGTGTAAGCATGATAGCACATGACCACTCTTGTCTATACTCTGTAAAGTCTTTGTGGAGAGACAGTGATTTTGTGATTTTACAGTTGGAGATAATCTATATGAGCTGTGTAAAGAGCAAGTGATTCAGTTTCTGAAATGCCTGAGCCCACATTCCAATGCTAACACTTGCTCACTTGCTGATTCTAAGAAAATGTCTTATTGAGCATCAGTTTCATTATTCACATTGTTTTTCCTAGGAGTGTAATGCAATAATGAATTCATTGACCTGTGCTCCCAAAAGACATGAATAAGATACAAAAGTAAAAGACTATTGTTGTTTTAGTTAGATGTGTTTTTATTCTAAGGTTTGTTAAATGATTGCAACTTGCTAAGGATCTATAATTTATCATTTCATACATGGGAAACAACATTTTACTTTCCACATAAGATCTTTTCAGTGTTTTCATGTTTAAGAGAAGCAAAGATCCTAAATGTTCCTAAGCACTATTCACAGAGGAGACAGTAGAAATGCTGAATGCAGGTCTGGTTACATAAATTGCAGGCCCCTGTGTAAAATGAAAATATAAGCCCTCTTGTTCAGTATGCAGGTAATGAGTGCATTAAAATACATTTTTTTTCTTTCTTCACAGTCTTACTTAGGATGTGTGTAAAATTCTTAACAAGAATTTTACCATTCAACTCATATAATGTCAGTAAATCAATGTAAATCATTTAACTCGTGTAGAAACATTGAACTTAAAAAATTTCTATTTTGAAATCCACAATTCATATGCACTTTATTCACACCAGAACTGTAGACATACTGCATATAACTATGTTAATCAAATGTTTATATGTCACTTCTGATACATGCACATTCTAACACTTTCCACCTTTAGGCAGCTGATGAGTAAGGAAGGATTAGAACAGAAACCTGAGTTCCAGCGCGGCTTCTTCCCAGAGCAGTCGCCACCGCCGCTGCGCTCCTCACACCTGCATTGCCAGCAGCAGCAACAGAGCCAGGACAAGCCATGCCCGCCCTTCGCGCCCCTCCCGCACCCGCACCACCACCCTCACCTCGCGCACCAGCAGCTGGGCAGCGGCGGCAGCAACCCACGCCTCCGGTGCAATAGCTGCGCCTCCCTCCGGTGTCCCTGTTGCTCCGCACCTCCTCGCCCGGCGGCACCTTCCGGACCCGCACCTCCTCGCCGCTGTTGGGCTCTTCATGCTGCTGCTGCTGCTCCTCGCGCCGGGGTAGCCAGCTCAATGTGAGCGAGCTGACGCCGTCCAGCCATGCCAGTGGGCTCCGGCAGCAGTAAGCGCAACAGCCCGCATCCGCCTCCCAGTACCACCAGTGCCACAGCCTGCAGCCCGCCGCCAGCCCTACGGGCAGCCTCGGTAGCCTGGGCTCCAGGCCCCCGATCGCGCACCACCACCACCATCCGCACCTGGCGCACCACCAGCACCACCAGCCCCAGGCGCGCCGCAAGAGCAACCCCTTCACCGAAATAGCCATGAGCAGCTGCAGGTACAACGGGGGCGTCATGCGGCCACTCAGCAACTTGAGTGCGTCCCGCCGGATCCTGCACGAGATGGACTCGGAGGCGCAGCCCCTGCAGCCCCCTGCGTCCGTCGGAGGAGGTGGTGGCGCGTCCTCCCTGTCTGCCGCCGCTGCTGCCGCTGCCTCGTCCTCAGTCCCAGAGATCCTGGTGTCTAAGCCGGAGCACAACAACTCCAACAACCTGGCGCTCTACGGAACCGGCGGCGGAGGCAGCACTGGAGGAGGAGGCGGCGGCAGCAGTGGGCATGGCAGCAGTAGTGGCACCAAGTCCAGCAAAAAGAAGAACCAGAACATCGGCTACAAGCTGGGCCACCGGTGCGCCCTGTTCAAGAAACGCAAGCGGCTCAGCGACTACGCGCTTATCTTCGGCATGTTTGGCATTGTGGTCATGGTTATCGAGACCGATGTGTCGTGGGGCGCCTATGACAAGGCGTCACTGTATTCCTTTGCTCTGAAATGCCTTATCAGTCTCTCCACGATCATCCTGCTCGGTCTGATCACCATGTACCACGCCACGGAAATACAGTTATTCATGGTGGACAATGGAGCAGATGACTGGAGAATAGCCATGATTTATGAGTGTATTTTCTTCATCTGCTTGGAAATACTGGTGTGTGCTGTTCATCCCATAACTGGGAATTATACGTTCACATGGACAGCCCGGCTTGCCTTCTCCTATGCCCAATCCACAACCACTGCTGATGTGGATATTATTTTATCTATACCAATGTTCTTAAGACTCTATCTGATTGCCAGAGTCATGCTTTTACATAGCAAACTTTTCACTGAAGCCTCCTCTAGAAGCATTGGAGCACTTAGTAAAATAAACTTCAATATGCGTTTTGTTATGAAGACTTTAATGACTATTTGCCCAGGAACTGTGCTCTTGGTTTTTAGTATCTCATTATGGATAATTGCCACCTGGACTGTCCGAGCTTGTGAAAGGTACCATGATCAACAGGATGTTACTAGCAACTTCCTTGGAGCAATGTGGTTGATATCAATAACTTTTCTCTCCATTGGTTATGGTGACATGGTACCCAACACATACTGTGGAAAAGGAGTCTGATTGCTTACTGGAATTATGGGTGCGGTTTGTACAGCCCTGATGGTAGCTGTGGTGGCAAGAAAGTTAGAACTTACCAAAGCAGACAAGCACGTGCACAATTTCATGATGGATACTCAGCTGAGGAAAAGAGCTGCCAATGTACTCAGGGAAACATGGATAATTTACAAAAATACAAAGCTAGTAAAAAAGATAGATCATGCAAAAGTAAGAAAACATCAACGAAAATTCTTGCAAGCTATTCATCAATTAAGAAGTGTAAAAATGGAGCAGAGGAAGCTGAATGACCAAGCAAATACCTTGGTGGATCTGGCAAAAACCCAGAATATCATGTATGACATGATTTCTGACTTAAATGAAAGGAGTGAGGACTTCAAGAAGAGGATCATTACCCTGTAAACCAAATTAGAGACTGTGATTGGCAGCATCCACGCCCTCCCTGGGCTCCTCAGCCAGACCATCAGACAGCAGCAGAGAGACTTCATTGAGGTCAGATGGAGAACTACGACAAGCACGTCGCCTACAACGCTGAGCGGTCCCGGTCCTCGTCCAGGAGGCGGAGGTCCTCCTCTACAGCGCCACCAACTTCATCAGAGAGTAGCTAGAAGAGAATAAGTTAACCACAAAATAAGACTTTTTGCCATCATATGGTCAATATTTTAGCTTTTATTGTAAAGCCCCTATGGTTCTAATCAGCGTTATCCGGGTTCTGTTGTCAGAATCCTGGGAACCTGAACACTAAGTTTTAGGCCAAAATGAGTGAAAACTCTTCTTTTTTTTTTCTTTCAGATGCACAGGGAATGCACCTATTATTGCTATATAGATTGTTCCTCCTGTAATTTCACTAACTTCTTATTCATACACTTCAAACAAACTTTACTACTACATTATATGATATATAATAAAAAAAGTTAATTTCTGCAAAAAAAAAAAAAAAAAAAAGAACAGAAACCTTGGGGGCCCTATCCTTCCCTTCCTTTCTGTTACCATGTTTAGTGTAAAAAGATCAACTAATTTATGAAAGTAACACACAAGAAAGGTAATGATTAGGGCCTTTGGTTGTTCAAGCTTCTGTAGAATTTGATTTCTTGCTTTCTTCATCTGGTAGAAATTTTGATTTCTTTGAAGAGTGGAGCCAATAGAGTCTGCTTTCACTTAGTCATAGATGCATGACTTTTTACTCATCTTGACTTCTTCCACCACCACTCAGCATGAGTCTGCTAAAACTCTGTGCTCCTGGGACATGACAAACATTACATACAAATGGAACAGTCAGAACTGATGGCAGTCATGCACACTGCACTTGTACTTATTTCTGCTGCTTCCAGTATGTTCCACTTACAAACATCACTTACAAAACACACATTTAAAGATAAAATTACAGGCAGGCCTTGCTTCACACAGTTTTGATGTTCTCGTCTTTCAATTACCACTAATTAATTACATTAGCCCCACAAAACCAGTTCAAATTTCAGTTCCTGTGGCATATTATCTGTGATTGCATAAAATATAGCTTTTGCTATTGGCATTCAGTCCCCAAATCGCTGTGTGCATAACAATTTCCTGATGATCTTTGACCAATTATGTTACACACTTCTGACAGTGACTGGTCCCTGTACAACTCATATTGCTTTTATTCAGATAACAAAGTGCACTACTGTGTAGGAGCTTGGTCTCTGGTGATGCACTCACAAGATGTTTGCCAAAAATGACTCAAAGGAAGAGGAAAAACAAGAAAGGGCCATCTTGAGTTGGAGGAGGAAGACATTTCTAGAACATTAGAAGAGTAGTTACATGGAGAAACAAAACTGTGCCCTCAATTTGGCCATTAGATCATTGAACTATGTCATTTGGGCAATTCAAGTGCATAGAGAAGGTGGAAATTTCATCAAAGATTCAAAGATGGATAATGAGACAATGACATGACAGCAAACTACTTTTTGAAGACATGCATTGTGATGAGGGGAAAGCAGGAAAACCAATGAAGAAAAACAAAGTATTGAGAACTTTGATTCAGTCCATTTTCCCTGCTACAGAGGAAATAGAGTGGAACCTTGAGTTGGTGACATGGAGCTGAGTATCCACTGTGTCCCTGTAGTTGAGAAGCAGAGCAAGTTCTATTTTGGTCTCTACAAAAAGAACCTGGGGTGACCTGACTCTACAGCTTATCATCAGGGCATTGGAGGAGGAATGCCGTGACTGAAGGCCCAGGCCTGCTGAGCTGTCTGAACCATGAAGCTGGATTCTTGACTTCATGACTCTTGGGTTTTGAAAACCCAGGGCAAAAGCCAAAAGGCAAAAGGCACCAATGAGCCTGTTCCCAAGGGTGCCAACCCAGGACTCCACTTTCCTCTAAAGCAAACAAATAGAACCACTGGACCTGGTCCAAAGAGTTTAGAGCACTCTATCATTTTATTCTGTAAATAAACTCATAAATTATATTTGAATTGTAGAGAGTGAACATTGGAAATTCTTTCTCTTCCTTTTTTCCTCTTTGGATGCTGGAGCTGTAATTGTAGCATTGATGATTTTCACACTTCAAAACCTCTGTCTGTCCTCCTCCTAACTTTAAGCCTGATAGCTTGAGAACAGACATGCAGCAAGGAAAAATTAAGGTGATTATACAGTTCCTCCTTTCTCAAGATGGTCTCCCAAGGCTACATTTTCCAAATTCACTCATCTAATGGGCACATTGTAACACAATTCCTGATTTCTCAAGTAGAAACTGCACAACCTGGGACATGAGTGGACACACATGTACAGCTTTGGGAAAGCTGAATGTCCAAAAGATAAAACACATGTTTGACATGAGTTCCAGAGAGAAACTAAGAAACCTATTGTCTCAGTCAGCCTGGTCTAATCTAGTCTTTTTTTTTTTTTTTTTTTTTTTTTTTTTTTGCAGTGCTGGGGATTGAACCCAGGGCCTTGTGCTTATGAGGTAAGCATGCTACCAACTGAGCTATGTCCCCAGCCTGGCCTGGCCTACTCTAATAAATTATAGTAGAGTAAGTGGTTTATGAACAATAGAAATTTATTTTTCATAGTTGTAGAGACTAAATGTCCAAGGTCAAAGTGCTAGCATAGTTGAATTCAGGTAAAGGTACTCTTCCTGGTTTATAGAACTGCCTCCTTCTCTCCATGGCCTCATACACTGGAAGGAGAGAGAAAGCTTGCTAGGACTTCTTTTATAAGGGCATTAATCCCACTCATGATGGCTTCATCATTGTGACCTATTCTCCACCCACATGTACTATGTCCTGGTAGCACATTGTGGTTAAATTTTCAACATGTAAATTTGGGGGGATGTAAACATTCAGTTTATAAAACCTATCCAAAGAGGAGAAGGACTGGTAGACACAGAATTAGTGCAAGGCACATCTTACCCCATCCCCCGAAGGTAATGGTATTTCAACTTGGAAGAAGCCAGGAAGTCATTCACATCTTAACATTCCCAATAGAGTTGTGGCCAGATTTTAAAATAATGATTAGAGATTCTAGGGAAGCAGTTTTAATTGACTATTCAAAAATAGGGAAATGTTATGGTGTGGATATAAGGTACCTCATAAAAGCTACTGTGTTAGTGCAAGAAGTAAAATGATCAGATTATGAGAGCCATAACCTAATCAGTAAATAATCCATTTGATGGATTAATAATTTGAATGGATTACCTGGGTGAAAACTGTAGCCAGGAGGGACATAGTTGGAGGAAGTGGGTCTCATGGGTGTGCTTTTGGGATTATATCTTGTCTCCTTGGCTCTTTCCCATCTCCCTCTCTACTTCCCAGCTGCTTACCATGAGGTGAGCATGCTTATTCTCACTGCCTTCCTGCATGTTTTGCCTCACCTCAGTCCCAAAGCAATGGAGCCAAGCTGACCATAGGCTGAAACTCTGAAACTGTGATCTAAAATAAACTTTTCCTCCTCTAAGTTATTCCTGTTGAGTGTTTTGGTCACAGCAACAAAAAGCTGACTAACACAGAAGGAAAGGAAAACTTTATCTTTGTTTCTTGCTCAAAGAGGTGCTCACTGACCTCAGATTAATAAAAACATATCTCTTGAAATATTTTATAGTTCTTGGTACATTTTTTTTCTTTTGTTCAATTTTGTTTTTAAAGTTAGCTCTTCATTCCATGTAATTTGGTGCATGTTCTGTGGAAGTGTTTTAAGTAAGAAATGCCTTCTTACAGCCAGAGGGACTATCTTCTGAATCTTGAATTATGCCACTTTTCAAGTCATAGGACACTTCAGAGGCATTTTTTGCTTTGGGAAGAAGAGTAAAATTGAGGTCATTCTTAAGAACTCACTCACCTCTAAGACTGTTTTGCTTTATTAAAGAACACATACTCTTAGATATTTCTCTTATGTGTATGGCCATAAGTCCATGAAAACACACACTCACACAAACATGCACATACACCAGCACACCCTAATTCAATGACTAAAGACCTTAAAAGAAATCCAAGACCAGAGTGAACACACGTGACAATGAAGGGTGCAGCTGCAAAAGATGCTGGAAACCACCAGAGGCCAGGAAGTGGCAAGAAAGTTTCTTCCCTAAAACTTCAGAGGGAGCATGGATCTGCTGAATCATATTAATCTCAGTTTTAGCCTCTAGAAATGTGAGACAGTAAAGTTCTATTCACCTAATTTGTGAATATTTGTTGCAGTAGTCTTAGAAATTCAAACACATACATGCTTTGCCTCAAGGTTGACATTTCAACAATCTATGTATGTGCTCCTGGGGATTGAACCCAGGGGCACTCTGTCACTCAGCAATATCCCCAGCACTTTTAAATTTTTAATCTTGAGGCTGGGTCTCACTAGTTGCCCAAGGTGGCCTCAGACTTATGATCTTTCTGCCTCGACCTCCAAAGTAGCTGGGATTACCAGTGTGAGTCACCATGCACAGCTAACATTCCCAAAATCTTGATACATTCTCCCTCCATTTCATTCACAGTCTCTGAATTTTCAATTTTTTTAAACAACACCAAGTTCACCTGCATTTCAAATAATACCTAAGTTGCATTCCTGAGATGATATCTCGAGTTTTTCCAGAAATTTCCAATTACTCACTAACCAGACCTTCTCTGTTATTCAACTTTCTCATTGCTGTGACTAAAAGACCCAACAAGAACAACTGTAGAGGAGGAAAAGTTTATTTCAGGGTTCACAGTGTCTCCAGGCTCCAGGTGAGGCTAAACATCATGGAAGAAGATTGTGGCACAGGGATACATCTCACATGATGATCAGGAAGCAGAAAGAGACTCCACTTGCCAAATACAAATATATAACCCAAAGCTACACCTTCCAGTGCCCCACCTCCTCCAGTCACATCCCATATGCCTTCAATTACCACTCAATTAATCCCAGCAGGTGATTAATTCACTTATTGGGTTAAGACTCTTACAATCCAATCATTTCTCCTAAACCTTCTTGCATTGCTTCACAAATGAGATTTTGAGGAACAACTCACATCCAAACCATGACCTCTTCTCCCTGATGATGATGTTTGATACCACATGAGGTGCTCAACTATGCTGCCCCCATTCCCTGGACTTCACCTGAAACACTTTAATTCCAACTCTCTGAGCACAGGCTTGGCTTACCTATTCTATGTGGATTTTTGGAGCACCTTTGAATCAGTTGGCTAAGATTGTTGTAATAAAGGACAGCAAGTATTGGGTGTCTTTAACAACAAAAGATTATCATCCCATGTTTCTAAAGGTCCAAAGTGCAAGATTAAGGTGTCAATGGGGTTAGTTCCTTCTGAGGTTCTGAGAAAGAATCTGCTTCAGGCTTTCTTCAGCTCTGGTGAGAGCTGGAAATCTTTGGCATCCCTTAGCTTCTATATGCACCACTTCAATCTCTTCCACCTCCCTCTATGTCTATGTCTTCACTTGTCCCATTTTCTCTGTGCCTCTCTCTTCTCATGAGTAGTACATCAGTCATTCTGGATTAGGTCAATCCTAATTCAGAACAACTTCATCTCAACTTTATCACATCTGCAGAGACCATTTTCACAGATATGGGAGTAGGATTTCCATATATCTTTGTGGGGGATACAATTCATCTGTAACAAATTTTTGGTGGATTTTCCCACATAGAATTACACATGCACACATTTGCAAACACATTTGTACAGGCATTCTGGTCCCTCCAAATTAATCAGAAGAAATGACACATGTTCAAAATATATGCAAAAAGACTGGGCCCAGTGGCCAGAAAGAAGCCTGGAGAGCTAATAGCTAAGGAAGTTTTGGCAAAACACAAATTCACTCAAAGCACATGATTTATTACTATTACTTGACATGATTATATTTATGAAATGTTGGCAGTCCTGACTGTCCTTAGCATTTGCCCCATCATAGCTCTGATCTTAGTTCTTTTACTCTCCCACCAGAGTATAGGATCCTTAAATTAAGGAACCAACATGCTCACATGCATTCTGTAAACATCCAGCCCAGCACTCACTACTCAGTGTTCTTGGGCCACACTGCTGACTAAGTAAGAAAGTTGGTTAAAGTGCAGGATCCCAGTCTCCACCCTAAACCAGAGGAAGCCTCCTTTTGGGACTGGAGCCTGAGGAAACTGCACCTTCAACAAACTGCCCAGAAGTTTCTTCTACATTCTAACTCCCAAAAGGCTCCAATATATTTGCAGAATGAGTGGCATCAATGCCTTCTCTTAATAGACATTATTTGACATCCTCATTTTAGGTCTGGGAGCTGCCTTGGGATCCTTACAGTAAATATGAAATATAACTCAGCTCAAATTAATGTTTTGTCAATTGCATTCAAAATATTACTAAAAAATTTATAGTTTATAGAAGGGAGTAGCTGGTTGCTGTATAAAAAGTTTTGTTCAGCTTGATATCCCAATCAGGGGATAGTGACAGAATCCTGCACCTTGAGACCCTGAGTTCTTTGACAGTTCTGAATATATCCTCTTCTTTTTTTCACTCTGTTTAAGTTTTTTTTGCCAATTTTGTAGGTGGGAAAATGTTTTTCTTTTAAATATGTATGAATTTGCTTCCTAATATGGAAAGGTTACTATCATATTTTTTGGCCATTTTGACTTTTTTGTAAGTTCATTTTGAATGTTTTTCTACTAATAGGATAATTGTACTTTTTATTTGTAAAATATTTTAAATATTATTAATGTTTAGTAGGCACACTGTTGCACATCTGTAATCCTAGCAACTTGGCAACTTGGGGCTGAGGCAGGATTGCAAGTTGGAGGCCAGCCTCAGGAATTTTGCAAAGCCCTGATCAACTTAATGAGTACCTGTCTCAAAATAAAAAATGAGAAAGGACTGGGGGTGTGGCTCAGTGATAAAGCATACCTGGGTTCAATACCTGGTCCAAAAAAACAAAATATTTACATTGCAAACTTGTTTTATTTTATTTTTTTTTTATTTTTTTTTTATTTGTGCCTGCATGAGATATACTGGTAACTTCTGTTTCTCTAAAAGCTAGAAGGGCCTGGAACAACATTTTTCAAGCTCTGAAAGAAAATGGATGCCAACCAAGAATCTTATACCCAGCAAAACTTACCTTCAAATTTGACGATGAAATAAGATCATTCCACGATAAACAAAAGCTAAAAGAATTTACAAAAAGAAAGCCAGCATTACAGAACATTCTCAGCAAAATATTTCATGAGGAAGAGATAAAAAACAAAGAAGCAAATCAGCAAAGGGAGGAATTATCCTAAAGGAACTGTCAAATAAAGGAGGAACCAAGATGTGTCAAAAATTTTAAATATGAACCAAATGACTGGGAATACAAATCATATCTCAATAATAACCCTGAATGTTAATGGCCTGAATTCATCAATCAAAAGACATAGACTGGCAGATTGGATTAAAAAGAAAGATCCAACAATATGTTGCCTGCAAGAGACTCACCTCATAGAAAGAGATACCCATAGACTAAAGGCGAAAGGATGGGGAAAAACATACCATGCACATGGGCTCAGCAAAAAAGCTGGAGTATCCATCCTCATTTCAGATAATGTGGACTTCAAGCCAATGTTAGTTAGAAGGGATAAAGAAGGACATTTCATACTGCTTAAGGGAAGCATAAATCAGCAAGATATAACAATCATAAACATCTATGCCCCAAACAGTGGCTCATCCATGTATGTTAAACAAATCCTTCTCAATTTTAGAAACCAAATAGACCATAACACAATAATACTAGGTGATTTTAACACGCCTCTCTCACCACTGGACAGATCTTCCAAACAAAAATTGAACAAAGAAACCATAGAGCTCAATAACACAATCAATAATTTAGACTTAACAGACATTTATAGAATATACCATCCAACCAAGAGCGAATACACTTTCTTCTCAGCAGCACATGGATCCTTCTCTAAAATAGACCATATATTATGCCACAAAGCTAATGTCAGCAAATACAAGAAGATAGAGACACTACCTTGTATTCTATCAGATCATAATGGATTGAAGTTACAAATTAATGAAAGAGTAAAAAACAGAAACTACTCCAACACCTGGAGATTAAACAATATGTTTTATTTTGTTATTTTGCATCCCACAAAGTTTTCTTTTTATTTTAACAAAATCCTTACATAGGTTTTCTTGAATATTGCACTGTGAAGGATACATGTTCTTGTGCATTACCATATTCTAGTATCTCAGCGGAGACAGTGGGTTTTGAAAGTCCACAAGTTGTGATGTCAGAACTGGAAAAGCAGTAAGTGCCCAGTGGTCTGTGAGACTAACTCAGCCTCCTCTATTCTTTAGAGGCACATCCAAATCTGTAAATAGGAGTCTACCTCTGGGTGGATGCCTCTTTTGTTACATCCATTTGCCTTGTTGTAACTTTATCACTGGGCATAGATTTAATCCCTACACATAGATGCCCTATATGTGGACAAAAGTCAAGACAGTGAGGTTGGCATAAAATACCCCGGTCTCTCTAATACCAAAATATACCAAAATATTTTCTAAAATAATGTACTAATTTAGACTTGCACAGGCAGCATGGGATCTAGGGCTGTCTGAAATATATCAAAATATTTTCTAAAATAATGTACTAATTTAGACTTGCACAGGCAGCATGGGATCTAGGGCTTTCTGAAATATACCAAAATATTTTCTAAAATAATGTACTAATTTAGACTTGCACAGGCAGCATGGGATCTAGGGCTGTTCTATAACTTTTGCTTTTCATTATTTCTTTCTTTTTAAAACAAGTATTTGAACTTTCATTCATGTCTATCATTATTTTATTTTATACCATTTTATTCTTTGTGTGTGTGTGTGAGAGAGAGAGAGAAACTAGAGATTAATCACTCTGCCCCTCAGCAATACCCTCAGCACTTTTTATTTTTTATTTCCAGACAGTCTTGTTCAGTGGCTGAGGATGTTGTCCTGGGACTTGCAATCCTCCTGCCTCAGCCTCCCAAGTCGCTGGACAGATGTGTGTCACCAAGCCCAGATATGTCAACTATTTTAGAAAGAAATAGAAATTGTTAGTTTTCCCCTTTTATCTATTCCTTGCTCCACTTGGATGGGAATCACAATTTCAGCTGTGCTTGAGACTCCACTTGCCAGACTTCCTTGCAGTCAAGTGTGGCACCAGCCAATGAGATCTGAGTGCAGGTGATGGGAGCATCGTCAAAACTGCATTTTTAAGAGGAAAGAGCTTGAAGAGGTTTTCATCCTGCTTACTGTGGATGGAGTGGTGACTGAAATGGGATCAGAGGCCACAGTGGAAGATATCATTTGCAGAACCAAGCTGAAGTCAGCTGGAACTTTTATGTGAAAAAAATGAAACTTGTGATTCATTTAATGTTTTTTTTTTGTTTGTTTGTTTTGTTGGTTGGTACTGTTTCGATAACAGCTGAAAGTACTTTATAAACTACTAGGAATACCCTGTTGCTGCCCCCTACCAGCTACATGGTCATGACTTGAATTTTAGACTCTTCCTGGTTAAAGTTGGAACATTAACATCTCCCTGAAGTCTTATATATAGGTTTGAAATATTGCCCACAAAAATTTATCCTCCATATCTTAAAAGGTACTCATAACACTTTGTCTAGGAACTTGGTAGAGTTCACAGTGGAGTCTTAATACTCTCGTATTTATACATTTAGAGAGGAACACTAGAAATCTTAGCACTGATATGGGGATTCAGTCACCTTCTAATGATATGTAAATATATGTACTCATTTTTCTCAAATGTGTATGAATTTAAAAGATGGAAGCATGTTATATAGCTAGAGTTGATGTGTTTTTCTCAAGGATCCATGGTAACTTATTCCCAGCCTGAGTTTTCTTAGGCAGACCCTGTGTTTCTGAGTCACACAAGGTAAACTGACAAGGCCCTGAACCCATTTCCTGCATGCTGAGTACCTTCCTCCCACTGTGCAGAGAGCAGCTACATCAGATGAACATACTGTGTGAAATCCATCTGTCTATTTCTAACAAATGTGGCAAACCTATGTAAACCAAACTTTGCCTTGAATAGCAAGGTATGTCTCTTAATAGGGTAAGATGTCCAAGTTACAAATAGTAAATTTATTTATGCAGAATTCCGAAAGTACTGATATTTTTAAATTAAGTGATTTAATTCTAAGATTTGATTGTAAAATTCAGTGTGAAAAACTAATGAAATATTTTTGAAAAAAATAATAATTAAAAAAATACTTGCCAAATCAGAGATTAACACTTCCTGTGGAGTCACTGTTCTTTTAACATAGAAAGTGATACTACTATATTTTGAGACAGGAAGTGACAATATAGTGAATCCAGAGACAGTTCCAAAAATGCAGGAATGAAATGTAGGTGACATCCCAAATCAGATAAAATTATGAAAATATGAGAAAAGTATTTGAAGACTTATGAAGCCAACTGCCTTCTTAGGAAGAAATAGTAAAATCTTTTAATTTATAAAAATAGTTTCCACACAGAGTCAAAAGACAAGAGACAAATTTTTGCAATTCCATGTAGATAGATATGAATAATACACAAATACATATGTATAATGCATATAATGAAGTTTCATGTATCTAAAAATCAAGTAGAAAAAGGCAAATATCCTATGAGAATTGTCACTGAATATTTTCAATTTTTTATTTTCCAGGGTTCAGTTAGCTTTTCTACTTTTTAAAATAAATCTTTAAGTTAACCATAGGTTTCCAGTTGCCTTGAACAATAAAATATTAATAAGTGTTTTCAAAAACTCTAAAATAGCACATCAACCCACTGAGACCTCAGCATTGCTTGTTACCTAAAGCAAAATATTCTAACCTACCTTGACTGGTAAAAAATTCATTGGAAAATGAGAATGAAATAAATTGATAGTTCCTGTACTAGACATGGAAATGGCTCATAAAACTACTTAAAAGATATATTATTTCAGTAATGACAGAAATGAACTCCATTCTTTATTTATTGCAATGGTCCATAGCAATGTGATAAATTCAAATGCATATCACCAGTTAAGTAACATAATGCACAGCCACTGAAAAATCAACAAACAAATAAACAAACAAACAAACAAAAAACAGTGTTATAGATACTTCTCAGAATGTACAGGTTCAGAAATAATCCTGAGTGGCCCAGGTAAAGGAACAAACAAGCTCTTGTGATTTTGACTCCCACAGTAAGACATGCTGGACTGCAGGGGGTCTCTGAAAGACTACTCCAAGTTGTACTGGATAATTTTTCAGAGATTTTTTTTCAGATCTCAGGTTTCTAAACTATTCATTTTATCAGATTCCTTTTGTTGTTCTGAATGACTTACATCAAGTCAGGTTGCTCTGAATGTTCTCTATGTATTGCCACCTTCCTCAGACAAGCATGTATCTCCTATTCAGGAATGCAGCTGAGCCATGTCCATTCCCTGGCTCTCAGGAGTTCACAGTTCCACATGAAGACCTCCCAGCCTTCTGGAACCATGATAGAAGAACGCATCAATGACTTGTTCAACCTGTGATGTGTTCAGCTTGTGATGCAGACAGAATAAGGGGACAATACTGAAGTCAGGAAAGGCTGACCTCAGCATTCCTGAGTTCAGTGTATGAAGGAGGAACACAAATGACATGGCTGCAGAAAGAATTCAGAAAAAAAGGATCACAAGTTCAAAGCCAGCCTCAGCAACTTAGCAAGGCCCTAAGCAGTTCATCAAGACCCTATCTCAAAATAAAAAATAAAAAGGGCTAGGGATGTGACTCAGTGGTTGAGCACCCCTGGGTTTAATCCCTGATACAAAAAAAAAATCAGAACAGTATCTAAGCCATCACCCATAAAAGAAAGGAAGGGTGGGGATGGGTTGAAGGTAAGAGAATAAATCATTTAAATAATCATTATTTTATTTTATTGTCTAATTACTAAGATCAGTGGCATAGACAAAGGGGAACGAAGGGGAGGGAAGAAAGATGGGATAAGAAAAAAACACTGGAATGAATCAGACCTAACTTTCCTATGTACATATATGAATATACCACAGTGAATCTCACCATCATATATATCCACAAGACTCTAATTTAAAAAAACATTAAGTAAAGAGCAGAAAGATGAGTAGAATAGAGGAAACAGGGGGAGAGGGAAGGGGAGGGAAAAGAGAAATACTGGGAACTGAATTAGAACAAATTATATTTCATGCTTTTATAATTATGCCAAAATAAATCTTAACATCATGTATAACTAAAAAGAACCAATAAAAATAAATAAAAACAAAAATATTTTTAAAACTTTTTTGTATTAAAAGTAGGTAATTATTAATGTGTTTTATTGTTTATAATTATTTTACTAAAATGATATTTTAAGTAATATGGTGAATATTTTATTTTATTAAATAATATGCATTATTATTAATTTATTTTATTTTTTGTAATTACTGAAAGTGTTTCAGTTGGGGAAATAAAGATGCAGTGATCTTATTAGCTTATATATTCATATATGTACACAGGAAAGTTAGGTCTGATTCATTCCAGTGTTTTTTTCTTATCCCATCTCTCTTCCCTCCCCTTCGTTCCCCTTTGTTGCCTCCACATAGGTTGCAGGAGTAGAGTTATTGGTAAGTCAGGCCTGGGTTACAGATAATTACCACTGGATATTATCCTGTAACCACCGCCTTTCACTCAGGCCTTTCCCACTTTGCTTGTCCACACCTGAGTTTCTGACTGTGGTTGTCTGAGGTGTTCTGTGCACTGAATGACTCTGTTCCATGGAAATCACCTAGGAGAAACAGTAAATATTTTCTCTCTGAAGAGTAGATGCACTTGGTGTTCACTTTCCCGGGGAAAATGCTTTAACATGTTTATTTGATACTATTGAATTTCTCTCCTGTTCTGGAGCACTCTGTCTGGCAAAACAAACTATTCAGAGGGGCCCAGGAGAGTATGCCAGTATGAAAGGGTGATGACAGGGCAGACACAAGGTCAGACCCACAAGAGGGGACTCATGATACCGACATCTTGAGAATGGAACAGGCGGTGCTGTGAGGTGGCAAGTTCACTTTAAGGAGTGGTATTTAAACAAACAGTGGGATGCTGACCTTGGCAATCTATAGGCCTACTACCCATATTTTACAAAGCAATAAACTAAACTTCATGAATATTTTTATATACATAAAAAGAAGTGAATGGTCCATATGCCAGAGACTCAGGGCTCATCTAGGAGGCTCCTTGGACTCCAAAAAAAGGTAGGTTATGGGAACTGGGCAGGTGACCTCCCATGGTTGCCACAGGGCAGCATTCACTGGACAGCTGTTCACACAGCTCCCACCACAACAGGTTCTCACAAGCATGTCTGCATTTAAATCATTACCTACTATTGAAAGGAACAAAGCTGAAGCCATTTCTCCCCTGATTCTACCCCCCCACACCATTTACAATCTAGATTGTTAACTTCCTCATCAGTCATTGATCCAATTAATCCATGGGCTTCCACTACTTCAGGGTAGTTCCCCTGCCATTTATTCTCTTTCATCCTTAAGGGCAGATACTCTGCTTATCTGCTTATTAAAATCTCTTGTGTGAGTTCCTGCATCTGGAGTGGTTTTCTGGCTGCTTTCAACTAGTTCAACCCACCTGAGGGACAGAGAAAGACAACAAAGAAATGAAACCTCTTTCCTTGAAAATGTGTTGTTAAGCTCAGGATAACTTCACAGGGTTCAGAGATGGGTTAACTACCTTACATCCAAAAATCTCAGTACAAACTTTTCACCAGGAGTAAAATAGTAATCTCCACAGCACAATGAAAATAGGTTAGTTTCATTATGTCATTGCTGTCTTTTTCATTGAGGGTAAGATTAAGCTCAGACTTAGTGATTTCAAATTTCAGTGAGGATTCATCTATATAGTGCTAGGAAAGTGCAATTTGTCATTTCTGTACTCATATTTCTGTCATTTGTTCACCCAGACATTCACAAAACAACTGAAAGGCCATTAATCTTCTCTATGAGATAGATAAGGAGAGTGTTCTGGACCTACCTCCCCTCAAATGGAGTCTCTTAGCTAGTACTGCAGTGTACTATATGACAATTGATTGCTGGCATTTCAGTAAGATGGCAGCCCACTATTGCTTTTCACATAATGAAATTCCAGCAATTGAACACTTGGAGAAATTGACATAAATGTCCTCTGTGTTAGCTTGTTAGCTAGAATGGTCATTCAGCAGAGCCTGTCAAAATTATGTTTTTCATAACCAAATAAACTCCTGATCTCCACAAACACTATTTTACTTTTTTCACTTTTCTCTATGTGTTTTTCTTACCACAACCCACAAATGCCACTACCACTCTGAGAAGTTGATCTGGCCTTTTGCTTCAAACAGAAAGCAGATGCAGTGGAAGTAAATTCAACAAACAAATTGACCCAGTCACAGGAAATTTTGAGTTTTCCCAGGATATGTGTTATTCAGGGTGACATTTGTGGAGTAATAGACAAGGAAGAATCCTGAGGTGACCAAGGAAGTGGGTGGTATTGTTTTGGAATTATGTTTGGTTCCTATGTTATTCACATTTCCCACAACTCTTTTCACTGAAGTTCAGGTCAAGAAGCAATGGTACCCTAGCATCACTGAGCACACTCAGTGTTCAGACATGAAGAAAAGCGACTGGTACCTCATCTGGAGAAGGGAATGTTCAAGCCAAGCCACAAACATCTTGTGCCAGAAGGCAAGGAAATGCCCAAAGACAAATGGAGGCATTTCAAGTGCATTCCCACTAGGCATGTTTAAAAAAAAAACTGGAGCTTCAATAAAATAATGACCATAATGTAACCTAAATCAGAAAAAAAAATTTGAATCCATAATGATTACTAGCAGAGGAGAGAAGCTCTTTCCTCAACATGAATACTACCAAATAAATACAGAAGAAAGAAATAACTTGAAAATCAGAACTTTTGACCAACAATTGAATGTCATTGCAGGAAAGTTTTGGGAAAAAGTGTTGTTTACATTTTCTTCCAGATCTTAATCAAGTGACAAATTTATTGTTGCCAATAGCCATCAACAGACTAACATTATGCACCTCTTGATGTGATACAAAAGTCAACACTCGTATAGACCATTTGTGCTAAAAATATTTAACTCTAATTGAATCTTAAGCATCTCAAGGAGAAAATACACATCCAGATGACAAGATATTCTGCAAGAGAGCTGACCTGAACCCAAATCTCCCAAAAATACAAGGACAGTTCTAGATCGAAGGAATCATTGGGAGTTGAAAAAGTAAATGTAATATATGATCATTGATATAAAGCTAATGATACAATTAGAAACAACTTATTGCTCTTGATGGGGAGCATATGATCATTTATTGTGTCAGTATTTAGGCTTTCCTTAAATATGAATTTCTTTAATAAAGATTACTTGAAGGGAAGAGATAAGTCAGAGGTAAGGAACATAGTTTTTTGAGTGCCTGTGCTTGAGAGATTTAACTATGTACTAAAAATACACACTTTATGTCAACTGAAACTACAAAAACAGAAGGTTTGACTAGGTTGTATTTACTTAGAGGTGGTAGAATGCTAAGAAAGGATAAAGGAATTAGTTGGCTTTCTACTTTTGAATTTAGTCTCTGCTTCGCCTGGTTAGATGACCTTGAGAAAATTGCTTTATTTTCGCTCAGTTTTATCTGGTCCCTGTCAATGGTTAAAATGCATTTGGGATTGAGGGTTTAAAGACAAAGAGGCATGAAAGACTGATAACCCTTCAGTGTGTTAATAGCAGAGGGTTTGTGGAACTGGGTTTCTAAGGAGAATGGGTAAGGTAATAGGATATATATGAAACAAAAGCTGCAAAGAAGAAGACTGAAGCCACTAGAAGAAGCTCGAACTTAACCTAACAGCAAGGATCAAAGTGGAAGTATGAGATCATTTTAGGAGGCCCATGGTTGGCTTATCTTGTACTTCTTCTAAGTTCCTACCTGTTCACCTTTACTTGTCTTTAAATGTCATCTACTCTAATTTTAATGTGGACCAATTGTTACGTGAAGTCTGGATGGAAGTGGAGGGTACATGAGTATTATGATTTGGATGTGAGGTATCCCCCAAAATCTCACCCCGAAAGTTCATGGGTGAGACAGTGCAAGAAAGTTCAGAAGAGAAATGATTGATTTTTTTTCTTTTTATTGTAAACAAATGGGATATATGTTGTTTCTCTGTTTGTACATGGAGTAAAGGCATACCATTTGTGTAGTCATAAAGTTACATAGGGTAATGTTGTTTGATTCATTCTGTTATGTTTTCCCTTCCACCCACCCCTCCCACCCCTCCCACCACTTTTCCCTCTATACAGTCCTTCCTTCCTCCATTCTTACCACCCTCCTTAACCCTAACCCTAACCCTAACTCTAAACCTAACACTAACACCTCCCACCCCCCATTATGTGTCATCATCCACTTATCAGTGAGATCATTCATCCTTTGGTTTTTTGAGATTGGATTATCTCACTTTGAATGATATTCTCCAATTTCATCCATTTGCCTGCAAATGCCATCATTTTATCATTCTTCATGGCTGAGTAATATTCCATTGTATATATATACCGCAGTTTCTTTATCCATTCATCAATTGAAGGACATCTAGGTTGGTTCCACAATCTGGCTATGGTGAATTGAGCAGCTATGAACATTGATGTGACTGTATCTCTACAGTATGCTCATTTTAAGTCCTTTGGGTATAGGCCAAGGAGTGGGAGAACTGGGTCAAATGGGGGTTCCATTCCAAGCTTTCTGAGGAATCTCCACACTGCTTTCCAGAGTGGCTGCACTAATTTGCAGCCCCACCAACAATGAATGAGTACACCTTTCTCCTCACATCCTCGCCAACACCTGTTGTTGCTTGTATTTTTTTTTAAGTTTCTTTTTTTATTATTATTATTGTATACAAATGGGATACATGTTGTTTCTCTATTTGTACATGGAGTCAAGGCATACCATTTGTGTAATCATACGTTTACATAGGGCAATGATGTTTGATTCACTATTTTTTCCCCTTCCCCCCACCCCTCCCACCCCTCTTTTCCCTCTATACAGTCCTTCTTTCCTTCATTCTTACCACACTCCTTATCCCTAACCCTAAACCTAACCCTAAACCTAATGCTAACCCCTCCCACCCCCCATTATATGTCCTCATCCGCTTATCAGCGAGATCATTCATCCTTTAGTTTTTTGAGATTGGCTTATCTCACTTAGCATGATATTCTCCAATTTCATCCATTTGCCTGCAAATGCCATCATTTTATCATTCTTCATTGCGGAGTAATATTCCATTGTATATATATGCCACGGTTTCTTTATCCATTCATCAACTGAAGGGCATCTAGGTTGGTTCCACAATCTGGCTATGGTGAATTGAGCAGCAATGAACGTTGATGTGGCTGTATCTCTGTAGTATGCTGATTTTAAGTCCTTTGGATATAGGCCAAGGAGTGGGATAGTTGGGTCAAATGGTGTTTCCATTCCAAGCATTCTGAGGAATCTCCATACTGCTTTCCAGAGTGGCTGCACTAATTTGCAACCCCACCAGCAATGTATGAGTGTTCCATTTTCACCACATCCTTGCCAACACCTATTGTTGCTTGTGTTCTTGATAATCGCCATTCTGATTGGGGTTAGATGAAATCTTAGGGTAGTTTTGATTTGCATTTCCCTTATTACTAGGGATGTTGAACATTTTTTCATATATCTGTTGATTGCTTGTACATCTTCTTCTGTGAAATGTCTGTTCATTTCCTTAGCCCATTTGTTGATTGGATTATTTCTATTGGTGTAGAGTTTTTTGAGTTCTTTATAGATTCTGGAAATTAGCGCTCTATCTGAAGTATGGTTGGCAAAGATAGTCTCCCACTCTGTAGGCTCTCTCTTCACATTGCTGATAGTTTCCTTTACTGAGAGAAAGCTTTTTAGTTTGAATCTATCCCAGTTGTTGATTCTTGCTTTTATTTCTTGTGCTATGGGAGTACTGTTAAGGAAGTCTGATCCTAAACCAACAAGTTGAAAATTTGGACCTACTTTTTCTTCTATAAGATGCAGGGTCTCTGGTCTGATTCTGAGGTCCTTGATACATTTTGAGTTGAGTTTTGTGTAGGGTGAGAGATAGGGGGTTAATTTCATTCTGTTGCATATGGATTTCCAGTTTTCCCAGCACCATTTATTGAAGAGGCTATCTTTTCTCCATTGCATATTTTTGGCCCCTTTGTCTAGTATGAGAAAATTGTATTTATTTGGGTTTGTGTCCATGTCCTCTATTCTGTACCATTGATCTACCTTTCTATTTTGGTACCAATACCATGCCATTTTTGTTACTATTGCTTTGTAGTAGAGTTGAAGATCTGGTATTGCGATACCCCCTGCTTCGTTCTTGCTACTTAGGATTGCTTTAGCTATTCTGGTTTTTTATTTTTCCAGATGAATTTCATAATTGCTTGCTCTATTTCTGCAAGGTACATCATTGGGATTTTAATTGGAATTGCATTGAATCTGTATAGCACTTTAGGTAGTATGGCCATTTTGACAATATTAATTCTGCCTATTCAGGAACATGGGAGATCTTTCCATCTTCTAAGGTTTTCTTTAATTACTTTCTTTAGTGTTCTGTAGTTCTCATTGTAGAAGTCTTTCACCTCTTCTGTGGGATTGATTCCCAAGTATTTTATTTTTTTCGATGCTATTGTGAATGGGGTAGTTTTCCTAATTTCCCTTTCTGAAGATTCATCACTTATGTATAAAAATGCATTGGATTTATGAACATTGTTGATCTTGTAACCTGCTACTTTACTGAATTCACTTATGAGTTCTAAAAGTATTCTGGTGGAATTTCCAGGTTCCTCTAAATATATAATCATGTCGTCAGCGAACAGGGATAGTTTGAGTTCTTCTTTTCCAATTCGTATCCCTTTAATTTCTTTGGTTTCTCTAATTGTTCTGGCTAGAGTCTCAAGGACGATGTTGAATAGAAGCGGTGAAAGAGGGCATCCCTGCCTTGTTCCAGTTTTTAGGAGGAAAGCTTTCAGTTTTTCGCCATTTAGAATGATATTAACCATGGGCTTAGCGTAGATGGCCTTTATAATGTTAAAGAATGTTCCCACTACCCCAATTTTTTCTAATGTTTTGAGCATGAAGGGATGCTGTATTTTATCAAATGCTTTTTCTGCATCTATTGAAATAATCATGTGATTCTTAACTTTAAGTCTGTTGATATGGTGAATGACATTTATTGATTTCTGAATGTTGAACCAACCTTGCATCCCTGGGATAAAACCCAATTGATCATGGTGCACTATCTTTTTAATATATATTTGTATGCGATTTGCTAAAATTTTGTTGAGAATTTTTGCGTCGATGTTCATTAAGGATATTGGTCTGAAATTTTCTTTCCTCAATGTGTCTCTGTCTGGTTTAGGTATCAGGGTGATATTGGCTTCATAGAATGAGTTTGGGAGGGTTCCCTCCTCTTCTATTTCATGGAATACTTTGAGGAGTATTGGAGTGAGCTCTTCTTTAAAGGTTTTGTAGAACTCGGCTGAGAACCCATCTGGTCCCGGACTTTTCTTGTTGGTAGACTTTTGATGACCTCTTCTATTTCTTTGCTTGAAATTGGTTTATTTAAGTTGTGTATGACCTCCTTGTTCAGTTTAGGTAATTCATATGTCTCAAGAAATTTGTTGATGTCTTCGAGGTTTTCTGTTTTGTTGGAGTATAGATTTTCAAAATAGGTTCTAATTATGTTTTGTATTTCAGTCGTGTCTGTTGAGATGTTTCCTTGTTCATTCTGAATTTTAGTAATTTGAGTTTTCTCCCTCTTTCTCTTTGTTAGTGTGGCTAAGGGTTTATCAATTTTGTTTATTTTTTCAAAGAACCAACTGTTTATTTTGTTAATTTTTCCAATTGTTTCTTTTGTTTCATTTTCGTTGATTTCGGCTCTGATTTTAACTATTTCCTGTCTTCTACTACTTTTGGTATTGGTCTGCTCTTCTTTTTCTAGGGCTTTGAGCTGTAGTGTTAAGTCGTTTATTTGTTGATTTCTACTTCTTTTTTTGAATGCGCCCCATGAAATAACTCTTCCTCTAAGTACTGCTTTCATAGTGTCCCAGAGATTTTGATATGATGTGTCTTTGTTCTCGTTTTCTTCTAAGAATTTTTTTATTTCCCTCCTGATGTCTTCTGTTATCCATTCATCATATAATATTGTATTATTTAATCTCCAGGTATTGGAGAAGTTTCTGTTTTTTATTCTGTCATTTATTTCTAATTTCAATCCATTATGATCTGATAGAGTACAAGGTAGTATCTCTATCTTCTTGTATTTGCTAACAGTAGCTTTGTGGCATAAAATATGGTCTATTTTAGAGAAGGATCCATGTGCTGCTGAGAAGAAAGTGTATTCATTCTTTGTTGGATGGTATATTCTATATATGTCTGTTAAGTCTAAATTGTTGATTGTGTTATTGAGATCTATGATTTCTTTATTCAATTTTTGTTAGGACGATCTATCCAGTGGTGAGAGAGGTGTGTTAAAATCGCCTAGTATTATTGTTTTGTGGTTTATTTGATTTCTGGAATTGAGAAGGATTTGTTTGACGTACGTGGATGAGCCAATGTTCGGGGCATAGGTATTTATGATTGTTATGTCTTGCTGATTTATGCTTCCCTTAAGCAGCATGTAATGTCCTTCTTTATCCCTTCTGACTAGTTTTGGCTTGAAGTCCACATTATCTGAAATGAGGATGGATACTCCAGCTTTTTTGCTGTGTCCGTGTGCATGGTATGTTTTTCCCCATCCTTTCACCTTTAGTCTATGGGTATCTCTTTCTATGAGATGAGTCTCTTGCAGGCAGCATATTGTTGGATTTTTCTTTTAATCCAATCTGCCAGTCTATGTCTTTTGATTGATGAGTTCAGGCCATTAACATTCAGGGTTATTATTGTGATATGATTTGTATTCCCAGTCATTTGACTCATATTTGTTTTTTGACATGATTTGGTTTCTCCTTTATTTGGCTATTCCTTTAGGCTAGCACCTCCTGTTGCTGATTTGCATCGTTGTTTTTCATCTATCTCTTCCTCATGGAATATTTTGCTGAGAATGTTCTGTAATGCTGGCTTTCTTTTTGTAAATTCCTTTAGCTTTTGTTTATCATGGAAGGATCTTATTTCATCATCAAATTTGAAGGTAAGTTTTGCTGGGTATAAGATTCTTGGTTGGCATCCATTTTCTTTCAGGGCTTGGTAAATGTTGTTCCAGGCCCTTCTAGCTTTTAGGGTCTAGATTGAAAAATCTGCTGATATTCTTATTGGTTTCCCTCTGAATGTAATTTGATTCTTTTCTCTCGTGACCTTTAGAATTCTGTCTTTATTTTGTATGTTAGGTATTTTCATAATAATGTGCCTTGGTGTGGGTCTGTTGTAATTTTGTATATTTGGAGTTCTATAAGCCTCTTGTACTTGGTTTTCCATTTCATTCTTCAGATTTGGGAAATTTTCAGATATTATTTCGTTGAATAGATTGTTCATTCCTTTGGTTTGTTTCTCTAAGCCTTCCTCAATCCCAATAATTTTTAAATTTGACCTTTTCATGATATCCCATAATTCTTGAAGATTCTGTTCATGATTTCTTACCATCTTCTCTGTTTGGCCAACTTTGTTTTCAAGATTCAATAATTTTTCTTCAATGTCTGAGGTTCTGTCTTCCAGGTGTTCTATCCTATTAGTTATGCTTTCTATGGAGTTTTTAACTTGGTTTATTGTTTCCTTCATTTCAAGAATTTCAGTTTTTTTTTTTTTTCAGTATCTCTAACTCTTTATTGAAATGATCTCTTGCTTCCCGTATTTGGTCTTTTAACTGTTGATTGGTGCGATCATTTAATGCCTGCATTTGCTCTTTCATCTCCTCCTTCAATGCCTGCATTTGCTCTTTCATCTCCTCATTTGCTTCTCTGATTGTTTTAATTATGTACATTCTGAACTCCCTTTCTGACATTTCTTCTGCTGTGCTGTCATTGGGTTTTATTGATGTAGTATCTAGGTTTGTTTGGGACATTTTCTTCCCTTGTTTTCTCATATTGGTCAGATGTCAGTGGGACCCTGAGATATTGCAGATTTCCTCTATTGGCTTATAGTGTCCTGGTAGATTTCCAGTGTATCACCTCCCAGCCTTCAGTACCCTGAAGACTTGTAGGAACTTGATAATGCAGTGCTTCTGAGGAAAGCTGCCCCTAGCCCCCTACTGGTTCCAGGGCTTGGAGCTGGCTCTGTGTGGAAAGGCTCTCACTGGGGGCCTGCACCGTGCAGCTGGCCGTGTGGGGGAGCCCACCACCAGAGTGTGGAAGGCTACCTGGGAAAGACTCTAGCTGCCCTGCCCTGCTCTGATAAGCCACCCCTATCTGTGCCTGCCACCCAGGCCAAGTTTTGCCCAGTGGGGGAGACTCACCCCATGACTCTATTTTTGTCCACGTCTCTCAATGCCTCCCCTTCTTGAGTCCTGGGTTCTGGAGCGACTGGAGATGCAGTCACCCTCTAGGCCACCATCTTGGATTGCCCCATGGAAAGAGCCTGCAGCCAGAGTGGGCAGAGCCACCTGGAGAAGTCTCTGGCTGCCCTGCCCTGATCCCAGAGGCTGCTTGTGTATCGAAGCTCTCAGTTGGCTTGGGGTCTTGTGGCTGGCTCTCTGTAGAAAGGCTCTCACTGGGCGGTCTGTTCCAAGAAGCTAGCCTTGAAAGGCGCCTCCCACCGCAGGGGGTCGGGCTGCTTGGGAAAGTCTCTGGCTGCCCTGTCCTGGTCCCTGAAGCTGCTTGTTGGCCAGAGTATGCCGCACTGGCTCCGGGACTTGGAGCTTGTTCTGATCAGAACGGCTCTCACTAGGGGGCCTGCTCCAAGAACCTGGAGAAGCTGGCTGTGTGGGAGGGGCCCAGCACTGGAGTGTGCAGGGCTGCCTGTGGAAGACTCTAGCTGCCCTGCCGTGCTCCGATAAGCCACCTCTATCTGGGCCTGCCACCCGGGCCGAGCTTTACCCAGTGGGCAGACTCACCCATGGCCCTATTTTGGTCCGAGTCTCTCAATGCCTCCCCTTCTTAACTCCTGGGTTCTGGAGCGACTGGGGATGCAGTCCCCATCTAGTCTGTCATCTTGGATTGCCCCGTTGAAAGAGCCTGTGGCTGGAGTGGGCAGAGCCGCCTGAAGAAGTCTCTGGCTGCCCTGCCCTGATCCTAGAGGCTGCTTGCAGATCGAAGCTCTCTGTTGGCTGGGGGACGTGTGGCTGGCTCTATGTAGAAAGGCTCTCACTGGGTGGCCTGTTCCGAGAAGCTAGCCTTGAAAGGCACCTCCCACTGCAGGGGTCCAGGCTGCTTGGGGAGGTCTCTGGCTGCCCTGTCCTGGTCCCTGAAGCCGCTTGCCCGCCGGAGTATGCCGCGCTGGTTCCGGGACTTGGAGCTTGTTCTGAGCACAGCTTGTATTCTTGATAATTGCCATTCTAATTGGGGTGAGATGGAATCTTAGGGTGGTTTTGATTTGCATTTCTCTTATTACTAGAGATGTTGAACATTTTTCCATATGTTTGTTAATTGCTTGTAGATCTTCTTCTGTGAAGTGTCTGTTCATTTCCTTAGCCCATTTGTTGATTTGGTTATTTGCATTAGTGGTGTAGAGTTTTTTGAATTCTTTATAGATTCTGGAGATTAGTGCTCTATCTGAAGTATGATTGGCAAAGATTTTCTCCCACTCTGCAGGCTCTTTCTTAGCATTGCTGATAGTTTCCTATGCTGAGAGAAAGCTTTTTAGTTTGAATCTATCCCAGTTATTGATTCTTGCTTTTATTTCTTGTGCTATGGGAGTCCTGTTGAGGAAGTCTGGTCCTAAGCCGACATGTTGAAGATCTGGATCTACTTTTTCTTCTATAATCTGCCAGGTCTCTGGTCTGATTCCAAGGTCCTTAATCCATTTTGAGTTTAGTTTTGTGCAGGGTGAGAGATAGGGGTTTAGTTTCATTCTGTTGCATATGGATTTCCAATTCTCCCAGCACCACTTGTTGAAGAGGCTATCTTTTCTCCATTGCATATTTTTGGCCCCTTTGTCCAGTATGAGAAAATTGTATTTATTTGGGTTTGTGTCCATGTCCTCTATTCTGTACCATTGATCTACCTTTCTATTTTGGTACCAATACCATGCTGTTTTTGTTACTATTGCTTTGTAGTAGAGTTGAAGATCTGGTATTGTGATACCCCCTGCTTTGCACTTTCTGCTAAGGATTGCTTTAGCTATTCTGGGTTTCTTATTCTTCCAGATGAATTTCATAATTGCTTGCTCTATTTCTGTAAGGTACATCATTGGGATTTTAATTAGAATTGCAATGAATCTGTATAGCACTTTTGGTAGTATGGCCATTTTGACAATATTAATTCATCCTATCCAAGAACATGGGAGATCTTTCCATCTTCTAAGGTTTTCTTTATTTTCTTTCTTTAGTGTTCTGTAGTTCTTATTGCAGAGGTCTTTTACCTCTTTTGTGAGATTGATTCCCAAGTATTTTATTTTTTTTGAGGCTATTGTGAATGGGGTAGTTTTCCTAATTATTCTTTCCAAAGATTCATCACATATGTATAAAATGCATTAGATTTATGTGCATTGATCTTATATCCCGCTACTTTCCTGAATTCACTTATGAGTTCTAAGAGTTTTCCAGTGGAAGAGAAATGATTGATTTAATCCCCTGATAGGGATTAACTGAGTGGTAACTGAAGTGGTAGGGTGTGGCTGGAGGAGGTGAGAATTGGGGTGTGACTTTGGATATAAATTTGTACTTAGCAAGGGTAGACCTCTCTTTCTCTCTGCTTCCTGATCACCATGTAGGCTGCTTTCGTCTGCCACTCTCCCCCACCATGATTTTCAGCCTCACCTCAAACCTGGAGGAATGAAACTGGTCTTTTATGGAATAAGATCTCTGAAATTGTGAGCCCTCAAATTAACTTTTTCTCCTCTACAATTGTTGTTTTGGTCCTTTAGTCACAGCAGCAAAAAAGTTGACTAAGATAATTAATTTGGGGAGAACTCTGTAATGGAACTTAATATGTACTTCGGAAGCCAGCCCCTCCCCATCTTGCTCTTTTGAGATTTATCAGTTTTCCACTTTTCTCTGTGAGTTTGTTGGTTTGTTTCTTATAGTATAGTGTCTCTTTGAGTTAAAAGAGATAGGGTAAGTTCTTGGCAGACCCAACCCTGGTTCCCTCACATGAGAATCCTTAAAGGAAGATTTGAAAGTAACACATCCCAGAAGTTGATTGAGACTGTGAGTTTTGATGGTATGATGCACCATTGAGTCATGACACTTTGAAAGAGGATATCCAATGACTAGTAGACATATTATATGGGTTTGGTTTCTTTTCATCAAGGAAGCTAAATTCAAACCACAGAGATATATCTACACTGAAAGAGCTAACATAAAAAAAGACAGAACCAAGTGTTGGTGGGGATATGGATCAACAATGGCTTTCAACAGGTTACTGATGGGGTTGAGAATTGCCACAGAAGTTTTGCTTTATATGTTTAAGTTTAGCATTACAAAAATGCTAACTTTGGTGAACCCAAAAATATGCTACAAAAATATTCATACCAAACCCTAAACCCAAACAACCTGAGTATCCATTGATATCAGATCAATAAATTGTAATATATTGGAATACTCTATGGGAATAAACATAAATAAACTATAGCTATATACAATATAGATGTATCTCACAGCTGTAGTGCTGGTGAAAGAAGCCAAACACACAGAATATGTACTGAACAATTCCCCTCATAGAATTTCTTTTTGGGGGGATAGGTACTAGCTATTGAATTCAGGGGCACTCGACCTCTGAGTCACATCCCCAGCTGTACTTTGTATTTTTATTTAGAGACAGGGTCTCACTGAGTTTCTTAGCACCTTGCTTCTGCTGAGACTGACTTTGAACTCATGATCCTCCTGTCTCAGCCTCCTGAACCACTGGGATTACAGGCATATGTTACTGCACCCAGACCCTCATAGAACTTTAAGATGTGCAAAATTTTCCTTAATGACTTTAAAAGTCAAGAGAACAATTAACAGTGAAAAGGAAAGAGAGCATAGTGATTGAGGGGGAGATGTCCTGGATTCCATGGGCATGTTGCTGGGTGACACCTGAGGAAGCTGTGTGCTTTCCTGTGCATGTGTGTTCTCTGGAACTCTTTATATGAGTTTGTCAGAGCAGGTCTGCCCATGCTGACAATCCCACCTCAATCTTTAGCAGTAAAGTTCTTCTTTCTCTCCTCATTCTTCAACAGTGTTCTTCCCCCTGTTTTAAAAGTTCCCCAAATGACAATAGTTATTGTCTTGAGAGGCAGGGCCTGGGGGTGAGCAGCATAAAGGAAGGTTCTCTTCAATGTGGCCTGTCAGGCCATTCATACTGTGTGGTCTAGGCTGCCAGGCATTTCCCCTGGAAACATATCTCTTACCTCCATCACCTGTCTTCATTCCACTGCTGCCTCCATCATCCCCTGGCTCCACATCTTTGGATGTGCCCTCACCTACGCAGGCACCTCCTGCCCCTCTGTGGCATGTGCTCCACTCAGGCTGCCAGCTCAGTACCAGGTCTTTCAAGGTGCTTGCCATGACTGAATTTGTGTTTCTAATGTACAATAATTTATTCTTTCCCCTGTTTTATCCCTGACTGTGGTAGCTGTCATTCATTGTGTGGGTGACTGGCTTTTGGATGAGACAGCCAGAGCCTCAAGGACAGGGCACAGATGGGCACAAATGGCATCTACTCAAGAGCTTGGCAATTACTAATCATTTGCTGAGTTTCAGTGTTTGTCATGTAGTCACTACACATTCACAATTGCCTACTAACTACTGTCACTGCACTATGTGTCAAGAATCATAAAGAAAATCAGGTAACTTTAGGGTTGTGTGAACTGCAGGAAATAAAGTCATGTGGTGGAGATTTGTAGGCTGTTTCAGATCAAATGGTCCATAAAGCCTCTGTGAGGAGTGGAAGCAGAAACCTAATGATTAAAAAGGATCATTCATTTTAAAAAAGAAGGGAGAAAGTTCCTCCAAGTAGAGGGAGCAGTAAGTGGATATATTCCAGGAGGGAAGACAGCATCACTTGAAGGAAATCTAGAGAGTCATGGAGAAGCAGGAGTGTGGAGAGATACTTAGGCAGAAGGCAGGCACGGGGTGCAGGGACCTGCAAAGTGGCAGGATCTTTTGATGAACTCCAACTGGGTTTAGGCACGTGATTAAAACTATATGTTTCCAAAATCCATCGCAGTACTGTAAAGAAGGAATTGAAAAACCCCTGGGATGCCATTGTGACATTCCCATTGACAAATGAGGCAGCTCCAGGAAGGTTAATGACAGGGAAGCTGCAGACAACGAGTGTGTTGGAGAAGCATTTTGGAGGCAGAACAACTGATTCATGATCATAGATTAGCTATGGAATGAAAGGAAATGACAGAAACCCACAAATCCTGTCAGTGAAGGGTGTGCATGTGTATGCATTTGTACTCAATTTAGCAGGTCACCCCATCACCTGTGAGCTCTCCTCACCAGCTTGGAAGACCCACCAGGTACACCCATACTGATGCAAGTTCCCATCCCTGAAAACAGCACACCACAGTGTCAGTCCCAGAGCCTACCCAGCACCTGCCCAGGTTGCCCTTCAGCACCCTCTGTGCATGAGTTTTCTGGAGGCCATAGCAGTGAGCACACATCGTCTAGTTTAACAAAAGAATACCCTGAGCCACATGCAGCCCCAGTCTTGCAATCCAAAGCCAGCTCTAGAGCCTTCATTTGACCCCTCACCCAATCACTGCCTCCTTACCCTCCACCCTGAGAATAAATATGAGTCACCTTTCTGAACCCCCAGTAAACACCACTGGCAAGTTCCCAGGGCTGAAAAAGGACAAAACAAGGCACCCTGTCCCAGCTCCTTCCAATGTCCCAGCTCCTTTCAGCAGTTTGAAATTGCTGTTCCCCAGGAGAATTGAGAGTGGAGGACCAGATTACCTTTCACATACAGAAGAAAGCCATCAAGTAGGATTGGGCGGGGGCATGTTCTGGAAAAAGATGTTGAAAGCCACAGAGAGGTCAGAGGATTTGTGAGTTGCCAGGGTGCCCACACCTGATCTGGGAGTCACTCTTCCTTCATATGCCCTGCACAATGCTTCTGTACAATTCCTCCACCACAATTTAGGTAAAAATGAATTTGGACTTTTTTCATGTATGCCTTAAGGTTCCCTGACTCTGAGGCTGTGACTGGGGACATCCTCCACTCTGCTCCTGGGTGCTCTTGTCTACATGGATAAGTTCTGCCAACTCTTTATGACCCAACTGAGAAAACAAACCTTCCATGGCCCTCAGCCAAAAGTCTTCCCCTTTGTGACCTTCAGATACTTGTTGCTATAATTCTCCCCAATTTGTCCCTTCACATCTTGAGGATGGATAATTGACTGTTTGACTTACCTCTGCTAGGAGACTGAGAGCTTCTGTCCTGTCTTGCTTCCTTCTTTACCCATGGCACCTAACAGAGTGTTCAGGAGCAAGGCCCATAAATATCCTTGAATGTATCAATTGGTAAATAAATATATTATCCACCCTGATTAGGTCTCAAATTTCTCTAGGACAAGAAAAATATCATTTGCTTGTTTGTTTCTTTTTCTTTTACCATCTACTTGAGCATATTAGATAAAATGGCATTGACCAACAATGAAGGTATTGACCTTCCTTTTAGGATAACCACTCTGCAGAAGATAATATCTATAAATGAACACTTGTATTCTCATAAGGGAGCATAATATTTTTACTGGTATCATATTTTTGAGAACTCTGTCACTTCTGCAATTAAACTGCATATTATTAAGGACTAGTGAACCCAAATCCTGAGAACCAGGTGAAGAGTCTGTGGGGAACTTCACTGATGCTCGGGCTGGATTTGGGAGGCATTTCCTCCCATAACACATGCCACTAGGTGCCAGTGTTGTTCTACCAAAATGACCCTCCAGAAATACAGGTAGTCCCCCCACTTTTTTAAGTCCAGTGCTCTTGAAAGTGATGGCTTTAAAAAGAAGTTAGGAAACAGGTCTGGCAGGAGAGTGCACTATGGCACACTAAGGTTTGCAAAGGTTTGACATCATCACATTAAGCAAGTGAACCCAAAGATTGACTCAAGGGAAGTACAAGTGCTTATTAGGTAGGGTTAAATCTGTTCAGAGAAAAGGTGAAGAATGAACCCCTCTGAGAAACTCTTGAGTCTGCAAGACAGGAAGATTCAGTCTCTCATTGAACAAGTACATAATGAACAGAAAATTAGTACACAATTTACAATTCTGTTGCCCAAGGAATTTTCCCTCCCTCCCATTCTTTCTCTCCTGTTCTCCTTTGAACTTTCTAATAAAAATGTCCATGTATGGCAACTTAGAATGCAAGCAGCATGTTCCAACCTAGCTCATATCTTGTACCTGAATAACTATGTTAAAACACTGTGTCTAATTATAATCAATTAGAGGCAAGCTGCTACCAAACTTACTTGTGTTTCTAATAAATTATTTGGTTGTGCTTTGTCTCTGTGCCCTGGTATGTAGAGAATACCAAGTAATTAATACTTGTGATCAGTTTGTGATTGTATTTATCACAGGAGGTGTGTAACTCATGATCAATATAACTCCTTTCTAAAAAGGTTAATAAATGAAGTTTGACATCGTGAGAAATGAAAGAAAACAACACTTACCGAAATTGTGTATGTGTGTGTGTGTTTGTGTGTATTTGAGAGAGAAAGAGAATTCATCTTGACAACAGTTATTTTTTTTAAATGCAGCAGCACAGCTTGGTGTGGTGGTGAATGCTTCTAATTCCAGCAATTCAGGAGGACCACAAGTTTGAAGCCAGCCTCAGCAACTTAGCAAGACCTTGTCTCAAATAAAAAATAAAAAGGACTAGGATGTTGCTCAATACTTGAGTGCCCCTGGATTCAAGCCTCAGTACTGCAAAACAAAAGAAACAAACAAACAAACAAACAAACAAAAACAGCAGCATAAAATACCTGTGTTCTAAAGGATAATAAAATTATAGGTGAACACATGGGTCAAAATCATTTCAAACATAATAATATAAAACTATTGTGCTGTTTTCAACTCAACAAATTTTTTTATTGTATCAAGTTTAGCATTCAGTTTTGCACACTCTCTGAGATAATAGTTTTCTTCACAGAAAAGCAAACAACCACAAAACTTTTAGATCCTGAACCAATGCAGCAATAACAAGCAGACCTGTTTGCATGATATATCTTTTTCCATTCTTTTCTAGTAGCATGTTATTAGGAAACAGCAAATCTACAAGTGGAAAATTTTCCAACAGCCAGATAGAAGAGGCAGTTTTCTGAATTTGTGAATTTTATCAATTGAGGAAAATTATCATTCTACTTTCTTTGAATATTGTCTGATAATATTCTAACTCTTCCAAGAAATTTAACAAAATTTATATTAAACAACCCTGGTTTATTCTTCATTTGTGTTCCCTTTTGAAAAATTTTTCAACAATTTGGTCTATATTTTAGAAGTAGTTATAAACAAAAGTTTTGTAAATATATCAGTCCTGTATCTATAAATACTGTTGATAAATCAAATTATCAATAATAACAAAAACTAAGTTTGTGGAGGGCTGAGGGTGTAGCTCAGTATAACAGTGATTGCCTAGCATGCAAAAGGTTGTGGGTTTAATCCCCAGCAAAATAAGATGGGGGAAAATGCTGAACAAAAATAGTGTGTGAATGGAAGAAAAGATCAAAGGGAACAGTCTCAATTTTTCATATTGTGACATAGCCTACAGAGAGATTGAGTCAGGACAGATATTACACTATCTCCTAAAGCACCAGTTTAATCATGTACTTGCTAAAAGACACATGGGCTCTTTCCAGTTTGGGGTGCGATCCTTTTTACCCAAGTCCCATGCAGTCCCTGAGACTCTGCTATCAAAGTGGCTCAGTGGCACACCCCTCTGGTTGCAACTCCCCTATTGCCCCCTTGTCTCTGGGCATGAGAGATGAGCCTCCTGTCCAAAGGGACTGACAAACGGGCTTTCTGAGTCACATCTTGTGCTGCTGGTTTTCCCCCGTGGCCTCAGTGCCTGACGATGGCAGACAGCGGTGTTAGTGTCAGAAAAGGGAGAGAGCTGGTCCCTGGTAGCCTGTTGTTAGAGGGGGCTCCCTTGGAGATACCAGAGACCTCAGTTCAGCCCACAGGAATATGAGCTCATCTGATTTGCCTTCTGTTCTGGTTTGGGGTGGGGAAATGCCAGGTGTGGGTCACCTGCTTATGTCAGTGGGAGGACGTTTATGCCTTTCTGCTATGTCATTCTTCCAAACTTAAGGCCCAGAGAGAAACCACTTGTCCTTTCTCTTACTTGTTTGCAGGATTCTCCTTTAGTTGTCTCTCTTTATTTGAACCAGGAGCAACTGTTAAATATTGTTCTAAATCAAATCAGTTGGATAATTTCCTGCAGAAATATCATGTTACAAAATTCATTGAAGGTGACAGAGAAAACCTCCTTGGACAGATAAATATTAGGCTAATTAAAACAACATTTAAGATACAGAGGAAGTGGCCGGCGGGAGCAGCTCTCTGCTCGGCGGTCGCGACGCCCGCAGTCTGGAGGCTCACCGGAGCGTCCGGGGCGCCACCCGCGGGAGCCCGCGGCTAACCGGGGCGCGCATCCAGTCGCGGCGCCTCCGGTCAGGCACTTCGCGCCCCTGCGATCTGCGGACTTCGCGCCACCGCCGCCGCGCCACCGCTGCTTCTGAGCTTGTGAGGCGCGGGCTGGCAGGCGGAGTGGCCAGGGCCGGACCCGCCTCCCAGCGCCCGCTTCGGCTTCCCCCCAACTGGCGGTAGGAGCCTAGGCGGCCGCCGGCTACACCAAAGGCACTGGAGCCCAAGCCGAGCCGAGCTCCTGCTGCGCTGCCACAGCTGCCACCGCCGCTCCCGGGCGCCCTCCCAGCGCGCCTGCCGGGATGTGGGGGACGGCGGGCCCGAGCAGCGAGGGGGTGCGCACTGGGGTTGGCACTGAGGACTGGACCCTCAGCCGCGAGGGCATCTGGGCCTGTGATTGGGGTCTTGTATTCCTGTGGCATCGTTGGATCATGCAGTGTCCTCTGGATGATCGTCAATTTCTACTATAGACAGGCTGGATTAATTTTCTCCCTGGATTTGGGACCACTGAATGTGACTAAGTCCCACCTCATGTCTTAATGTAACCATACTAATCCCCCCACCCTGAGGGTAGATGTCTCCAAACAATGAATGTGGCCACATACAGAGTGTGGATGAATGTCAGTCATGTCTTTCCAAAAATGGGCCAGTGTTCAAAGAGCTACATCTCTTTCTATGCGAGAGAATGGTCAGGGAGAAAATGCCTCACTATGGAAGAATGAAGGTGCTCCAGAACAATGCTTCTTAGACTCTGATTTGCATTTTCATCCCTGTGGTTATTTAGAGGCTGGCACTGATTCAGTAGGCTTCAGGAGGGGCCCAATAGTCTGCTTTTCTAACAAGTTCAGAGATGATGCCATGCTGCGATCTCTGAAAGGCAAGAGCTTAGGCCCTTTAAGAGGCATCTCCTCTCCCCTCTGTACAGTCAATAAAAGGAAAGCACTTACCACTCAGAGACTTAAAAGACAGGAAACAGTATGTACTTCTGTAAGACCAGAAACAAAATGAACTAAACAGAGAAAACACATCAATCAAAGCATGACTTTATTATTCACACTGAGATGGAATGGAGTGAAAGATCCCAGACATTCAGTGGATACAAGTGAATCTGCTTTTTTTTTTCTTTCTTTTTTTGAACTAGGGATTGAACCCAGGGCTCTTAACCAGTGAGGGACATCCTCAGCACCACCCACACCTTTTTTTTTTTTTTTTTTTTTTTTTTGAGACAGTCTCACTAAGTTGCTGAGGCTGGCCTGGAACTTACGATCTTCCTATTTCAGCCTCCCAAACTGCTGGGATTACAGGCATGTGTCACTGTGCCCAGCGCGAATCTGCTTTTGAAGGTTTAATTTTAAGTCTAGGCAATTCACTGTATCCAGTCATATCTTCTCCCCAGACAGGAAAAATTCAACAATTTCTATTAATGTGGATCTACAGTTCTCAAATACATTTGTATCTCTCACTCTCTTTATCTTTTAATACTTGAAAAAGAGAGAGAGATATCTGTTTTACACTCCTTTAAAAAGAATTATTCACATTCCCCAAGTCACTAGTTCATGTGGACACATTTCATTCTTTTTAACATTCTTATGAACTTTTGTGGATTTCATAGAACATAATTAATCCCCACTACTTCATGACCATCTGATTATTAAAAGTATTTTGCTATTGCACAAAAAGCTTTCTTGCTCTGCATATCTCCTGTGAAATTTTTAAGAAAATTTCAATGAAGCAGAATCACTGTGTCACAAGAGTTTTTAAAACTTGATAGAAGTTAATGCAATTTTTTTCTATTTATGTGCTAGTTTATTTATTATTCAGAAAAAAATTTTGTGACAGCTGTCAGTAATCAATTACAATATCAGGAAATTAAAAGAACAAAATTTTTGCAGAGACCATGTTTTTGCATTTAATTTGAAAAGGTATGCTATCTAATTTTCCTACACCAAACTATTTCTTTGCAATGTTTGCTTACTGTTGAAGGGAAGATGATTTCCAATACACTTTAAATATCTGATCCATGTCCATCATTGTCAAAAAAGAGAAGGAAGTTGAGGAGGCCAAAAGAAGTAGGACAGAAAAACTCACACATGGATTCAGGAGTCGAGATAACTGACAGTAAAATATATGTTCTTTGGCTAGCAAAGGGAAAAGGGGGAAAGTATTGGATACATGATGGATACACACTAGCATTCTAAAGCAGGAAACAAGAATGTAAGAGTGTATTCTTCCTCCCCTGCCAAATGGAAGGGCTATTATTATAAAAGAAAGGCAGCAGTAGTGGATGCCAGGCACTTTTTTTGTGTGACAGATTCTGAAGTCCAGATGTAAGCAGGTTACCCCTGGGACAGGAAAGGCTTCAACTCCCACAGCAGAACAGAACCAATCACAGTTTTCTCAGTGTTTATGATAAGCTGGGCTGTGGAGCCTTCCTTCATTTCCACTGTGACTAGCATCATTGACCCACTGTGCACAGTTTTAGCTGCAAACCTGTGTATATTATCTTGGCAAGAAGGTACTGCACCAATGTTGGCTACATTTACAACCTTCTGAAGGACCATGGATGGAGTGAAATTCTGGGGTGCAGCAATAATTACAGCAGAAGTTTCATTCATTCCTGTCAGCATTCCTTGCTCTTTCTTAAAATCTTTTTCTGACATGGCCACAGGTAAAAGCAGTTCTCCAACAGGTGGCTGAATATTAACTTTGAAGCAATCATCCTTGGTGCACAACTGGAAACTGGCAGTTTGTGTAGAATCACAGAATTCAATACCCATTGAAAAGGTAATAGATCCCTCAGACTCCAGCATGTCTTTTGGATGAAAAATATGCATTTGCATGTGTATACAAAGTTTTTTTCCCCTATGTGGATATTTTCTATCTTTCGATCAGAAGCATTATTCAGAATTATTTGTACAGAGACCATCTTATCACCAAAAATACAAGGTTGTCTTGGAAAGAAGTTATTGGCAGCCAGTCCTTTTCCATTCATTTGATGAAGCAGCACATGAGTTTTCATTGGTACAAAGACAGGAGTACTGACACTGATGACTGATGAGGAAGTTGACAAGTTTAAACCTTCAAGATCAGCTATCAAGCTTGGAGAAAGAGCTGGTGTGGGAAGTGCAAATGGAGTGGATACTGGGTTAAAATCATCTAGATCCAGAAGTGAAACATCTTTGGAAAGATTTCAATCTTGCTTCATTTTTTTTTCCTTTCTCCTTAGTAGCTTTTCTGGATTCAGATTCACTTTCAGATTCTGACGCAGAATCTGAAGAAATTTCTATTGAACTAGATTCAGCATCAGAAGAACCTGAAGTTTCAAATTTTTCATTTTTCTTCTTCCCATTTTCAATATCACTTTTCCCTTTGTTTTTTGAGTTCCTTGTGGCTGTTCTTTTGTTTTCTGCTTCGGACTCATTTTCACTCTCACTCTCTTCCTCACTAGTGGAATCCTCACTGCTGTCTTCTCTACTGTCTTCTTCCTCTTTTGCCTCCTTCTCTACTCTCACTTCCAGATTTGCACTCACTGTCACTGCTGCTATCAGAAGAGTCTTCCTCTTCCTCAGATTCAGAGTAAAACTTCTTAGCAGGATTTTCTTTCTTTGCTTTTCATGCTGGGGTCCATTGTTTTGCCAACTCTACTTCTACATTTCTAACTGATGGCACAGGCGCCACCTCTGGCCAATTAGATAATTCCAGGTACCCAGAAGCTTTAATGTTGAGAGTATGAGATAAGGTGCCAAGCTGGAAATGATCCCTATCTTTAAAAGGAGACTCAAGCAGTGGTGCAGTTTTTTGAGCTAGGAATATTTTTTGGCATATTTACTTAAAACTCCCCTCTTCTCATTTGGAACAATAAACTGCCTAATAAATCCTGTATGGTCTCTGATATTGTAGTTTTGATCATACTTGCCGAGATTTCATATGTACTGGGTAAACAATTTTGTCTGTTTGGATTGGTTAAATACAGTTTTGCTCCAAGATTTAAAATCTGCAGTTTTACCAGATCATCTTCACTTGTAAAGTTTTTAGCCATCTTCCTCAAAACATCAGGGGAAATTTTAGGAAATCACTCACAGTTTTCTCCAATTATCCAAAGAATACTTGCTCTAGCCACAGGAACAGTGACACTGTCCAAGAGTTTGGCCATATGTTTAATAATTTCTTCATGTTATGCAGGTTGCATTTGTAGTAATTACTTTATAACAACTACAATTTCAGAAACAACTATTTCATCCCTGTTGGAGAGCAGAAATACCAGGCCATTGAGGCAGGTGTCTGTGACATCTGAGATGTTGGTTGCACATCTGCCTATAGTCTGAAGAGTGGCTCCTGCAAATTTTTTTCCCTGACTTTTCATGTAGGTCTGAAATTCTTGTAAAAGAGTTGATATGTTGGCTTCATTTGCTAAGTGTCAAAATTTCAAGCTTCAGTATCTTGATCATAGTTGGATTGGTTGACCTAACATAGAAACTCTCAGGTAAGGTTCAAACAGGCCCTTTCTTTGAATTGACATAGTTGCTATATTTTGTAGGACAATACAAAATATTGCTATGAAGTAAGCACACTAGTGATTTAGAAACAATGCCAGCTTCTGACTTTGACGATATGTGCCAGTACAACTGAGCAACTGCCATAACCACTTCTGCATTCCTGCTCTGAAGTAAAGGCTTTGTATTTCTAATTAAGAGTCTATGGTCTGGATCCATAGTATATGGCTTCTTCCTGTCCCTGTCTTCAGTCTTTTCCTTCTGTTCATCATCAGATTCATAAAAATTCTTTTCATTGTCTTCTAGACCATCATCCTCTTTCCAAGGACTGACAAACTGTGTACCAGCATATCGAATTAGCATGTGGATTATGACCACCTGCCCCCACTCTTCTACATCAACTAGTAAGTTACAAAGCTTTTGGTAATTCTTGTGAATCAGATCTATTCTTTGGGCATACTTCTTCAAAAGCCATCACAACACTGCCAGCTATCAATGTGCTTTTATCTTTCAAAAGTATTTCAATTACTTCAATTAACATTTCCTTTTGCTCTGGATCAAGACTGTACAGTTTCTGTATTGCATGGGCTGCATTCTTCCTAACATGGTGATAAGTCAGCGGACTTTCTTAATAGCGAGCATCATGATAGGAACAATAATAGGCACTCTAATACTTGACAGAACTCTTAAAGCGCTTGCATGGATTAGTTGATTTGGGTCCTTCAGAGCTCGCTGAAAAGTGCTTATAGAAAAGAGTGCCAGATCCTGCTGCTCTTCAGCGTATCAGACCAGTAAATGTACACCAACTTCTTGATCTCAATATTTTTACTGGCCACATTCTTCACAACAGCAGGAAACAGTTCAGATGCATTTTTCGCTTTTGCAATCATCCCAACAATCCCTTTCATAGCATCCAATTTATCTGAATCTTTGCTGCTGTCCAACATTTGTTTTAGATCTTCATTCTTCTTCAAATCGCTGCTAAAGAGGCCAAAGGCACAGGATGGGAAAATGGTCAAGGTCGCCTACTGAGCCAGCTCCGCCGTTTCCCCTCCTCCGGACTGCTCAGTGTACACAAAACTGTTGCTGGACATTGCCCTGTTGCTGGACATTGCCATGGTGCTGACGGGGGTTGGGTTGGTCCTGTGGGTTTCTAATGAAAATATTATAAAACTTTTAAAAATATTATTAAAGTGAGGGATAAAATTTGTTATCACATCATTGTGAAATTCATACTTTTTTAGTGGAGGTGTATTTTTACATAAGTTTTATTCTTTTATAAAAATCATCCATGAAACTGTCTGGCCTCATTTTAGGGGAAAAAAAAATCTGAAATTTCTTCAGTTTTTCTTCACCATTAATGTCCCACTTACATTTTATTTCTTTCTTTGCTGGGATATTTTTGAATATTCAAAGCTCTCTAAAGTGACATAAAGGGTTTCACATTCATTTGCACACTGCAATGCATACAATAGTTTGGCTTCCCCCAGGAACATTTGTATTTCTCTCTCACTTCCTATCCTGCCTTGGGTACTTCATCAACGGACTCTTTCTTATGTTAACTATAGCTTAAAGTTCTCTAGTACCTACCCTTGTCTTTCTCCCCAGGATTAGTTCTTCCTATGAATCTTGACAGTGTTTCTGAAGGAAAAACTCACAGCCCATGTGTCTGACACAGGACCTACCACAAACAGATGCTCAGTTGCTCCCACTCCCAGGTGCTCCCACTCTGCCCTTCACGTCCAGGTGAGCAATTATCCCTGTCTTCTTCTTTATCTTCAAACGAAGGCAAACATACTTTCAAACTTCAACTCGTTATAGAGAAATATCATCAGCATTTGAAACCTCTGCATTAGAACATCTGTACTACATGAAAATCTGATTCATTGCAAAACACCCCCAAAAATGCATCAGTTCTAAAAGTTGACTTACAATCATTCTCATCAAGGATCACAGACCAAGGTTGAGTTCCTGTCTCCTCTTTCTTGCCTGTATGACCTCAGACATGTTCCTTAATATTTCGGAGCTTGTGATCCTTTGGTGAAGATCTTATGGTAGTTGCAAAGAAAATGAACATACGTAACCTGGCACATCTCAAGTATTTGGTGTATTTATTATTATTAAATTTCCATTTTAATAAGTGTGATATGAAAAAATTTAACAAAACACTAACCCAGCATTGCTCTTTCCTATCAGATTTCAGGACTCTACCAAAGAGTCCCTTTTACATCATATCAATTCCATAAGCACTCCCCCAAAGCGAACAAACAAAAGATAGGATTGTCATTACCATCCACACTGCTGAAACAGTATTAAAAGAAGGCACATTAGGGCAGGAGTGTCTCCCCAGTTGCACACCAAGAGGCATGAATAATTTATAGGAACTCTCAGAAGTCTGGGATTATGTCTGGGAGGTGATTTCATGCTGAATCACCACTTGGACTTTCACACCTTACTATTTCACCTGCTCTTAGTTTTCCTGGGGGGGAAAAATCCCAAGAATTGCTAAACCCTGTGGTGTGTTTCTGAGTAATTCATCACTGTGGTCAGAGTCATGGTTCACTGGGTGGGGAGGCCTGGCTAGTCTTGATATGATATTAATCAACACAATCATTACCTGGTGGTTTTGTTGAAACCTGAAGAGGACTCCTGAAAACAGAGAAAGGTTTGAGTGATTTTCTTAATCCTGCTAAATGTATAGCAGGAAAAATTGTGAATATTTGACAAAAGAAAGTTATTGTTTAGAATTAGATCCATAGGCACATATTTGATGGGCTTTTGAATTTATAGAGAAACTGAGACATCAGATTCTCAAAAGAAGCTCTTCCATGAGTGTTTTCAAAAGTCAACCCTATCCAATAGAAATATTTTAAATATCATTGCATTTTTTATCACTGAAACTGTGAAAGAATATGCCTTTTCTCATCAAAGTAAGCATTCCTATCATATGTAAATGTTTTTAGTTGTTTCATTCATATGTAGAGGCTCTTTGCAAAATAAATTTACATAGGCTTCCAATGGCCTAGATGCAAAGAAATAAAATTTATTTAAATGCTATTCTAGGCTGCAAGCAGACTCATAATCAGTTTATAAAGTTAGGTATAAAATCTAAACTATCACAGTCAGCTCTGAAATAGATTCATTTATATATACATATACATATATATATATATATATATATATATATATATATATATTCTCAGTTAGTCTGCTATTCTGTCAGAAGGAAAGTGATACACGAGATATTTCTTAGAGAACAAACAACATATTAGCAGCAAGTTCCAGTCAATCTATATTGGAAACCAAAGTGTAAGTAATCAAAATACTAGGTCACTTCTCTAGCTGACACTGAAAATTAAAGAATACACTGTAAGGTTTAAGAACTTATCAAAGGGCACATTGTGCAGAAATAAAGGTTAGCTAAACACAGGCCCTATGATACCATGACAGTTGATTTGATTACCTGGACAACTACTAAGACAATAACAGGAAGGTGGTGCATACAGTGTGGATACACTGGACAAAGTAATGATTCATGTGCTGTGCATGATGAAGTGAGAAGAGATATGTTATTATGCTATTTAGAACAGTGTTCCACTCATAATATATGAATTGTTTATTACTGGAATTCCCACTTAATGTTTTTAAATTGAGGTTGATAGCAGATAACTGAAACTAAAGATAGGAGGGATTACTAAACTTAGATCATTCATTATTTCCTATCCCTTTCAGTGAGATTCACATTTTGCATGCAATAATGTTTATATTTTATGGTGTATATAAATTGTTCTAAGGGTTTTGCAAATGTCCAGAATTCTTTATTCACCATCCAGAGCACTATGTAGAACATGTTCAGCAATCTACAACTTGTGGGCAGTCTCCTTTTCATGAACCTTCTTCTATCACCCAAATCCTTATAGTTTCTTTGCTCTTTATTTGGCTCTGCATTCTTTTTAAGAATGTCACATGAATAGAATCAAACAATAGAGATTTTGGGTCTGGTTATTTCACTTAGAATTGATAATTTATCCAAGTTGTTGAGTCAATGGTTATACCTTTTTATTTAAAGCACCATTCTATTGTATACACATACCACAATTTGCTACTCCAATATTTTATTGGAGGATATCTGGATTATTTGGAGAATAATTATGAACAAAGCTGTTACAAATATTTATGCACAGTTTTTGTGTGAGAATAAGTTTTTCTTTTGGCAAGCATCATGCTAGATCATATCATGATTGCAAATTATAAGGAATTGTCAAATAGTTTTTCAGAGAGGCTACACAATATTGCATTCCTACCAGTAATGAGTTAAAATTTCTGTTACTTTGTATCCTCAACATTTGACATTGTCATGTATAAAGTGCTATTTTATCTATTCTAATATATGAACACTACAATCTCAGTATGGTTTTAATATACATTTATCTAATAATTCACAAAGTTGAGAATCTTTCCATAAGTTTACCATTCACTTGTCTTCTTTGAAAAGGTTGTGTTCAGCTTTTACCCAATTTTATTGTGTTTTTAAGTGTGTTTTATTTTATTTTTTCTTCCTTAATTGCTAAGCTTTACATGTTCTTCATATTTTCTAACATGTCCTGTATCAGATTTGTGATTTGCAGATATTCTCTCCCTGTCACTTCTATTTTGTATTTTTTCATGACATTTTTAAAGAAGAAAAGTTTTTAATTTTGAAAAAAATCCATATTTTTTCTATTATGGATAACACTTTTAATGTTGAATTTAAAAACAATACCAAACCCAAGATCACACATACTTTATCCTATATGTCTTGAAGATTTTTATAATTTCATGCTTTACATTTATGTCACATATACATTTTTACTTACTTTTTCTATAAGACAAGGTAGGCCTCCAGGCTTATTATTGGTTTTCTGGAACATGGTGGTCAACTTACTGACATTAGTTGAAAAGATTATCCATCCTCCACTGAACTGTTTTCACACATTTGTTAAGAGCAGCAAATTATATTTCTGTGTCTTTTTTCTCATCTCTTTGCTTTGCTCCATCCATCTCTATCTGCATCTTTTTGCCAATACTGCAGCACCTTGATCTCTGTGCTTTCACATTGTTTTGAAACTGGATCATGTGAGTTCTCCAACTTTATTAATCTTTTTCAAAATTATTTTGACTATACTAGTTCCTTTGCTTCTCCATAAAAATTTTGGATCAACATATCAATATGTACAAAAAGCCTTACTGACTCTAAAAAATGAAAAGACAAATGACAGAATGGAAGAAGGTATTTACAAGCCATCTATCTGATAAAAGTTAATATCCAAAGTGTATAAGGACCTCAACTCATCAGTAGTAATAATAAAATAACATGATTAAACATGGGCAGAGTGCTTGAGTAGACATTTTTCCAAAGAAAACAAACAAATGGTACATGAGAAGATTCTCAGTATCACTAGTAAAGAAAATGCAAATCAAAATCATAATAAATGTCACTATGCAGCTTGTAGCATGGCTATCACCAAAAGACAAGAGGTCTTGGTGACAGTGTGAAGAAAGGGAACCATGCACCCTGGGAGGGAATATAAATCCATGCAACCATTATGGAAAATGGTATAGAGGATCCTCAAAAAAATAAGACAGAATTATTACATATGAACCAGAATTCCACATCTGGGTACATACACAAAGAAAATGAAAAAGTAATCTCAAAGAGATATCTGCCCTTCCATGTTTATGCAGCATGACTCACTACAGGTTGGATACAGAAACAACCCACATCTCCACCAGTGCATGAATGGGTAAAGGAAATACAGTAGAAACTCAAGGAAATACCATGCAGGAGCTAGCAAGAAGGGGAATTCTATTATTTGTGATAACATGGATGAACATGAGGTCTTTATACTAAGTGAAATAAACCAGATACATAGAGCCAAATTTAGCATAATCACACTTAAATAAGGATTCTAAAAAAATAGCCAAACTCATAGAAGCATAAAGTAGAACTGTGGTTATCATGAGATGAAGGTGTGGGGGAATTAGAAAAACAGAAAGAGAAAAAACTTACTGTGTTATTGGGATTACATTGAACCTATAGATGAGATCGAATTGGTAGAAAATGACATCCCAATAATATTGAAATTTCCAATCAGTGAACACAGAGTATGTTTTCATTTATTTAGGTTTGTTTGGATTTTTGGCATCAATGTCAAGTATCTTGTATTTTCATTTAATTAAAACACAAGTTTATAATTTCTTTGAGACTTCTTGTTTGAACCATGAACTGGAGGTGTACCACTCATTTTCAAAGTAATTGCTGTGTTCCAGAAGTAATTTTATTACTGATTTATTATTAATGTTGTCATTGTAGTTTAATTCTTTTGTGGTCTGTGAACTTACATTGTGATATTTCTGAGGCATTCTACCCACTGAGCTTCAGCCTTTCTTTCCATTTTTGAGACAGGTACTTACTAAGTTGTCAAGGCTGACCTTGAGCTTGGGATCATCCTCCCTCAACCTCCCAAATTGCTGGCATTACTGATGTGTATCATGACACCTTCAGAGATTACACTTCTTTTAGATTTTTCAAGTTATGTTTCATGGCTTAGAATGCTATCTAGCTGATGAATGTTCCATAAAAAAATTAGAGAAATGTGTATTCTACTCTTGTTCAATAATGTGATCCATAAGTCAAGTAGATCAAGCTGATTGACTATCTTCCTACTGCATTTTTCCCCCTTTGTTCTTTTCAATTTAAAGAGAGAAATATTGAAGCATCCAAGTATAATCATAGATGTATCAATTGTCCTTTTGGCGCTGTCAGTTTTTTAACATACATTGAAGCTCTATTGTTAGGTTCATACACATGTAGAGCTACTGTCTTCTTGCAAATCAGACTAGTAGCTGGGTGTAGTGGTGCATGCCTGTAATCCCAGCAGCTCAGTAGGCTGAGGCAACAGGACTGGGAGTTCAAAGCCAGCCTCAGCAACTTAGGGAGGCCCTAAGCAACTCAGTGAGACCCTGTCTCTAAATAAAATGCAAAAGATGGCTAGAGATGTGGCTAAATGGTTAAGCACCCCTGGGTTCAATTCCTGGTACAAAAAAAAGAAAAAGAAAAATTGGCTAGTATCAATATACAATGTCCTCTTTATCACTGATGCTAATTTGTTAAAGTCTACTTTTCTGAGTTGTCAACCTATTAATTATAGATATTTTAAGTTTCCTCTCCCACAGGTATGACAGAGATCCTGGTGCTCAGTGTAGTTTTGTCTCTTGGGACTGTTTTTCTTGATTTTTCTGGATGCCTCATAATACATTGTTATGGACAACCTATGTTGTACAGGGCAGTAGAAAATGAAATAGATATTTTTGATGATTGGAAATGAGCACACCTCTTCTGTTACTAGGATTCTGGTGCAGGAATTTATGTTAATCTATTCAAGAGTGGGGTTTTGGTTCTCTATTTTTGTGTTCCCCAAGAAACATCTGCTTGTTATATTCCACAGCTGCTGTTGCTTCTTTTTTTTACTTGCTGACATTGTGTTTGGTTGGGAAGGGGTTCTTTCTTTGTGATTCTGAAGAAGGCATCATTTTCTACAGGCAGTGAGGACCTGAGTCTCTGGTGTGGTCTTCACAAATGTTCCTGAGTCCCACCTGGATATAATGCTAAACATATCATTAAGTCAGGCACCTTCAGGGGTAGAACCTCATTTCCCTGTCGTGAGCTTCATTTCTCTGTTCCCTATTAGGTGAAAAATTTCTAACCATGCTGTCTTCCTCTGTAGTCATTAGGAGACAGGAGAGATGGATGGGGTCTTTGTGGAGTCTGGGCAGTGGCTGTTATTTCCCTCTGCCAGGAAGCACCATGCATGTGGAAGGCTACCCAGGGCTCCCAAGAATTCCCATCTTTTGGAATCCCTGAAATGAAAGCTGTCATGAGCGACAAGGAGGAGTCAAAGAGAATAAATTTGGTCCAAAATCAATTGACTTTTATTTGATGCTAATCACACAAGGATTATAGTTATTTTAACTCTAGTCACACCAATATCACACATTACTTAATCACTAAATTACTATAAGCCCCGAATAAGCAAGACTCACTCCTTACTGAGACCCATTCCTAAGTTCCACTCCTATGTGACATGTCTTGAGTTGAAGGGCAGCGATTCCCAGAGGCTAATCAAGAAGACAGCTCAGGAGATCTCACTGGGGAACTCCCTCCGGCCAGAGTCCTGATCGGAGAGGACAGTTGGAAGGTGTAGGAGGGTGGGGAGGTCATGGCCTCCAGGCCACGTAGAGATGTCTTAGGTGGGATGCACACAGGACAGCTCCGCAGTCATGGAAGACGAGGCAGCTCTGAGGTTACCTCCATGGGAACGTCTCGGTCATGGTCAGGACGACAGATGTTCCAGCAAGCAACAAGCAAGTCAGTGAGTCTCCCCCAGGCTTGGTGCAGCACTGGCGTCATTGGTGTAAAATGGAGAATGGGGCTAGGCTCCACATGAGTCCTTATAAATCCTTTTTATCAGACCCTGCCAGCCGGTCTTGGTCAGGGAAAGTTAGTTATCTTACTTGGGATCAGTTGCACATGTCTCCAGCTTGGGGCAACATCAGTCTTATGTTGAGGCAACACCACATCATTATATCATCACAGCACACAGCACTCAAGTTACTTTTTGCAAGTTACACAGCACACAAAATGTCACACATTTAATTTTGCTCCTTAAAAAGCATTTGTATACAATAATAATATAAAAAAGCATATAGACAGGATGGAACAAACTTTGCTCTGCCTGAAACCCCCATGACCTCCAATGTTCTTGCTAGCTCACACTCTACCTTGAGCAGTTCATTAGAAGTTTCTAGCTCAGTCTTTGTAGTGTCTTATACAGTATCAGGCTGCATTTGCTACAGATAGGTAATCATCAGGTCCTGCTTATCCCTGCAGACATCTGTCTCTTTCAATTTTTTCAGGTTAGTTATGTGCCCTATCAGTACTCTCAAGGGTTCAAAAAATGTCTCTAATTTACAGACTATTCAGGTTTTCTCTTCTTGGAGGAGTGGCACTCTTTCTATCTCTATAACTTCCTCTATACTGGAAGCCCACAAACTATTCTTAAGTATGAAATAAGAAAGGCAGCTGTTTTTCATAGTGAAAAAGTTAAGACCATATGGTCTTTTCTAGTGTATTACATTTCTCGTTGCAACACCAGATGGGTTAATGGTAAATAGCATGTGATAGAAAGAGCATTGATCTTAGAATCAAGGAACCTGTTTATTTCTGTCACTTTCTAGATTTATGATGTTAGACATTTTGCTTTGACTCTCAATGACTTCCTCTGTAAAGTACTTGTGATCCTTCATTTACATTGCAAAAGTTTGCAAAGCCTTTGGAGAAGTCTCCTTTCAATTAGTTCTCCATGGTCTCCTGTGGTGTTGACAGGACAGGGATGAGAATTCTCAATTTCACTAAATAGCAATGTTAGCTCAAGTGATTACAACTAATCAGAACAAATTTTTAAAAATCAATACAAATATAAAAATTAAAATATATATTAAAAAATGATCATCTGACCCAAGAATGGCCAATGGAGAAGGCTTATTTATCACAATCCAGCAGTCTTTTGCCCCCAAAAGAAAACATTTGAACACTTAAATGTGATCCATGGTGGTTGCTTGATCCCAGAGAATTCCAGAATCACCTTAACTTCTAATAAGGACCCTTCACAGAAGGGATGGTCTCAATCCTTTCATGCTACTGTCCAAGGAGCTAGAGTCAGGAATCATTGTGGCCACATGACCTTAGATGAGCTGCTATTTCCAACATCCACATTCTTGTTTTCAGAATTTATAACCTCAGAGTATATTTCTTCATTTTAGTTAACACTAGAGACTAATGAGTTTCTAACTCAATTTGTGTTTCATGGTGGGGAGGAAATAACTTGTGGTTGGTTTTCAAATATAAAAATAGCAAAATTTCCATGACAGTTTAGCCAAATTATTTAGCTATGCCAATGAAATAAGAAGACTGTCTCATAGTCTTTGTGAGATGAAAGCCTTCTTTTAGTGTATGTTACTCCAAATATTCCAACAAGGTAAGATGCAAGGACTCAGAGCCAGGTGGTCATGCAGAGCCCTTTCCTCATCTGGTTCCTGCCTTAACCCCACCTCCATGCCTTCAGACAACAGTGCTTCTTTCTGTTTTGGGAAGTGGTTAATAAGACCAATCAATCTATTGTATACATGGGGCAAATAAATGGAAATTAAAAGGAGAAGCAGGAAGGAAAGGAAAAAAGAAGAAAAGAAGAAGGAACAGAAGAAAAGAAAGACAAGAAATAAACATAAGCTTGTGCAGTGTTGCAGGCCTGTGAACTCAGATACTCGAGAGCTGAGGCAGGAGGATTGCAAGTTCAGCCTCAACAACTTAGCGAGACTATGTCTCAAAAAAAAAAAAAGGGGGGGGTGTTGGACTTGCCTAGCAAGTGTTGTGCCCTGGGTTCAATCCCCAGAACTCTGGAAAAAAAAAGATGACAGAGAGAAAGACAGAGAGAGAGAGAGAGAGAGAGAGAGAGAGAGAGAGAGAGAGAGAGAGAGAGAGAGAAAGACAGAGAGAGAGAGAAAGAGAGAGAGAGAGAGAGAGAAAGGAAGGAAGGAAAGGTAACTCAATTTGAGAGTACAGGAGGAAACAAATACACATTCAGACATTATTGACAAAACAAACCACTTTCTAAAAATTGCAGTGCTTGCTGAATACCAGGAGTAAGAAGTAATGTGCCTGGTCTGAGAGACTGGGGGAGGATCATAACAAGAAATCTCCTTTGAGACAGATCTTGACATATGCTGCTGGCTTTTGGGAGATGAAGAAAGACATTCTGGCAGTTCAGGAAGTTGCCTAGAAATCATTATTTTGTGTTTTATTTGTTGTTCTCCTTCTTCCATCCATTGCTTCCACAAAATTAATTTTCTTTGAACTAAAAGTTATTCTTAACACTTTTAGGACTCCATAATGTAAGCAATTATTCAACATGTACTTCTCAATTCCGAATCCCACTAGTAATTTATCTAGCATGATAAATCAAGTGTGCATTGTCTTTAGGTTTGAAAAACATTAATTCAAAATATTATATTTCATAATATAATTTGTGATTAGACAATGTAGAAATATCAACTTTCATAGAATTTCTTAAAATTTAAAGAAAACTTATTGGTATAATACCCTTTAAAATACACCAAGACTAATCTCATAGCTTACCACACAGTGCAACATGTATATAAGAATTTAAACCAGAGAGAAATCCTTTTTCATTTTTTTATTTTTTTAAACTTATCAAATTCATATATTAGCTAAAAATGTCAAGCTTCCTAACATGTACAAATCTCACCTTAACTTTATCTCACTGTTTTGTTTTTAGTGTTTGCTATTATAAAGCATAAAACCACCTTTCAATATATCTCCTAACAAGTATCCAAGTTCTAGCAATAACCTGCTACTTATATAAATAAATTGTACTTCCTTTTATGAGATTAATCACTCTATGGCCTCTGTCAGGTACAATGATGGTGGTGGTTGTCACAGAATGTCCAACATTTATAGTGCACTTGGTGCTACACAGCACTAACAGCCAGGGCTGTACCCTGAGTTTCCATAAGTGAGCTTTTCTCACAATGACCCTATGAAGCAGGTATTAGAATTATCCTCATTGTATAGATGGGGCAACTGAGGCATGCACTGGTCACATCATTGGCCCATGTCACATCACTATAGGAAGTACAGGGTCAGGATTTGGTCCCAGGCCTCCTGGTTTGAATCTGGGCTCTCAATCAGCATCAGGGATGTACCATGTTGTCATCTGATCACCTGGTTCCAGACTCATGTCAATCCCTACCTTTCTTCTGGGAAGATCTTGCACCTGGGTCTGATAAACCCTTGCACAGTGCCTGTTTTATGCCAGGTTGTGCCTCAGGCACTGGAGATAGAGGTCACAGACCAGGCAAGAACCTCAGCTGAGGGGAGCTTACACTCCCTGTCTCTCCAGGCACTCAGAGATGATTGGCCCATGCAGGCCCATCCAGACTTCTGTGACCAAATACAATTGAGGGAATGCTCCCCTTACTCACCCATGTTCTCAATTTCTTGACTGGGATGGAGATATTAGCATAGTCAAGGTTCTGAGAAATCCTGAAGAATACAGAAAACCTAGTTGACAAGGAAATTGTTTTCAAACATCAATGTTCAGGTCCATGCAGGATGTATTAAAACTTCTCTAGAATTCCTGAAAACACATGCTTTATCTTCCCCATGCAGGTTGTGAGGCTTGGGAAATAAAATGTGCTGAGGAAGAAGAGTAGAGAGAAAAATCAAAGCCTTTGGAGTCAAGTAGGCCAGGATTCAAGTTCTTGGTCTTTAGTTCGTTAGCTGTGTCACCCTGGGCAAATCACATTGCCCCTCTGTGCCTTGTCTGGTTAATGGGATTAATCAGAATATTTGTGTTATTAGTTTATTTTTTAAGTTTTGGGGATGGGATCAGGTCATCTTTCTCTTCTGTCTGCCAAATAAAACTGACATTTATTGAGCATATACAACATGCAATACTAGGTGCTAAGAATTTACACTCATTTCTCATTCCATTCAGAAAACAAACCCTCAGGGTGGGTTGTCAGAATTCAGTGGTTACCAAACCAAACCAAGTCTCCTTTCCCAGGGGCCCCAGTGACCACTGCCCTCTTAGGACCCAGAGATAAAATTTATCCCCAATCTATAGATGAGCAAACTGAGACTGAAACAAGATATCTAGAAAACAGGAATGTTCAAACTCCAGAGCCAGGATCTGTCCCTGATATTTCTGGTATATAGCAGGCATTTAATAGATATTCCTTGGAGACCACACTAGCAATGAAGACCTATATGCACATTCATAAAAGACTCTGGAGAGGCTCTGGTACTTAATATTGTCACAGAGAGTCTCAAAGGAGTCCTGCAACTAGAGAAAGGAAGATGCTTTATAAGAGATGCATGTAACCCAGGTTTCCTGAAGAGGACCAAAACACATTCTCTCAGGGGACCACAGGGTGGGCTGCTGTGATTTTATTTCAGCTAAATCACCCCTTCTTATCAGAACCCCAATTTTCCTTTGAGGTATCACCTCCCTCATAAACATCTCTCCTTGTGGTCTAGATGGGACTAGTACAGGACTGAGGTTGAAGTTACATTAATTGGCTTGGAGATGGTCACATGATCCAACCAGAGCCAGTGAGAATCAGTCCTGGGACTTTCTCTGGAACTATCAGGAAACAGGCATTTTTCTTTTTTTAATCTGTCTGAGTTACTAAGCCAGTGAAATATACATTCATGGCTGCTAGGAGTCATCTTTGCCAATGTTTAGGGAGGGCCTGCCTGAGAGCAGAGTGTGGAATTAGCAAACAGGCAAATGAAGTCAATATCTGAAGACATAGAAAGGGCTTCCTATTTTGGAATAGGGCTTCTTATTGAAGTCACTTGCCTCTGAAATTCTAAGTTTTGCCAACACATTTTATTTTCTTCCTTGAAAACTCATGCAATCCAAAAACCAACAGAATTTCAAAGTTGGAAAGGACCTTATTTTAGCCTCCCAAGGATGTTGGGTTCAGAGAGGGTAAGTGACTTGCTAGAGGTGACACAGATCAGGTCACTCCATCTGCAGGCCTATGCAGGCTTGGGTGACATCCAGCTTGCTTGACCATTGCTAGCATACACTACAGGGTGACTGACACAGGATCTGGAGTCAGACAGACTGCATGGGAGCCCAGCTCAGCCACTTTCCACTTGCCATGGCTCACTAGACAAGGGAATTCCCTCTCTAAGCTTCAGGGTTCTCTGCTGTAAGTGGGAAGAGTAACACAATACAACTGCTCAGGTTGTTTTCTCCCACCTCACTAAGGCCACACAGTAATAAAGTGGAGTCATTCACTCCAGGAGGGTAAAATAAAGGACTGTAAAACTTGTAAAAAATACAAACTATTCCGAATCCTTTCAGTACTCTGAGTGAGGGTTCTCTGATTCAAGATGGCAGGCTGACCACCAAAGGATGAAGAGTGGAAAGGTGAATAGGTAACACATTTTGAAAAGGTTCCAGAAGACTTGGGCAATTCAATATAGCTCAGCACATACTGAAAGGGGCTGCAGCAAAGGAAAGAAATAAAGATCTGTTTGGCATAATCTCAGAGGGACTGCTGCCTTTGAGTTACAAATAACACAACAGATTAAGAGTGAGAAAGGGGATCAAATAAAGGGGAAATAATTCTAACTCATGTATGAATGAATGAATAAGGTGGTAGGCTTCTTCCTCTTTCCCAGTGGTGACAAGAGACATATCTATGAAGATGGAAAAGTTCCACTGAGTACTGGGCAGAATGAAGGAAAAAGGATTGACAGCTAAACTTATTATGGTAAAACATCAGAGTACCAGATACAGAAATCATGTAAAAGGAATGATATTGGATCACATCAGAGACCAGCAATGATACCAGATGTGATAAGACCTTGAAGCAATACCCTAGAGCTCTACAGGAAAATCATTTTGTCCTTAATTTCATACAATGTTATACAACATAATAAGTATCTCAGAAAATCTATCCCTCACACACCCATTCTGAAGAAGTCACTTCAGAATATAATTCAGCAAAGTAAAGGTGAAAACCAAGAAAGAGTAAAATGTGGAATACAAGAAAATACAAAACCAACCCAGAAGAAAATAAAAAGTGATTCCAGGGTAAATGTTTTATAAAAAGGCTGCAAAGGAATAACAATGTTTCATGAATCTGGAGACAGTCATGTTTTCACAGAATGTTTTAATGACTCTGAAATCTGAATGTCTCCCAATTAGCAATGTGTTCCAATTGCTGTTGGCCAGGCTTCTGGGTGACATAGATGTCATTGCTTGGTTATAGCTATTTATTGTGTCCTCATTTAAAATGAATTACGGGTCTTGCTCAACATTAATAGTAACAAAATTAAATTCTATCTCATAAGAGGAAGGTGATTAGCAACTCCAGGAAAAACAGAAATTTCTATGTTATGATCCAGCTGAAGTTAACTAATGGCATAACTCTGAACAATTTTGATAAAGACAACCTGGGACACAGCTGCAGAACAAAGTGAGGTTTTAATAATTTGCTACAGCAAGAGAGACCACATGCCAGGGGCACTGTGAGACATCTCACCAAACACAGGCAGAAATTTGGTTATTATGGAATTGGGGGAAGGGCAGAGTGTAGGTGAAAGATTGGTGAAGCTGTGGTTGCACGCGCAGCAAGCAAAGCAGGGATGCTTGTAAAGCCATTAATGTCAGCCTGGACTTGAAGGAGACCCAAAGTTCTGTGTCTTGGAAACTTTAAGATAAGTGTGGAATTCTGTGTGTGAAAATGCCATATCTGAAGCTCTGTACCTCATCTATTTTCTGTATCAAAGTGACTCAGGTCTTCTAGACCAGATCAAGATGACAACAAAGTTTCTGAAATTTTATCATTTTAAAGAACTAGCTTTCTCAAAGTTGTGTCCTGGGTGGTTCTTCTATTAATGTTATTTATATAGTCATCAAAAGGCAAAGGTTATTTATTGAATTTCTATAAATAGCTGATTTTCAATAAATTCTTGGTTTTCAAGTTTATAGACATACAACTATCATTATAGACCAGAATTTAAATGTTAATAACCTTGAAAATATAAAAATTCAATGATTACATGACAAAAGATGAGTCCAAGAAATGAATAAGAAGAGGTAGAATGAAGAGAAAGAGAAGGAATATTATCATTTAAGAAGCAGTGACAGGGACAGGAGTGGAGCTCAGTGCTCCTCTGGGATGCATGAGGTCCTGGGGTAAATCCCCACATAAAGATAGGAGGGATAGTTTAGGGTAGATGAAACACTTCATCAGTGGAAAAAGAAATAAGATAATAATATAAAATTTTCAAATGCAAGGAGAAAGTATGACTGTTGTAAATTTGCTAAATCCTTTTTTCACAACAGTCAGCAAATAAGTGTCTTACTTTTATTAAGAAATCAAGAAATAACAACACATTGTACAATTTAGAGTTAGGAGGTAACTACCAAGAAAACTCAGTGCAGAAATATTAGAAGATACGAGAAGCAGATGTTTCTATGAATTAAGAACCAAGGAATAGTGTAGTAAAGTTATCTTTTTTATTACCAATGTTTATCTACCATATTGTTAGTCACATATATTTATTGCTTTGTTAAAAAAAATTTGGAGGATGGAAAAGAAATAGGCCAAGGGGTAGAAAATGTGATACTTTGCAGAACAGGATTTTAAATTCCTAATTAAACAATACTTACTCATATTCTTTGGTGGTTTTATTCATTTTCTCTTTTACCCTGTAACCATTCTTCTTCTCTTTCTCTGTAATTTCACTCTGATACACCTCGTCTCCAATAAGCCTGAAACATGAGAGACAGCTATGTTACCAGCTTGCAGTTCCAAGACAGACTCAAACATGGTCCTCAGAACCATGACAACCCTAGAAAATATTTTTATTTGCCTCTGAGAAATGCAGATTGAATGCACTCCAGACTAGGGCACCAGCCTTAAATCATTCATTTCAATCTAGGGAAATTTTTAATAGGTCCAAATGGTCAGACCCAACCCAGGGTGCCTCTGATTCTTCAGGAGAAAATCATGTCTGCTCAAACTTCCATGAAGATTCACCAACTTGAATCTTGCTCAGACCAAAAATTAAACCCAACACTTCCCCTGTTTTGCCTATCTTTACCTCTTAGGTCAGAAAAAAACCTCAGCTAATATATCAGAGGTTTCATGCTGGGGTCTCAACCTAACCATGACCCCTCTCACCTACCTCCCTGATTTCCCTTCCTAAGGAAGTACCTCTCAACCCTGTTTGCCATCTTTATACTACAACATTCACTACTGCCCCAAATGCTCTCATTTACTATTTACTTGTTAATGGACTGTTTCTTCCTGCTGGAATGTCTGGAACAGAGCAACATGGTCTTTTTCATAGAAAGATATCAATCACCTGGCCCAGAAAGCCTGGTTCAGAGTGGACCAGGAGGAAAGAAGGGAAGGAAAGAAAGAGGAGAAGGAAGAAAAGGAAGGAGGGAAGCAGAAAGGAAAGGAAAGGAAAATGGACAGGAGGAAGGCAGGCAGCAAGGAAGCAAGGAAGGAAAGAAGAAAGGGGGCTGACCTCATTCACATGCCATCTGTTGGAATGAAACTCCTCCCCAGGTGAGCCTGAAATGATGGGAGGTCCACATCACATCAGGCTCACCTGGACCACCCACACAGACATCTCTATCTCTGACCAGTGTGTCACCTACATGGTGAAGTTGAGATGAAAGTTGCAGCTGGAATCTGCATCTGGAACTCAGCATCCTGGTCCTCAGAAGCCCTAAGGTGTAAGGAGAAATAATGGTGAACTTCACTGAGAATTTTGTAATCAAGGACTTGGTGTTCTGTTGAAAACAAACATGCGAAAGAGGTACTTTACTCTTGCTTTTATGACAAAAACTCAAGCTTAGTGAGGGACCATATTTGTCCAGACCACCAAATAATTGAGACGAGACTTGAACCGAAACCCACCCACTCCAAGGTGCACAACTGCCACTGTTAGGTGAGGCTGCCTGGGAGCTCTGTGATGACAGGCCAACTCACATTGTGTGCTCAAATCCCAGCCCAGACTGTGACACACAGCAGGTCTTCAATAACTGTTGAATGGAGTCAGCTTACTCTCTTAGGGTTGTACTCTCTGCTACTGGGCAACATCTGGGCAATTCAATCCTCACGTGCTTTATTTACAGCCCTAGGCTCATTTCCAAAATACATACAAGATTATGACCTGTTGATGCCAAGGCGCATTGTCCGTGTGATAGGAAGGGCCATCCCAACCCTGTTCTGAAGGGTCACTACAAATTATTCTACTAAAAACAATTTATGTGAAACCTTCAAGTAAAACCATGGTCAGCCCAGCAAATGACAAAGAGCTCAAGAGATGTTTTCTACAATGCATTAGAGAAGTGGGGTATACACATAAAGCCATCTGGGAAGATACTCAAACACCACCAGGAGGGTGAACTGCCAGGATCAGAGCCAAGATCACCAGCAAGAACAGAGCAGTGGCGAGCACTCCATGCAAGTGTCAGGAACATTCGTGTCTGTGATGGTTTATAGCAGAACTTCCAGTCTTAGAGAATGCAAAAACAAAATTGAAGCAGCTTAGGGAAAATGTTGGGGGTACTTGTGTGTCTTAGAAAGTTAGAGAAGATAAACATAAAGGGAACATTTAAGAAAGGATCAAGTTTAAAAAAAAAAAAAACTAAGCCTGTTTGAAATAATTTTACCTAAAACAGGAAAAGAAACTCCCCAGTTTTGGTCTGACAAGGAGTGAGTTCAAAACAATGGTTCTCAAAGTGTGGCACCCAAACCAGCAGCAGCATATCCAGAAATGTGATAGAAAGGTAAATTCTCTGATTCCATCCCAAGCCACAGAATCAGAAACCCAGAGGATGCTGCCAAGAGATTCTGTTGTATTCTCAAGTTTGTGAACCACTGTTTTATAGTAATTTAACAAGGTGACCTTCTCTGAATAGTTTTAAAATATAAATTGAGAAGGCTTGAATATGTCACTAGAATCACACTCATTTCTGAGATCCTCAGAACAAAACCAAAGCCAAAAGTGTAGAACAAAATCTTGGGATTTAGGAAATAACTACTGAATTCAGAAATAATTGGATTGTACAACATTCCTTTACAAAAATCCAGTCTCTTTAGGACAGTCTGTCTCTCTACCCAGAAGTGATTTGTATTAAAAAGAGATTCCATTAAGTTTAACCAGATGTTTCTATTAAATGATATCATTAAAAATACTCACTGCATTTCAGTAAAAATTATGAGTATTAGGCTGGGGATGACCATGATAATGACCTTCACAGCTTAACAACCTGTTGGGTTTTTTAACATTAAAATTTGTATCTGATTATCTTTCAAAAAAAGAACCCTAAGGTGAATTAAAACTGTGAATTGAGATGAACTGTTAACTTTTATATGTGTATTTTTTCTGGAAATAAATTTTCTTTCTAATTACTCATGATTAAATATATTCTTTTATCTCTAAATATGAGCTGGTGTACAAAAAAAAATGATTCCCGATGCACCCTGTGAATTTGTAAAGAGTCTAAAAATATAATGCACATAGTTCTGATTTCTATAGATGCAAAGTAAATGGGAATCATTGCTTAAAAAAAATCCTGTGAACTAAGATTTTAGTTTTATCATTCTCTACTTTATTTAAAATTTAAAGTAATTCTTTAAAAATACCAAGTCACACATGCACATGGTAAAAACTTCAAATTACATTGAATGTGGTATCAAAAATATGAATCTCCCTCACACCCTGGATTCACATTTCTTCTCTCAAGAGGCAGTATTTAACAGTGTGGGGTATATCCTTTTAAACTTATAATGTACTTATTTGTTTTAATTTCACCTGATGGTATAGGAGTTTGTTCATCTTTCTTCACCTATGTTCCAGTTATCTCATTATGCTTAACAAACCACTCTAAAATGGTGGCTTAAAACAACAGCAATCAGTATTTTCTCACATAGTTTCTGTGGGTCACAGATCTCAGAAGGACTAGGCTGGGCCCTGGCTCACGTGCAGACAAATGGTGGCTGGGGTTATGAAAATGTGATGGCTGGCATCTATTGTATGTTATCCCAGGGCCCCTCCACGTAATCCTTCCTAATGAGTTAAGTATGGGCGCCCAGACCAGAGGCTCCCTCAGAATGATCAAGTAGTAGCTAGAGGCTTCACTGATCACATGGCAGTATTCCCCGAGGGTAGACTCCATACCCTCACTATTGTATGCCCCAGCCTCAAAAATCACAGAGGATGACTTCTGTCAGACTGTTGGCCAAGACACTCACAAAAAAAACATTTCAATGGCAAGGAGAATATATCCTATATTAACAGGAGAAGTGGCATGTCAAAGAGCTGCTTTTTTAAAAATGCTGTGTTGCTGAACAAAAATACCTAACTCATTGTTTTCTAAATGGTTGCATTAGATTTTCTGAGTGCATTAGATTTAATTAATCAACCCCCCCATCATCCACCAATCTGTTGTAATTATTTTTCATTATAGTGGGAAACCCTCTTCAGATGCCCCTCCTCTCTAATTTACCCACACCAAGGGTAGGCAGACTATGGACAGTGGGACATATGCTTTTGTAAATAAAGTTCTATTGGGACACAGTCACATCCATTCATTTACATATTATCTTTGGCTACTTTGGGGCTATAATGCCGAGTAGTTGAGTAGCCACATTGTTGTAACAGAGACCATGGATCCTACAAGACCTAAAATAGTGTCTGTTCCCTTAAGAAAAAGTTTGCCAACCCTCATCTCCACTTTTGGAACAGATAAGGCCTTGCTATCAATCGTTTACATATCTTTATTGATCAATGTGCTTTAGTAAGAAGAGATCTCAAACTATATACCTGGTAGACATTTTACTTGACTTTTGGTCATCTAAATTTTTTTCACAATTAGAGAACAACATTCCCATAAAAATTGGGAAATTTAAATAAAAATCTACAATGCCTATTTCAATTGGAACAGAGAGTGGGGAAACTCTGGCTATCATTCCCATAGCACCATAATCTGCCAGTAGTGATGGTGCTGCCCAAGCAGATCAGCCTCATATTCAATATCCACCTTCCCCCCTAACCCCAGGGACCCCCAATCCCAATTGCCCCACTGACTCTGAGGCTGAAACTGGTAGTGTTTTCCCTAGGATTTTTTAATCCCCATCCTAGTCCACTCATTTTAAATGGATTAAAAATTGTCAAGATCGGCACACCCATGTTTACAGCAGCATTATTCATAACAGGGTGAAAACAACCCAAGTGTCTATCACCAGATGAATGAATAAACAAAATGTGGTATATGATAAAATGTAATATTCACCCTTAAAAAAAGAAACAAAATCCTATTAGATGTTTCATGGTTAATGTCTGAAGTCACTATGTTAAGTGAAATATACCAAACACAGAAAGATGATTATTGTGTGATTCCACCCATGTGAGGAAGCTAAAGCAATCAATGGGGATTTACTGCTTCATAGGGACAGCGTGTCAATTTTTGAGAATAAAAAGAGTTCTGGAACTGGATGTGGTGAAAGGTGAACAGTGGTATGAATGAAAGAGCTAAGCCATTAATTGTAAGCATTTTACCACAAGAAAAAAATTAAAATGAAAAAAATTTTAATGGTCATGGACTGGGGTCATGGACTAGCTCAGTGGTACAGTCCTTGCCTGGCATACATAAGGCTCTGGGTTTAATCCCCAGCACCACAAAAAAATGAATTAGTAAAAATAAACAATAAATGATCACATATTCTTTCTCCTCCTTCAAAGAAGCTCTTTGTATCTGGGCCTTAGCAATTTACATCACCCATAGAGTACTCTAGAAGTGATGTTCTGGGACTGCAAGACAAGGTCATAAGAAGCCACCGCATCAATTCAGGTGTTGTGGAACATTCTCTCAAGTGACCATGTAAGAAGTCCAGCCACCCCAACATGTCCATGCTGAAAGGCCACATGAAGACATGCAGTTAACAGTGGCAGCAAACCCAGCTTCAATCTCCCCTGCCACCAAGTCCACCATTGAGTGAAATTGGACTGGACCCTCCAGATCAGCCTGTCTGGCAGCTCAATACCATTGAACAACCTCCATCGATCTCACTGGCCAAAAGAAGCACTTCCATGTGTGCCCAAATTTCTGCCCCACAAACCAAATAATACAATGGCTGATGCTTTGCACCACTAAGTTTTGCAGATTTTTATGCAGCAACAGAAAACAGGAGCACTTTCCCGGGCTCTGTAGATGTTTCAATATAGACCCCTACTTCAGTGTGACTTGCCAGTGAATGGGTCATCTTATTAGTGACTTCAAACTCGAAGCTGTTTCTGACCTGTAGGCATTTCATTTGCCATGTTTTGTACAGATCAACAATACCCTGGAAATATTTTTGGAAGAGTTGATCATATAAATTATAAAGACAAAATATACAGAAAAAGACTGTCACCTCAATCCCTTCACTTTACCAACACAGGCCAAAGTCATTTACTGTGTGGCTTTACCAGGTCACCCAGGTAGGAGGTAGCACACCAGGAAGACAGTCAAAAGCCCCTGATTTCCAATCCTGCCTCTCTCAAGAAAGGAATCCAGATGCTGCCTGGCTGCCTAAGGCTTTCACACTCATAGTTGTTAGATAACCAATAAAACACAGAACTCCAAAACATATTAAATATACCTTAGTCTCTGTTGCTTATTCAAAAGTTGCTTGTGACCCTCAGTTACCATCCATTAAATTATAAACACTGGAGAGAGGACTTTAAGCTGAACTGATGCTGCACTGTTGACATACTCTGATATTTTCCAAAAATTCTTTATCAACTCATTGCTTAACTGTTTTTCATAAAAGTTGGGTACACATGGGTACAGAGGACTTATTGAGTTTACACCTTAGTTCAACAGAAGCTTGTAACTCTAGCTGCATAGCATTTCAAATAAAATTTAGTTCCTTCAGTGGAGTTCTTGCCCAGTGCTATTTTAAAAATAATTGAAAATCTGCTTCCCTTGAGACACTGTGAACATTTTTATGTCATATTGATTTGTTCTTATTTATTTGTTCTTAATTTTGTTGAATTTAAAAGATCAAAATTAGAAGATACGTGACAAACATTGTTTATTGCAATAAGTTCTTGTGCCTTAAATTAAGATTATAGATGAATTGTAATGTTCCACAATAATCATTCAAGAATATGAGGCATAGTTTATGGCCCCAAGAAACAAGCTGACAAGAGTTTAAGAAACTATTGTAGTCTTGCTGCCTCTGACCAGTTACCAGTTTCCCAGGAGTCTCTACTGTCACTTACACACCATACAGCCTTGCCCCCTTGAGTATGCTTGCTCTAGAATCTGCAGGAATCAATTATGTGAAAGTCTTTAACAGCTCCAACTGCCAATCCTTACCCTACCCCTACTACATTGTAAATGCATGAGAACAGAAACCATGACTTCTTTCTTTTTTAATCCACAGCAGAGGGGACAACTTGGAAAAAACATTTATGAAACCAAGTTGAATTTTCTGAATAATTAAAAAGAAAAATATATAGCCACTAAAAAATAAAATGTGATAAACTAGTAAGTATTAAGCACTGCTATGGATTAAACTCTATGAAGGTCTGAGAAGAAATACCACACATTCCTTCTCTTAAGGCATGAGATGGGATGAAAGCAACATAGGAAAATATAGGAAAAAAAGATTACATATATGTATCTTCAGACAGACAGAGAGAGAGAGTCTTGACTATAAAATATTCAAGAGTTTCAAAAAAGATAAGCTGTAGCGTACAGGATGTAGCTCCATGGTACAGCACTTGCTTACCATGAACAAGGCCCTGGGTTTGATCCCAGCACTGCAAATAAACAAAAACTTATAAAAAGAAAAGATTTTAAAATAGATGAAGAATTTGTATGTGAGGAAACAGGACCAAAAGAAAATTCTAAGAACACAAGACACGGAAGTTGGAAGAAGCAGTGGATGCGCTGTGGAAAGTGTGTTGGCCAGGCAGGTGCCATAGGAAATAACACTAAAAACCAAACACAGAACATTGAGTGGCAGAGGTTCAGTAAAAATTTGTCATAAAAGGAAAGATATAAAACAGTTGCCTCAAATTTTCCCAGTTCACAGTTTTTAAAAATCTAACATGTTTTCCATATTTATAGTTAATAATTTTATTTGGGGATGTCAACTGGAAAATTGGGAGCCAAAACAACCAACTTCCTGTGACATAGTATAATTTACGCACTATTTTTTCCTACAAAGGCAAAACAGATGGAAAAGTAGTTTGAGGCAGGGAGTGTCTTAATTAGCTGCCTAAGGGACCAAAGGTTTTCATGTGTCTCTTGAGAGTGACTTAAAATCAAGCCACCCAGAGAATGTCCTGAATTACCCGAACTGCCCTCTGGAAATGTAACAGGAATGTGTAGGGTGGCAATTGCCAACACCCAGGACCCAGTGTCTTTTCCCGGATTAACCTTTTGCTGTTTTCTTCTGGTCTAGCCATTCTTTAGAGTCCATGAGGAGAAACAATCTGAGAGGTTCTCTGAACCCTCAGAAATCATCTCACTTCATTATCTCTCATCTTCTAGAGGAGGAGGCTGGCTGTGACAGCTGGCTCACTCTGGGCCCAAAGACCTTCACTAAACCTGCATGCCTCTCCTCTCTGAGGAAAACAGTAAAGCATGCACTGTTATTACTTGAAGCAGAAGACAATGGCCCTTCCCAGACTACATACTGTATTTACCACCTTGGGGAAATAATTTCACCCTTGTGCAGATACAAGGGGCATCAGCTCTGAGCCACCTACATGTAGTAATGCATCCTACTCAGCAGTATGTCCTTTTATTTGAGAGAAGAAACATAACAGGTAATTATCATCTTACCTGGAGAAAAACCCATTCTATACATTTGCTGAAAAGGATAGGCCCTGAAGTCCAGAGTTGGATGTAGGGACAGACACATGCCTAGGTAGCCTCCCTGAGGCAATGAGGCCCAGAATCACACTCCTTACAAGTGTTATAGTCAACAACTAGTTTCTGTGTTCCTGATGCTCTGGCAGCTGGGGCTTTGAACCTGGAGGGACTGTTCCTCTCATTCCTAGAGAGGGCAGATGACTGCCCTGCTAGCACACCTTCTGCACACAAACCAAACAATCCTGGGCCCACACCCCAACCACATCCTCTATCAAATGCTCACAACAACACTCTGCATACCCTAAATCACTCAAAGCCAGGTACTGGACAGCTCAGGACAACTGTTACAGCCCAGGATCACTGAAACTCTCCTGCCCTAAGCTTACTCAGCAGACCCACCCAGCCATGCCCACTCCTTCCCATGGAAACACTAATAAACACTCTGAGCCATGCTGTCACCTGCCTCCTGACTAACTGTGGTAGGTACTTCCACCTATGGCTCTGCCTTGGTGCAGCAGTTCCTGTTTCTAGAGACCTGTGAGTACAGGTCTTCCTCCATGAAAATCATCTCTGCGCCTTCAGGTCTCACCATACCTGAATAACACGGTTCCTGTCTACAAATTTTAGAACACCTGCTACAATGATCCATGAAGATAGGGCCTCTACTTTCTGAGGGTTAAATTACACCAGAGAATCATTACAGGAAAATTAGGCCAGTGTCCTAAAGCACTGTGGAAACTCAGATACAAAGATAACACCTGCTTTTCAAAATCTAGGTGTGTTGTGGGAGAGGTTGCCAGGGAGCTTCATAAAAAGAGTTCCTAATTAATTCAGAATATAAATCAAGCAAATCCTTGCAGCCTGGCTATGGTGGGAAAAGACCAGCTGTTGCCATCCACATTCTGTTCATTAATTAAAGTGTAGAACATTCAGGGGACTATAGTTAGAATGAGATGGCTAGTGTGCAGACTACAAGGAGACTCACTCAGAGAGGGAACTGAGACTTTAGACACAGGCAGGAGCCAGACCTTTCAGGGTCTCTTGTGTCCTTGGAGTTTATCCTACATTTGATGTGGAGCCATTGAGGACATTCACACAAGACCATGATATGCCAGGTCTGCTGCTGGAAAGATGATCATTCTGGTTCCAGTTGGATGGGTAAGAGTTCATGTCAAAAATTTATAAAACATGTAAAAATAAGACTAAAATTCTAAGAGATCTCCAAGAAAATCTAAGAGATTTTTTGAAGAGTCTAAACCAAAAGATCAAGCAAGTCTTTGTTACCAAGAACAAAACCTAGAGGCTAAAAGGAAAAGATTAATTTATTTATCAGCTTGGGACTTAAAACTTTTATATGGTAAATATGCTGTAAGCAAAATTAATAGACCAGTAATAGCTTTATGAGGGAAAGATTCAGAAAACAGTGGGTATCTATAGCATACAAAGATCTCAGAGATATTGATGATTAACAGGATAAAAATGCAATAGAAAGATGGGCAAAGAACTTGAAAGAAACAATTCAGAGGACTACTCTGAATGACTAGCAAACCTATTTTTAAATTTCTACATGTGTACATACTCAGGGAAATAAAAGTTACAGGAACAATGAGATATCACTTTATATCTAAGAGATGGGCAAATCTAAAAAAGCAGGTGTATTGACTGCTGACAGAAATGTGTACATTTATCACTGGTGACAGGAATGGAATGAATACAGATAGTATTAAGAGTAATAGAATTCAAAAAATGATCTGACATCTATCAAAATTAACATACATGACTTTGAATCAACAATCCTCCTACTGAATATCTAAGCCACAGAATTAAAGCACTGTGAATAGCAGAATATAAAAAGAGGGTTTTTTGTAGCACTGTTTGGGGGAAGAAATGAAAACCAAATTGAGAGTTCATCAATACTATAGTGATTAATAAGCTACAATGTGCCAATGACATGTGACATTGTTCACCATTTAAAAATGAATAGAACTATGACAGGTAAAGTATTGTGCAGTGAAAATAATAAGGAATAGAAAAATATATATAATTCAGATGGCACTTGGTGCATTAGTTAAGAGAATGGACTTAGAAGCTTCTGGATCATTGGGACTCAATCCTGGTTCTACCACCTCTTCTCAGCTACATAATCTTGAAAAAGTTAATATCTCAGACTCTGTTTTCTCATCTGTAAAATGCTGCCCCCTAAAAAAATTAAAAAAAAACATGATGAGAGTAATTGGGACTGGACACAAAGAACTTAAGAGGAATGCCTGGCACATAGGAAGCAGTTGTAAACATCAGTGGTCACTGAGGGGCCCCACTGTTTTAAAGCAATGAGCATAAATCTCATGTGCAAATGTATATAAGGTCCCCTATCTTCCACTGCTATGTCTTGTCAGTGGTGTTTGTCATCTTCCCAATTACTAATATACTATTATTTTCATTTCAATTTTTTTTGTATATTTCTGTCCACTTTTAGAACTCAAGCTCTGTGAAAGGAAAGATATTTTATGCCTACAATAGTGCTGGGCAGGTACAGGAACTCAAAAATTATTTGTGGGATGAATGAATATGTGTATGTTTGTATTATTGAGATACTATTCCCCCTGAGTCGCTGGAATTTCTGAACTTTTACAAAACTGAGACACTAGCTGCCTTTGTTCTGAACTATTTTTTCAAGGATATTTGTCTAGTGAACAGTCTTGGGAGAGAGATGGTATTTCCTTTCAAAGCAGAGGGCAAGTTGGCTTAATGTCCAGACTAATAAAGAGAATATTTTCCTGCAAGGGCAAAAATCAGGAAGGTTCAAAGTTCATTATTAGATCATGTTCCCTAAACTTAACTTTGCTGTCGTGAAACCAACTGCATATGTAGGGGTCATTTGGTCCTTTCTGCCTCACTTTTTCTGGGGACTGGGGTCAAGGAATAGAGCAAATGCTATCCCATAGCTATTACCGTTACTGAGAGTAAAAGGTGTCCTTTGTCTTTGATCCAGGAGTCTCCTGTTTTCTACCAGCATCCATGAAACAGTTACAAACTTACCAGCCTGAAACCAGAGCAAAATCTCAGATACTTCGCAATCCTTGACATATGTACATATACATATGTTAATCTATGAAATGTGAACACTAATAAAAACTTGAAAAAAATAAATACTAGACTAACAAATTTAGGAATATGGGGAGGCAGAATAGGGAGGACCATGTGAAGGAAGCAGGTAGAGGAAGACAAGCAAAAAAAACCCAGAAGAATGCCAGGTGTGATGGATCATACCATTACTTCCAGCAGCTCAGGAGACTGATCCAGGAGGATCACCAGATCAAGGCCAACCCAAACAACTTGGTGAGACTTTGTCTCAAAATACAATAAAAATGGCTGAGGAAGTAGCTAAGTGGTAGAATGTTCCTGGGTTTAATCTGCAAATATTGAGAAAGAGAAATAGACAGACAAAATCCCAGTCCAAAGATGGTAAGGATTGTGATACTGTTAATAATGAGACAATCTAAATCAATTCAAATACCAGCCAGAGAAAGGAAAGTCTCAACAGAGCCTAAATACATGACCTCACACTTTGATATTTCACTGCACACCTAGTCATAAGGAAGAACTGAGATTGCTTCAAACAAGCTCTCAGCATTTCTGAATGTTTGTTCAAGGTTCAACCTACCAACCTCCAACATGCAGTGAGAGCCTGCCCAGCTCTCACCTGCTTGCCTTCATCTACAAATGTGAATTCTTTGGTTTCCTTAGCTGTTGACTTCACAACAAAGTGTTTCTTTCCTGGGCAAGGATGCTGTAAAAAAATAAGAAAATGCTATGTTTAGATTCTTTTTAAAAGAAAGGCTTTGAAACTCCAGGCTTTGTTGTTGTAGTCCTACTGAAATAATCAAGTCTCTTTCAAGAAAGAAAAACCCACTTAAATTAGAAAACATACAAAGAATCAGCTATGCAGCCTCATGTCAGAATTCTTCTATGAGCAACCCCAGAAGCTAAAGAGGGTACCTGGTTCAAAAGAACCAGCAGAGAAAGAGAAGTGACTTGTGAGGAGTGCTGTGGGTATACATACCAGCCTCTGCAGCAGCCTGAGTTGCCTTGGGACCCTGAGTCCAACCTGCATGAGAGAAAAGAAATGGAAGAGTAAGATCAGGAGGGTGTCCTTAAATATAAGGGTTAAAAGTCAAATTCACTAAAATTCCTCAAAAGGAGTATTCATCTGGAAAGGTAGTTTTGACTCTATATCAGAGTTTGTGTCCAGGCCAGAACTGGAGTCAACAGATCTAGTGGGCTCTTAACCTGCCTGGTCACCTGGGTGATCTTTCTTGTAAGAGGAGAGATGATATTAGAATATTTGTACTCTGTTTCATTTTTACCTTGGGCTTGACATTGACACTGAGCTCCCTGCTGTTGTATCTCTTATGATGAGTAAAGCTCCTCAGCCTTATTCTGATGGGCTCATTATGCAACTCAAAACTCCTGGAAACTCTGGAAAACTGAACTTACCCTGAATTTTCCTTTATTTTTTCTTCACCCTGAATTTTTTACTGTGTTTTCTCTGGATGATTTGCCATACTTTCCCATGTGCATTAGAGGGAAGTGGAAATGTAATAAAATCACCTTCTTTAAAAATCACAGTCATAATCAACAGACCCTTTGGGACTGATGTGAAAGTTATAGTGTCAAACATTACTCATGACAAATTCCTGTCTCAATAGTAGCAATGTAAATGGTTACTACTAAGAGTAATAAAGTTTTCTTTCTGGAGGGCAATTTGACAAAGTAGATCCAAATCTTGAAAAATATGTGAGTGATTGTCTGCATATTCTTTTTTTTAATTTTATTGTAAACAAAAGGGATACATGTTGTTTCTCTGTTTATACATGGTGTAAAGGAATACAATTTGTGTAATCATAAATTTACATAGGGTAATGCTGTTTGATTCATTCTGTTATTTTTTCCCTTCCCCCCACCCCTCCCACCCCTCTTTACCCTCTATACAGTCCTTCCTTCCTCCATTTTTGCACCCCTCCCTAACCCTAACTCTAACCATAACACTAAACCCTCCCACCCCCCATTATGTGTCATCATCCACTTATTAGCGATATCATTCGAACTTTGTTTTTTTGAGATTGGCTTATCTCACTTAGCATGATATTCTCCAGTTTCATCCATTTGCCTGCAAATGCCATAATTTTATCATTCTTTATGGCTGAGTAATATTCCATTGTATCTATATACCACAGTTTCTTTATCCATTCATCAATTGAAGGACATCTAGGTTGGTTCCACAATCTGGTTATTGTGAACTGAGTAGCTATGAACATCGATGTGGCTGTATCTCTGTAATATGCTGATTTTAAGTCCTTTGGGTATAGGCCAAGGAGTGGGATAGCTGGGTCAAATGGTGGTTCCATTCCAAGTTTTCTAAGGAGTCTCCACACTGCTTTCCAGAGTGGCTGCACTAATTTGCAGTCCCACCAGCAATGTATGAGTGTACCTTTCTCCCCACATCCTCGCCAACACTTGTTGTTGCTTGTATTCTTGATACTCACCATTCTAATTGGGGTGAGATGGAATCTTAGGGTGATTTTGATTTGCATTACTCTTATTACTAGAGATGTTGAACATTTTTCCATATGTTTGTTGATTGCTTGTAGATCTTCTGTGAAGTGTCTATTCATTTCCTTAGCCCATTTGTCGATTGGATTATTTGCATTCTTGGTGTAGAGTTTTTTCAGTTCTTTATAGATTCTGGAGATTATTTGTCTATCTGAAGTATGATTGGCAAAGATTTTCTCCCACTCTATAGGCTCTTTCTTTGCATTGCTGATAGTTTCCTTTGCTGAGAGAAAGCTTTTTAGTTTGAATCTATCCCAGTTATTGATTCTTGCTTTTATTTCTTGTGCTATGGGAATCCTGTTGAGGAAGTCTGGTCCTAAGTCGACATGTTGAAGCTCTGGACCTACTTTTTCTTCTATAAGATGCACAGTCTCTGGTCTGATTCCGAGGTCCTTAATCCATTTTGAGTTTAGTTTCGTGCATGGTGAGAGATATGGGTTTAGTTTCATTCTGTTGCATGTGGATTTCCAATTCTCCCAGCACCATTTGTTGAAGAGGCTATCTTTTCTCCATTGCATATTTTTGGCCCCTTTGTCTAGTATGAGAAAATTGTATTTATTTGGGTTTGTGTCCATGTCCTCTATTCTGTACATTGATCCACCTTTCTATTTTGGTACCAATACCATGCCGTTTTTGTTACTATTGCTTTGTAGTAGAGTTGAAGATCTGGTATTGCAATACCCCCTGCTTCACTCTTTCTACTGAGGATTGCTTTAGCTATTCTGGGTTTTTTATTCTTCCAGATGAATTTCATAATTTCTTGCTCTATTTCTGTAAGGTACATCATTGGGATTTTAATTGGAATTGCATTGAATCTGTATAGCACTTTTGGTAGTATGGCCATTTTGACAATATTAATTCTTCCTATCCAAGAACATGGGAGATCTTTCCATCTTCTGAGGTTTTCTTTAGTTTCTTTCTTTAGTGTTCTGTAGTTCTCACTGTAGAGGTCTTTCACCTCTTTTGTGAGATTGATTCCCAAGCATTTTATTTTTTTCGAAGCTATTGTGAATGGGGTAGTTTTCCTAATTTCCCTTTCTGAAGATTCATCACTTATGTATAAAAATGCCTTAGATTTATGTGCATTGATCTTATATCCCGCTAATTACTGAATTCACTTATGAGATCTAAAATTTTTCTGGTGGAATTTCCTGGTTCCTCTAAGTATACAATCATATCATCAGCAAATAGGGATAGTTTGAGTTCTTCTTTTCCTATTCATATCCCTTTAATTTCTTTGGTCTGTCTAATTGCTCTGGCTTTCTTTTTGTAAATTCTTTTAGCTTTTGTTAATCATGGAATGATTTTATTTCATCATCAAATTTGAAGGTAAGTTTTGCTGGTTATAAGATTCTTGGTTGGCATCCATTTTCTTTCAGAGCTTGAAAAATGTTGTTCCAGGCCCTTCTAGCTTTTAGGGTCTGGATTGAAAAATCTGCTGATATCTGTATTGGTTTCCCCTTGAATGTAATTTGGTTCTTTTCTCTCACAGCCTTTAAAATTCTGTGTTTATTTTGTATGTTCGGTATTTTCATTATAATGTGCCTTGGTGTGGGTCTGTTGTAATTTTGTGTATTTGGAGTCCTATACGCCTCTTGAACTTGATTTTCCATTTCATTCTTCAGATTTGGGAAATTTTCTGATATTATTTCGTTGAATAGATTGTTCATTCCTTTGGTTTGTTTCTCTAAGCCTTCCTCAATCCGAATAATTCTCAAATTTGGCTGTTTCATAATATTCCATAGTTCTTGGAGATTCTGTTCATGATTTCTTACCATCTTCTCTGTTTGTTCAACTTTGTTTTCAAGGTTAAATATTTTGTCTTCAATATCTGAGGTTCTGTCTTCCAGGTGTTCTATCCTATTGGTTGTGCTTTCTATGGAGTTCTTAATTTGGTTTATTGTTTCCTTCATTTCAAGGATTTCTGTTTGTTTTTTTTTTTCAATATCTCTAACTCTTTATTGAAATGATCTTTTGCTTCCTGTATTTGCTCTTTTAACTGTCGATTGGTGCTATCATTCAATGCCTGCATTTGCTCTTTCATCTCATCATTCAATGCCTGCATTTGCTCTTTTGTCTCATCATTCAATGCCTGCATTTGCTCTTTCATCTCATCGTTTGCTTCCCTGATCATTTTAATTATGTACATTCTGAACTCCCTTTCTGTCATTTCTTCTGCCATGCTGTCGTTGGATTTTATTGATGTAACATCTAGATTTGTTTGGGGCATTTTCTTCCCTTGTTTTCTCATATTGTTCAAGAATCAGTGGGTCATTAAGATATTGCAGATTTCCTCTATTGACTTATAATGTCCCTGAAGATTGCTAGTATATCCCCTCTTATCCTTCAGTAGCCTGCAGTCTTGGAGGAAGTTGATAATGTTGTGCTCCACAAGGAAGCTGCCTCTCTAGGGGTGGTGACCCTCAGGTGGGGTATATTCCCTGCTAGTGGGCAGAGGTACCTCCACTTGTTGACCAATGGTCATCCAAAGGGGAACTAGGCTGCGGGCTGAGGCATGGCCTGTTTGTTCCTGTGTCTCTGGTTTTACCGACCTTGTGGGAAAACCTCACCCGGCGGGGAAAACTTACCCGGTGGGGAGGTCTTGCTGGTCAGTTCCCCTCCTACAGGTTCCCCTCAATCTACAACTACCACCTGGGCTGCAACATTCCCAGGGGCCCGGACCTACCTCCTGGGCCTGGGAGCCTCACCCTTCACAGACAAATCTCCTTAGGCTGCCTCTCCTCAGAGAATCTGCCCGCAGTCCTGGAAACTTCGCTCTGCCCCTAGGCGTGTCTCTGTGTGGCTCTTCCAGCAAGAAGCCGCCTAGGTCCTGGGACCCTGCTCTGCACCTAATTGCCTGGCTATGCGGCCCCTCCTCTGAGCTGTCACCTGGAGCCCCGTACAATAGCTCCAAGTCCCAGAGACCCACCACACACCTCCTCCTCTGGACAGCCGCCCGGTTGCCGACGCAGTCTCTAGGAGTCCAAGCAACTCACTTTGCATCTCCTCCTCCCGCCAACTGCCTGTAGCCCTAGGCATTCACACCAAGTTCAAGTGACCCACCCTGTTCCTCCTTCTCCTCGGGGTAGCCCCCAGGGTGTTCCGGAGTGGTCGCTCAGAGACCAAGGGATCCACCGCCCTCCTCCTCCAGGCAGGCCACCTGTGTTCAGGAGCGGTCGCTTTGAGTCCAAATAACTCACCACTCGCCTCCTCCTCTGGCAACTGCCTGTGGCTCTGATGCAGTCACTCCTAGACCAAGCCACCCACTGCACTTCTCCTCTTCCTCCAGGCAACCCCCTGGTGTTCAGAAACGGTTGTTCTGAGGCAGCTCCTCCTCAGGCAGCTGCCTGTAGCTCTGATGCAGTCACTCCTAGACCTAGCAACCCGCCGCGCTTCTCCTCTTCCTCCGGGCAACCCCCCGGTGTTCGGAAGCAGTCGTTCTGGGTCCAAACAGCTCACCACGCTGCTCCCCCTCAGGCAGCCGCCCGGAGCCCCAGTGGTTGCTCTGAGTCCAAGCACTGTGCTGAGCCGCCTCCTCTACGATGATCCCACTGCTTTCTTTCCAGTAGCTTTTAATCTTTTTACTGCAGTTTCACAGATGTGCATTCCTCTTGACTCATCAACTTCTACATGGCCAAGGTACTTAACTGGGAAGCTACATTTTCCAGTGCGAACCCCTTCTTCATCTGTCTGCCACTGATGTGGATGACTGGTCTCTGGAACATAAACATCTTTCTTTCTCCTAAAACTTTGCCGTAGTTTGTTCATCTTAATTTTTACAACCTGGCTCTGAATCTTGGCTGTGCCCTTTACAAGCTGTGTAACTTTGGACAAGTTTCATAACTTCACCCAGCCTCAGTTTCCTCATTTAGGAGTTTCAACTCTTCAGTATAACAAAGGATAATAAGCCTTGTTTGGTGGTGTACACCTGTAATTCCACTTGGAGGCTGAGGCAGGTTGATCCCAAGTTTGAAGCCAGCCTGGGGAACTTAATGAGACTCTGCAGCTGCCCACGACCAACTCTGGCGCGGCTGCCTCTCTACCTCGGCCGCCAGTAGCCACCAAGCACCACCACCTCCCCCATGACAGCAGGCCCCTGTCTGCATATTCTTTAAACAACTGTATGAAGTGTAATTTACATAAAATGACACTAATTCCCTTTTGTGCACCAGTAAATGCTTTTTACCAGATACAGAGTTGTGCAACCACCACCACAATCAATTTGAACATTTTTATTATTCTAAAAGCAAACCCTGCTCCCTTTAGACATCACCTCTCAAATTTCCCTGTCTCCACTCCTTTGCAACCACCAAATTATTTTGTCTCTGTGGTTTTGCCCATTTCAGTCATTTCATATAAATGGAAACTTACAATATGTAGAGTTTTGTGTCTGATATTTTTCATCTAGCATATTTTTCTTCAAGGTTTGTCCACACTGCAGCAACCAGTACTTGATGCCTTTCTATATCATAATGGTATTTAATTGTATGGACATTCTACATTTTATTTGCTCACCAGCTAATGGATATTTGGGTTGCTTTACCCTGTGGCTATTGTGAATAATTCAGAACCTAAATGAACATTCACAGCCAATCCTTTGTGCTGGAGTTATTCTTTTGTTTTCCTAGGACTGAAATCCCTGGCAAATTTAACTTTTAAGAAACTGCCAAAATTTTTTTCCAAAGTGACTAAAGCATTTTATATTCTCACCTGAATGCACGTCTTTTACTTTGAAAATTCTACTTATAGGAAAGTATCATAAGGGAGACAAATCAGTAGGAAAAAAATAGATACACAAGAAAATTCTTTGCAACTTTTTTAAAACAATTGTTTATAATTGGAAATTGTCCAAAATATCCTTTAAAAGGGGTTCAATTAAAGCTGAGCATGGTGGCACACACCTGTAATCCCAGCAACTCAGGAAACTGAGGCAGGAGGATTGTGAGTTCAAAGTCAGCCTCAGCAACTTAGCAAGACCTTATCTCTGATAAATTACAAAAAAGTTTGGGGGGGGGCTGAGGGGTATGACTCAGTGGTCAAGTACCCCTGGGTTCAATTCCCAGTATCAAAATAAATAAATAAATAAATAGATAAACACACACACACACATACACATCATGATACGGTAATTACAATAGAGTTGTTTAAAATGATGATGTGGATCTATATTTACTGGCATCAATTAATCCTCTTGTTACTAAACTTTAATGTTGTTCATCAAATATTCTTCTACCTCTCCTCCTGAAGAGTTACCATCCTTGCAGGTAGGTGGGGCCACATGACTAGCTGTGACCAATAACTTGTGAAGGCAAGTAATGTTTGTCACTTCTGGGTCATGAATTAAATTACAGATACTCTATCCTCCAGTATAGTAGTTATCAGTGTTTGGATCAGGAGCTCCATCAGGCACAAGTTCACAAGGGCAACAATGTACACATGCATTTTACTGCCTAATAAGGATAGACAAGGTGTATAACCAAGAAATGAATGAGGGGCTTGTTATCACATATAACCCAGCTTATCCTGACACGTTTATTCATGACACATTTTAAAGCATTGTATCAGGCAACAAAACACTACATTTAACAAGATCCATTTTTGCAAGTCTATGCATTTTTTTGTATGGAACCTGCACCAGAATGCGAATGGTGTATACTTTGGGATGGTTAAATTCTTTCTCTTAACACTTTTCCATATCTCTTCAGTTTTGACAAACTAGCAGGTATCCAGTCCATAGCAGAAAAAACAATGAAGGTATTTCCATTTTGAAAACTGAGGGTTTTTGAGAAATTGTTTAACCCCATCCTCTCTTTTATTCCAAGTGTGTGTGTGTGTGTGTGTGTGTGTGTTGTTGTTGTAAATTAGCACTAGAAGTCACTATACACCTTCATACTCAAAATAACATGAATAGAGAGAAATCAATACAGGATTTAGGTTGAAAGTCACCCTGATGACTGTCCAAATGGGAACCAAACAATTCCTAAGTGAATGCTGGTCTCTGATTTTGAAAAGAGGTGAGATGCATAAAAGAGCATTGGGAGGATCCTGGGCAAGTTATTTGCTAGTTCTGCAGATTCATTTCAGGCCTTTCCCTCCCTACAATTGCAAAATAGGCTACATTTTATTTGCTCACCAGCTAATGGATATTTGGGTGAACATAAAATAACTATGGTCAGAAAGTCCAACACCCCCATAGGTATTAAGTTCTCTGATTTATCTGAAGTATTTTCTTTGAAGTCTCCTCCTTTTTAAAATAGGTTTTTCAAGAAAATAAGCAAGATTTAAGAAGAACAAGAGCAGTGGGTTTTTCATTTGTGAGATGACTATCTGATATCTCAGGGGATCATGATAGCTATACTTCAGTCCATGTTTCCACTCAGATTGACCTAGAACCAAAACATCCCAGAACAGAGAGATTTCTGGTGCCAGCTGGCACCAGAGTCATCATTATTGTTTTGAGTTAGGAATTCCTGATACTTTTTATTGTTTGAGTATTTCTCCATTGTCTTATAAGAATTTGGGGGTAGGACTTGGGAACAAAGTTACTGATTTTCAGCTTCATGGAAAGAACTTCCATAAATAGTAACCTTAGCTCCCACCAACTTGTAGTGCAACCCCAAAGAGATGATTTGAGTAAGATTCTTTGGTTCTACCAAGTGAAGATTACTTCTTCAGGATCTGATGTTCAGACCACAATATAAGCCATGATCTCTACAATCAAGGGTGTACTATCTAACTAAAAAGGAAAAATTATGCTCATGAAAATATAAACGTGAGGTAAGCTTTGGTAGATACAAAGGAATGGAAAAGGGTTAGGGATGGAGCTCAGTGGTAGAACACTTGCCAAGCATGTGAAAGGCCCTAGGTTCAATCCCCAGCCCCAAAAAGAAAAAAAATAAATGAAAAAGGTCAAGATTATTCTGTTCTATGACTATGGAGGGTTTTAGGATGGAGGTATGGCTAGATGTAGCTTTGTTTATTGGAGTGGGGTGAAAGGGAAAAAGGAATTTAAAGTTCAATACAGAAATTATGCTCAGAACTAATCAGCTTCATGGATTTGTCACTGCCTCTTGAACTTGTATGAACCAAGCAGCAATCACTCCCAGGAAATTGAAGGATAAGTAAAGTTTCAAGCATGTAGCTACACTATGAGAGCAGTGGAGTTGAACATCTCTGTACCTATTCATCATCAATTAGTGCAAATATAAGTTCAATTATAATTATTTTAAAAAATTGCAGGTGCTTCTTATAAGTTTATAATTTGAATGAAAGAGGGCCTGTTTTCTTCCAGGATCTATCACAGTGTGGAATCACAGCTAAGGGAAAAATGGAGAAATGTCCTTAAAACATTCCAAGACCCAGGTGTGATGGTGCACGCCAGAAATCCAGGAGACTGAGGTAGGGAAATCACAAGTTCAAGGCCAGCCTAAGCAACTTAGGGAGACACTGTTTCAAAATAAAAAATAAAGGGATGGGGGTGTAGTTCGGTTTTAAATCTCCCCGGGTTCAGGGTTCAGTCTCCAGTCTCACAAAACAAACAAGCAAACATTCCACAAGTTCATGCTATATTTTGGAACTTCAGTGTCCCCCAAAGGCCAATGTGTTAGAGCCTGGTGGTGTTTGGATGTGGCAGAAACTTTAGGAGGTAGGACCTGGTAGGAGTTCTTTGAGTCATTGGGCGCATGTCCTTGAAAGGGATTGTAGGACTCTGGTCTCTTCCTTTCTCTCTTTTGCTTCCCAGCAAGGAGGTAAATGTTTTTACTCTGCCGTGTGACTCCCCCATAATGTTGCTGCCTCACCGCAGGCCTGAAAGTAATGGGCCTAACTGATCATGGACTGGAACCTCCGAAACTGTGATCAAAATAAATCTTTTATCTTTATAAATTGATTGTCTCAGGTATTTGTATAGTACCAAAAAGCTGATTAATACAGCCCATCGGTGGGAAAGAATATCAGATGGGCAGGCACAGGCAAAGCCTAAATCTATAGTCTATAAACTCCATTTGGGTTTAGATGCTTGACTGACTCAGGCTAATTAACAGAGCACAAAGGTGGGATTATATCCTCTACTCTTCCTTTTGGGCTTTATCTCTGAATCCATGACTGTAGGTCTCATTTAACACATCTAAGAGATGCCAACTTAGACCAGCCTCACCAGACACCCCAACCAAAGTCATAGAGAGATAAGCATGAGGAATTCATCTAGCAGCTGGTCTCCACACCTCTGAGGGCTTTCTAAAATACTGAAACTAAGATCCAGTAACTGATGAGATAAACTACATTAGAGGTCTGCTACAGAACCTGGACTAAAACCAAGGTCAGATTTGGAAGGTCACTTGAGATGTTGTTTGTCACCAGTTCAAAAACTGTCAGTGTGGGAGCATTCCCCTTTGGGTTTTCTATGTCACCTGCACAAAACTACTCTTCCTTTGGAGTAAAGGTGCTACAAGTTGTTCAGCTACTAGCCACTTGCAATTTGGGGTGTCATAACTTCAGCAATGAAAGAAGAAACTTCAAATTTGAGCTAAAATTACAAAACATTTCCAGAAAGATTTGGAAAAAAAATTAAGTGACCTTAAGGCAGTAACCCTGCTTTCTTTCCTTGTGAAAAATAAGGGATAAGCTCCAGGGATACAGATACATAGCTCAAATTCTTGAATGCATCTCCAACAGCACACTGAGCAAGAGTCCTCAAACCTGTGCATCCAAGTCTTTGAGAAAGTGCTAGTTAGAAACACAGTCACATACAACTCATCTTACAGTGCTCAGGACCCTCCTTTCCACCCCCAAGAAATAAGACAAGACTGGCTGTGAAGGGTGAGAAAATCTGGAATTTCTACCACAGTATCCTCCTTCCTTATTCAGTTCTATGATTCCATTTCAGCAATCACATTCATGTACATAATTGAGGCATGATTTAGGGGCCTGCAATTTGCACAATCTGGGACTGATACACACACACACACCGTGCACACACACATGCATACCACATGTATACGTGTATTTGTCTTCTCTGTTTCCCCCCCATACAAAGATGTGGCCCTAAATGAAAATTTATAAGAAATTTTTAAATTCAGGGAATCAAAAATGTATTACAATAGATGCTGGAATTCTGATCAGCATTCATTGAACACTATTGATGTGCCAGGAGTTAAAAACAAGTATCACATTTAAACCAATTCTGTGCTCAATATGACAGTAGGCTACTACCTAGAGGAGTCAAGGCCAGCTCCAGCATTGCCCTCATCAGAGCTGGGTTCTGGTGTGAGCACCACCCAGGTAGCTTGGGTGCATCACTTCTCCTTGGTGAACTTTCCTGACTGTCCTTTGTAAAGCAGGTCACTGAGACTTTGTAGTGAAATTTCTGGAGATTTAGAAGGGCTGAATATAAATGCTAAAAACTGCTACTATTACCTTAGTGCTTATTATAGGCAAATGCTTTGTCTGAATTAACTCTATCCTCCCAAAAACCATAAAAGCATATAAGTGCATTTATTATCAAACACAGGGTCTCAGACATGCTAGGCAACCACAATTTATTAACATATTATTACTTTTAGACTGTAAGTTTGGAGCTCCCTCCCTTGTAAGAGGCCCCCAAAACTGGGTGATATTTGTATTGTTTTTCAGGTATGATCTGTTCCAACGGGTCACTCTAAGTGGTCACTTTAGCACCTAATTTTGTGGTATTAATTTGATATTCTTTCTCTATAAAAGGGCTCTGCCAATTGTGCTAACTTTACTGTCATCCCAAACCTATTAGGCAAGAACTATTATCATTCTTACAGATGATGAAACTGAGACCCAGAGAGGTTACGTTTCTTGCCCAAGTATACACAGTCAAGAAATAGTGGTGCCCAGATTTGAACCTATGCAGTCTGATTATATTTGAAAGGGGGTTGATCATAATACTTTATTGCTTTTTTTGGGGAGGACAATACTGGAGATTCAACCCAGGGGAGCTTAACCACTAAACCACACTCCCAGACCTATCTAAAAATTTTATTTTGAGACAGAATTTCATTAAGTTGCTTAGGGCCTCACTAAATTTCTGAGGCTGGTTTGAAACTTGCCATCCTCCTGCCTCAGCCTCCTGAGCTGCTGGGATTATAGTCGTGAGCCACCACACCCAGCTTCTTATTTCTTTTACACAAAAGTCTTCAACAAATTCTCGGAGAGACTGAAGACACTCAATAACTGGTGGCTACTACTATTTTGTAAAGTTAAAACTGCCTTTCTAATCATAGGAATAAAGCCAATCATTATTTAAATTTAAAACTTATAAAAACAAATAAATCAGCAGACTGATTTTAAGCAAGAGACTTCCTTTTTAAGATTAATCTTCTGCAAGACTCTTTTAAAGCAGAAGTACCATAATTATTCCACTATAAATAATAATGTTTAGAGATTGGTGGAGTGGGGATGGAGGCAGGATCTTGCCTCTCCAGTGTTATTAGTGTATTTCAAATGAAAAGTAAATGATAAATAAAAATTGCAATGTAGATTAATGGGCATACTTAGTTACATCAAGATTTGCATAAATTTACATACCTGAATACATCTTTAAAATTAAGTTTACATATAATTTTGAAGGGCATAATTACTGAGACTGGAACACTGACTACATTTCCAGGTTCTGTTCTAAGGTTTAAGTAGCTCAGTTCTTTCAATCTTTAAAATCCATGTATTTAAGTAGTTTTGTCATCCTCATTGAAACATAAAGGCTCAGAAATGAAATAACCCTCTAGGAAGTGCACAGTCAGAATGTGAAACCAGGAAGTCTGGGGTAAGAGCCTGTCTCTTAAATTTTGCTTCATAAAACAAACAAACAAAAACCACAAAATTAAAAAAAAAATAGAGTTTACTCTATCTTTGAGCTTTACTCAAAGGTCCAGTTGCAAATTTTTATAGAACTTCATACCTTGAAATGTTTTGTTTTTATTTTCATTTGTTTCATTCAGTCATTTTCAAGACAAATTATTACCATGTATTAAAGACCACATGAAACCACTAAATGGGCTGAATCCATGTATTTCTAAGAAGGAAAGTTTAGAATATGTTAAGCCTGCTTGAACTTGTGGACCTTAGAGGGTTAATTGGTCCTCCTAGTTCATACACAGAATCTTCGCTTAAGTCCTTCCCCCACTGTCCTCCCTCCACCCCACAACAAAGTTACAGGATCTTTACACTAAATTCCTTGCTTCCACTCACCTGCTGCACAAGAGCAACCGCTGACATACAGTGCCAACCCAATTTTAAACGCACAACTATTTTCCCACATTTTACAGAAGTGGAAATTGAAGCACTAAATAATCTGCCCAAGATCACAGAGATGGTAAGTGACAGAATCAAGACTCAAACTCCAGCAGCAAACATGCCCTTAACTGCTTACTAAAACATCTTCCTTATACTGAATACATATACCAGGCCCCTACCATGAGCTGAATCCTTGGCAATATGCCCAAAAGGAACTGCACTGAAGATGGCAGAGAGGGGACCATCCTGTCTCTGGATCGAAAATCTGCACCTGTCCCACACCACCACAAAGCCTCTTGGGATTTGTATTGGTTACTGCACCTGATGACCCAATCCACAGAGAGAATTATCACCACCTCCACTTGATTAACAAACACATTCATAAGAGAGTCTTAATTTCTGCTTGAAATTAAGCACTGACTGGGGAGACTTCTCTTTCAGATTTGTCCTTCAAAAGAAGGGGCTGAAACAAGGGAGAAGAGGTACTCCTACGTTTGCCTCCCATCTGGCAAAAACAGGTTTTGAGCTGGACCATTTATCACTTAAAAGATGTGTGTGCAAGCAGCTCCTCCGCATTACTGTGACAGTCAGTTCTCTCACAGGTCTCTACAGTGCCACTTGTGTAAAGCCGCTTTATACTTTCCAAAGGACTTTCCTCGTCCTTGGGACTGGGGTTTCATATTTGCTGGTTTTATTCCCCTGTGAGGTTACGCCAGTTAAAGCACAAGCTCCATCAAAGGTACAGGCTATCAGTTAAAGGAACAAAGCTTTGGTTCCAGGAGATTTTTAAGTTGCTGACCCATTGCTGAGACCTGAATGGGAAAGTCAGGTTTTCCCCGTTTCCGCATGGGAAAGACTGAGCTTCCAGGAGTCTGGAACTTTCCCCAGGTTGACCTTTCTCCCTGTATCAACAAAAGAACAACAAACCCTCAGTAAAAATGAAACCATGTAATTAATTGGGGACAGGAGTTTCGGCCTCAGAAATTAGCAAGGACCAGTTGAAATATGGGCAGATAAACAGAAGCTACGAAGATAAGTGGGTTCCACAGGGCTTGGAGGTCCCAAGCACAGCCCTGCGGGAGCCTCAGGGTCAGGTTTGCACCACGAATGAAGGAGAAGTGACCCACAAGTGACCAGCAGAAGGGGAAGCTATCCGGCAGAAAGCTGAGAAAGGACAGGAAGGTGATGCCTCCCCGCCTTGCGTCCAACTGCCCTAAGAATCCTGTCCAGAAGCCACATGGCCCGGGCTAAGGGAGGGGACCACAGCCTCACCCGGGTCACCCCTGCCCCCGCGGCTCCCCTCAGCTTTCCCACTTACTTGCTCCGCAGTGTCACTCCAGCTCCGTGCCTCTTCCTGCGACCCCATGCAGAAAGCCAGCCCCAAGCACTGCCCCAAAAGCAGGAGCATGGAGGGGCGAGAGCGCGGGAAGTGCACTGGCGGCGGGACATGCAGGGAGATCCCCAGGTTCCAGCGGCTGCTGGACTCACTCTGACCGGGACCTCCACACAAGGGCCCAGTCCACCGCTTGCCCGCTGACCCCTTCACTGGGCCCGCCTCCCCAAGCGCCCCCTCTGGTCCAGCCTCCCCATGAGCTCCTGTGGACATGGGGCCCTGCCTCCTGTAAGCCACCACTTCCGAGCCCCGCCTTCCCTGGCCTGGGTCCAAGCAGGGTGCCCTCTGCCTGAGGGCAATCCTACCCCAGTCACCTCTGCTCCATTCAGTGGTTACTCCCGGCTGCCCTCCCATTCTGTGCCTGGTGCCCTTTTAAGGACCAGACTCCCTCTGTATGGAACCTTCTCCATTTTCACCTGCTAGCACTCTACCCTAACACTTGCCTCCTTTTTTGCAAGGTGTGGGATGCTTCTCTGTGTCAAAGTCAAGTGAGGTTACCCTGACCCTCAACATAGTACCCACTCCCTCACCTGCTGACCTTAGCCACAGGCCTTCTTCCTCTGTTCAGGGAACAGCACATTCTGAGTCTGCCACTGACACATTGAAGTCAAGATTAAGCCAGTAGCAATATTGTTCCCTTTTATGCTGTTCTGGCATGAGGAGACAGAAAAGAGGAAGATAGAATTGGCACGGTGAGATAGTAGTTTTAATTTTTTGATTATTAATCATGAAAATAAATGCCATGTGTTTTACTTATAAACTTTTAGTCATATATCCAACCTGCCATAGGCAGAATTATTATCTACATGGCCTTTTAGAGTCTGAGGCCATCTTTTTGTCCAGTAGATACATAATATAGGTGGGGCTACTAGCTCATTTCATCTTCCAAAAGGCATTTCTCAAAGGCATTTTCAATGCCTCTGACAATGCCATCTAACCAGATGAGGTGTTTGATAGGTCTCACTGGCAAGAACAGTGAAATGGCTACCACAGATAATGGAGATCTGTGGGATGTTAGGTGACCTCTGTAATCTGGAAGTCAGGGAAACGTGGAAAATGCTCATAGTGTAATCTAAAGGAAAAATCTCAGATCACATAACTGTATCAACTTTTATGATTGTAATTAGGTAAAAATACATGTGAATGGACAGAACTTTTAAAAAAGTGAAAAAAGACAGCAGCGAGTGTGCTTTGAGCTGACATCTCCACATTAAAAATTTTATTTACTCTTGCTGCTTACACAACAGAGAAATTAAGTAAATATTTTCAAATCAGTTTGCCCATTTCTTCTCCTGAGGGAAAAATAACTATCTGTGAAACTGAAAGTTGCGTTGGACAAAGCCAGGTTATTTGAAGGGGACAGAACAGTTTCTGTTATTTCAGGGCTGCAGCAGCTGATCACAGGCCCCAAATGGGCTTCTCTTTCCTACCATCCCTCTGCCAGGCAGTGCTGGGAGGAACCAAACTCAACTATTTTTTCCCTTGCATCTGATCTTTTTCTCTAGTTTTAGACTAACAGAGTTTTGTAGCAATAACATTAAGAAATGTGAGTTTTCTTTATTTTTTGTCCTGGACAACCCTGATTCTACTTTGGGCAGTGGAACTAATGTGTTGTTGTATTTGCTAAAAGGCCAGTATCTCCAATGGGATGGGTAGTTCTTTGAGAACGGCCTCTTTCTCAACTTCCAGCACTGTGCTAAATATATAGTTAGTCTGAAGGACCTTTAGATAAACAGAATTAGGAGACAGGTGGCTTGGGACTAGTGGGCAGGGGCTGGCTGTGCTGAAAAGGGATATCCTGGGCTATTATTGACTTGGCCACTAATAAGCTGTAAGACATAGGAAACTTTCAGAACTTTCTGTTACAGATCTTACTCAGTTTATGATGGTTCAACTCACAATGTTTCTACTTTACAGTGATGTGAGAGCAACATGTATTCAGTAGAAAACATACTTGGGATTGTGAATTTTGATCTTTCCTGGGCATAATTTGTGGTGTGATATTCCTGTGATGCTGAGCAGCAGTGGTGAGGGGTAACTCCATGCTGGGGAAGCCAACACACTGTACCATGTGTTGTGTTGCCAGTGGTTTTGACATTGTGTTATTGTGTTCTGTGTGTTTGCATTTTATCATGTCCACAAAACGCCCACCCATGTGTGTATAAATAAGGTATTTAACACTTGATTATAAAATAGGCTTTGTGTTGGTTGATTTTGCCCAATAGTAGCTAATCTCAGTGTTCTGAGCATGTTTGAGGTAGACCAGACTGAGCTGTGATGTTCAGTAGATTAGTCATGTTAAAAAATTGCCAACTTAAAATTTTCAACTTATGATGACTTTATTATGTATTACTCTTTCTATTCCCCTGCTAGCTCCCACTATTGTGAGTAGTGGAACACCAGTGTTATTTTAATCATCTAAGTGCTAAAGGTTCCCCACCAAGGACTCATTCTGACTGACCTGGACACCAGTCCACAGGTAAAAGTCTCTGTAGATTTATGTGATATTCCTAACTATGTAAAGCCAAAGAAATGTAAGCCTCTGGCAGCAATCTCTATCAAATCAGTGCACGCATCTACAAATCCACTCCAGGATTTATCATACAACCAAACCTGCTCATATAACCAAGGTTATTCATTACAACATGAATTTGTTTTCCATATCCAGAGACTGGAAACAACTTGAAAGTTTGTTAATAGGAGTCTAGTTAAATATAATGTGTTACTGTGAGGCTATACAAAAGAATGAAGTGGCTTTTTAAGTATCCATATAGAAAGCTATCCAATATTACATAATTAAGAAGAAGAGTGAAGAGTAGTATGTAGCACATGCTGTCTTCTGTGCAAGAAAGAAGAAAACATGAAAACACACCAATATTTGCCTGTCTTTGCACAAAGAAATTCTAAGAAACATGAACTAGGAATTAGAGTTTGGGGGGTCATGTGATAGGAAGGGGATGGGAAGAGGGCAGGTTCAAAGCTGAGGAAGTAAAAGACTTTAGTTTTTCCTTACCACATACATTCATTGTTTGTCTTTTGAATACTGTGAATGTACTTCCTGCTCAGGATTAAGGAATCCATGTAAAACTGCAGCCACCAAAACAAGGATAATGATGATGGTGGAGAACTGGCTTTTGGGATAACTCTCACATGAGACAACCTCTCATCGGCTTGTTGGCTAAATACCTCCCCATTCCAATGTCACCTCTTGGATATCTTCCAACACACACACACATATATACACATACGCACATGCACAGATGCACACATATACACAGACTCAAAGACACACACAAGCACACATACATACACATATACACATACATAGAGACACATACACATACGCACATGCACACACACTCACACTTACATATACCCACACATACACATACATACACACACATGCACACATACACATACACAGAGAGATGCACACATGTACACACATACACACACAAATACCCACACACATACACACACATACACATACACACATACATGCACAGACATATACACACATACACACATGCACACACATACACACTTACATATACACACATACACATACATATACCTACACACACACACATACACAGACATATATACACAGACACACTTACATATACATGCATTCACACATACATATACCCACACACATACACATGCATACACACATGCACGTGCACACACACACACACACACACACACACATACACATGCACACATAGGTAACCATGCCCATCTACTTCTTGTTTCCTGATCACTCTTGTTCTCTCTTGTCCCCTTGCTACTCTTTTGTAAATGTCCATCTGTCCCTCCCCACCCAACCCTGCAGTTGTCACTACCTCCAGGGCGTCTCCCAGATCTCATGAGTGTGATGAGTGCTATTTGTGACTCTAATAGAGCCCTAAGTTCTGTGTTTATTTCTGTCTCTCCCACAGAACCAAGACCTAGTAGGGGACAGGCTCTGAATTCTGTTCATCTCTGTGTCTGTTGTCAGCACCTAGTCTGTAACCTGAGATAGAGAAATATTTGTTGAATGAATAAGGAAGACTCAGCTGGCATGTGTGCTTTTCATGTTGTCCATTTCACTTGAAATTTCTACACCACCAGACTGCATAGCCACTGACTACATGCAAGACCCTACCCAAAGTGTTTACTTCTCTGGAGGGCAGTATTTTCAAAGAGAAGCATAATATTGACAGCTCCATTGCCAAAAATATGTTGGCAAATGATTAGCCCTCTTTACTTTGTATTCATTTTGTGGGAGTTATAATTACAAGAACTGGAAGAAGACAACTGAATTTTAGACTCTCAATATAATACTGCATCAGAAGCTTGATCTTCTCTTAGAGAATTTGATTCGCATAGAACTGAATTCTACATGGTGGAAAAGCGAGTTTGAATCCATCCATTTCCCTGACACCTACATCTATTTCCCTATCTCTTCAAAGATCTCCCCCCAAAAATCTGTTCTTGGAAATTATTGCAACCTTCTCCAGACATACATGCTAAAGACATCTCTCTCTCTTGAAAAATTTTAAGGTTATAATATGTAGTAATATATTTTTAATAAATGACTTAGGTCATCAAAAGTTACCATTAGCTTTAACATTGTTTTTTTTCCCAAAGATGAAAAAAAATAGAATAAAGGTGGGACTTTGCTCTTCAGTCTTCATTACAAATAACCACAACTGCTGTTCTGCATTTGCATTAGCGTGTAATTCAAAGTCAGGCAAGTAGTTCTGTAGAAATATTTATCAGTTGAGCAATGTTTTGTCCCTACAGAAATGCTCTTTAAATACTGAAAAAAAAAAACTTGGTCCAAAGTTAAAAATGATTTTCATTTTCTTTTGGAAGGATGCAGAGAGAATCCAGTGGTGGCCTACATTTCTGGACTTTAACCTGGGCTCCCAGAAGACTTAGACCAGCACAAAGCATTTGCTGGTGCATGGAATAAGATAAACAATCAATTCTACCTGCCTCCTGGCCCAGTATTGATTCCCCACTCAGTACTTTCTTTGGCTCCAGGGCATAAAGATTGAGAAGACTAAAAAACTCAAACTGATCAACAGGGAGAGCTTTCAAAATGAAGATCTGCCAGATGCATTTCAGACAGATGTTGGGGGATCTCCAGGGAGTTTGCCCTGAAAACCACAGGTGTGTCTTTGAGAGGATTTTAGCTAAAGCAGGCTGCTGTTAGTTTTGTGACCAATGCCAAGATACATAGATAGATATGGTATTTGTTGAAACCAGGACGGGACAGCTCAGTGTCCTTGGGTCCTTCAGGCAGCACTGACAGGCTCACTTCCTGGCAGGGAGGAAGTCACTTCTCTATGCAGCACATGCCACAGGTTCAGATTGCACAGGTACCGACTCACTGAGCAAAATATGCATCTTTTCTTTTACTACTTTTCACGGGTATCCCCAGGCTGGGTTCCCAGTCCTTGGGAGAACAAGCTTTCCTCTTGCCAGTTCATGGAAACCATTAGTATGGAGTTTTTTAAAAGCCAAATTATTGTTTCTTAATCAATTTAGGATTATTTTCCTTCCCATCTGTTGAATCGGCTCTAAGTTCTGTGATGCCATTAGATAATGGTGCAGCGAGGGGAGGAATGGTCTTTTCCTGCTATGTCTGATATTCTCCAGCAGCTGTGTGTATTCATATGTGTGTAAGTATGTTTGTGTGTTTGCATTTGTAGGTATGCATTTACCTGGTTGTGTATGTGCTTGCATATATGTTTATATTTGTGTATGTGTGTGCTTATCTGTGTGTGTATGTGTGTGTGTGTGTGTGTGTGTGGTGTGTGTGTGTGTGTGTGTGGTCATTTTCTACCTTCTCTCTACCATAACTACCAGTTTCACTTTTGACCTGTCTTATTCAAAATAGGCAATAAAGTTATTTCTTCTAGGTTTCCTCTATCAATTAGGCACATGGAGGAGACTGTCAATCTTGGAGATCCTACCATAGTTATTGCTCAGCCCTGCCACTGATTATGTAATTTGCCTTGTAATAGGGTTTCTCTGTTTTTCGTAAACATTGTCAGGATTTTACTACCATTTTAATAGTAATGTTGGTACATATCTCCCTTCAATCAAGAGGCTTTCTAAAATAACTTATAAGCACAAGAGTGAAAGATAGCTTGTCTCCATATGATCACCTGTCAGTACTGTGCTAAGTGTTTTATAAGCATGTCTTATTCAGTCCTAAAGATAATTTGAATAGAAGAGATAAAAATATGGCTTCTGAGAAGTTTGGTACTTTCTCCCAGGAGACAATTGTAAACAAAGGACCTAGGATTTAATAAATTTGTGAATATCTGACCTAAAAATAACACTGGAACTTTTACTTCCTCATAAGGCTGATGTTCTCTTTTTGAATATTAGGTCTGTTATATTTTATTTCAAATCTTTAGTGTCTCTGGATTCCTGAAAGTCACTATATACATCATAGAAAATGACACTGATTTTGTAATTTAAATTTAAAATGGAAATTTCTAAAATTTCATTTTGCCATGGTTTTACCAACTTTTAAATAGGAACATCACTGTATGTCCCTGTTATATGAAGATTCTTGAGTGGCCAGGGCTACATGTGTGAGGTCCTGGGTTCAATCCCCAGCACCAAAACAAAGTCTTGCAAACATAATTTTTTAATCAATAGGAAATATAAATTTCTATGACATGTTTCTATAATATATAAATGATGTGCTTATTAGTGCCAGGAGGTCCAAGACATGGTGGGCATTTGCCCCCTATTGTGGATATAATGACCCACAAACCTAGCAGCTTCAAGCAGCAAAAACTCACCACCTCACAGTGCTGAGGTCTGAAGGCTACTCAGGTCAGCACTGTTGGCTCCTTAAGGAGGCTCTGGGACAGGATCCTTTCCTTGCCTACCCAGCTTCTGGAGGCCACCTGTGTTCTTGGCTCTCACCCCATCTCTCCAGCCTCTGCTTCCACCATCGCACCTCCTCTCGGCCCCTCCTGCCCTCTATCTTTCTCATAGGGTCCCTTGTGATGACATTGGGTCACCCAGATAACCCAGGACACTTATCTAAAGATCCTTGTCTTCATCACATCTGCAAAGTCCCTTTGACCAGGTAAAGTAGCATCCTCACAGGACCCAGCATCAACTGTCTCATGGGCATGTTCCAGGTGCTAGACACTGCCCCTGATGCTGGGGACATAACAGGATGACACAAATGTAGTTGCCTTTTCTCATGGCATTCAGAGAGATAACAATCAAGTTAACAATAATACAAGGAATAACTAATTCCTGATGGCAAGAATAAGTATGAAGAAAGTAAACAGGTGATATGAAAGAGAAGATGGGGTGAGGGCTGGCAGTGACTGAGCTAGGGGAGTCTGAAGGATGTCAAAGAACCAGTCATGAAAGACCAAGCAGGTGAACCTGTGAGAGGTACAGCATGTGCCATTGCTCTGAGATGGAATGAGGCTGGCAGGTCTGGGGAGTAAAGAGCGTGCCAGTGGTTGTGGACTCCTGCAGGTCCTAGGAGGGGTTTGAACTACTTCCAGGGGGCTATCCAGGATGGTCTCCATACTCACATGCTCTTGATCAGCTGCTCCAGGTCCTGGAATTTGCAGCTCAGCTTCTAAGCTGGCAGAAAGCTCTTGCCCACCTTCATGACGAGATCTGCAATCTTGTTGCTATACAGGAAGCCAGCCACCTGCCACCACAGCCTGTGAAGGATGCAGGCCTCCACTGCAGCTGTTGAGACATGGTGGGGAGTAGCACTGACTCTCCCGTCCCTATTCCCAGCACCCAGCATGGCTCTGAGCCTCAGTCAAACACAGATTCCTTGAACAGTCAGAAGCCCCAACATCACCTGCCTCTGGCCAGCATTATGGGAAAAACACATATGCCTCTCACCCTGACTGGCATCACCCTCTAATGAAGCGACAGAGCTTAGTTGATAACCCACAGTCATGGCCAAGGATGGTCCACCTCTACGCAGGTCCTCTGCCAGCCACTAACCAGCTGTGTGACTGGGCAACAACTTCCCCTTGGTGTCTCGGCTTCCTCACCTGGAAAGGGCAGTAGTGCTGCCTCAGAGATGCTGTTAGGAGAGGTGAAAAGAATGCATGGGAAGTACATAGTAGAGCCAGGGACACAGTGGGTGCTTTATGAATGCCAGCTTCTACCCCTTTCAGAGGGAGAGAGATGGACTACAGGTCTGCTCACCACTACCTGGGACAAAGAATAACAATATCATTGCCATCATCATCATCATCATTGATACTGTGGCTGTAGTATAGCTAACATTTATGGGTCTCCTTTAATCTCTGCCATGGTCAGAGAAGAAAGGAAAACTACCTCCACTTCTCAGATGTGGATACTGAGAATCAGAGAGGCGAACTGAATTGCTCAAGGGCACCCAGTGAGGAATAGTCAAGATTCAAACCCAGTCTGAGTTCAAGTGCCATAAAGTCACAATGATGAGGAGTTTGTAGCAAACTTCCCACTTCTGGCTCTGCATACCTCTCCTTAGAACAGGACATCTGGGTTATATAGCTTGGCCTCTACTATTAGCTCACTGTGTGACCTCAGACAAACTACCTTCCCTCTCTGGGTTTAAGTGAGCCATTCTGGGAAACTTTTGTGCACACCATGCTGATAGCCTCTTTCTTACTCCTGGTGCTTCTGGCAGTCCTGCATCTTCTCACCTTCTCCTCATGCACAGGTATGCAACAGGTACATCATTAATGCTTACTGAAAAAGTGAGCATATAACAGCAGCTACTTCTTATTCAGCAACTGGGGGGTGTCAGATTACTGTTAAGGTTTACCTTACCTAACTATTGAGACAAAATCCATGAAGTAAGAGCTCTAGTGAACCATACCGGGTGGAAAGCTTGGCCAAGGTTCTGTGCAAGCACAGACAAGGAAAAGTTTGAGGTTAATGACTTGTCTCTGTTTGAGTCAGCAATTACTTGTGCGAATGAATGTCCAAATCATATTGCCTATTCTGCTTATGCATTTAAAATATTCTGGGTGAAACTCTTTTTACATTCTGAATTTTAACTTATAATATCTTCCACGTGTTTATTATTTATTTATTTATTTATTTATTTATTTATTTATTTATTTATTTACAGTGCTGGGGATTGAACACAGGGCTTTGTGCTTGAGAGGCAAACACTCTACCAACTGAGCTATCTCCCCAGTCCTTCCATGTGTTTATAATGAAATAAGTTAATCATCTCTTCAGGCTCTCTGTACAGTGTTCGATTCTTTCTGACAAATGCTCCTGAGGAGACTAGATTTAAAAACAAACAAACAAACAAACAAAAACCTCAATGTGACTCCTCAGGCCTCAGTTACTGCCATCTGACTTCTCTAACACAGAAACTTCTGTCAGATTTAGAGAACTATTACATTTCTTTTTATCACTTTCTATTTCTCTAAGGCTTTAATTGATAGGTATGTTGGCAAGTGTTGACATGGACATGTATGTATGATGCCTTCACCAGAAGATGCTCCCATTGTTAAAGAAAAAGCTCTCAGGGAGGAAGAGAAACACTCCCACTGTGTGTGCACACCAACTGTGAGCTGAGTGCTGACTTCAGACTCACACAGAACGCCTATCCCTAGCCACCATCAAAGCACAGTATGAACCTGGCAGTGTCATTCTTTCTGAAATCTTTCAAACAGAGCTGGTTTAGGGAGAGAAGTCTGAGTTATGCTGTGAGCCCCAGGCCTGTCTCCTTTGCTGTCCTGGCTGGCCATGGTCTATTGGGAAGAGCAGTGGCTCTTCATTCCTTGTCTTTAAAAAGTTCCCATCCACTCTATCCCTCTACCTTGCAAGTTCATGGGCAGAGCGAGCAACTGGAACAGAGACTGCTGCTCAGGTGCGTGGGTCTATGTAAGACATGCCCTACATGGAGGTGAAGGTGATCCCTCAGCATGAGCTGCAATGACCTACCCACAAGGTGCGAAAAACACTGTCAACTGATTTTCTCACTCTTCTGTGTTTTCAGGTTCTTCAATTTAGTCCCTTCAGGATCCAAAATTAACTTTGGAGTCACAAAACATGATGTGAAAAGTTTGGCTGAAAGAAGCACATTTCCTGAGGTCGCTCCTAGAAAAATAAACCAATTTCCAGGCCACAGGAAGGTCGCTGACTCACCACAGAAGGAGATGATGTGGCTGCTGTCTTCATGGACAAACTTGCACATGACGTCCTCTTCCATGATCTTCTTCACCTGCAGAGCAGTGGGAGAGAGATCAGTGACATCAGGGTGCAGCTCCCCAGAGGGTTGGGCTGCTCCTTGGAAGCATTTCCAGGCCATTTTGGGGGCACTCTGGTAATTGCTTTCCTTCCACATCCTCATCACCCGTCTTTAGCAGGTTTGTTACTTAGTAGCTACCTGCTTCTCACCTTAAACTATACTACAGAGCAACAGTAACAAAAAATGGTATTGTATTTGCACCAAAATAGGCAGACCAATGGTACAGAACCATAGACACAGACAAAAACCACATAAATAAAGTTACCTCATACTACACAAAGGATCCAAAAATATGCAATGGAGAAAAGATACAACTGTTCAACAAATGGTGCTGGGAGAACTGGAAATCCATAAGCAGTAAAATGAAAGTAAACCTCTATCTCTCACACTGCGCAAAACTCAACTCAAAATGGATCTGAAACACGCCAGCGAGCAGCAAGCTAGCAGGAGTCAGGAATTCTTCTCTGTTCAAGTCGCTTATATTTAGAAGTGTACCTGGCATGCAGTGGCACTAGATGTTCCCTAAGTAACACATGCCCTGTGTAATGGAAAGAATGAATGGAATATTACTCAGCCATAAAGAGGATGACTTTGAATATTGCCAGTAAGTGGATGGATCTGGAGGCTATTATGCTAGGCAAAATAAGCTAATTCCCCCAAAACCAAAGGTCAACTGTTTTCTCTAATATGTGGATGCTAACCCACAACAAAGGCAGGAGCGGAAAATAGAAGTTCAGTAGTTTAGACAAAGTGGAATGAAGGGAAGGGAGGGGGAAGGGAATAAGAGAGACGGTGGAATGAATCTGACTTAACTTTCCTGTGTTCACCTACAGATTCATGACCAGTGAAACTCCATATCATGTTTAACCACAAGACTGGGATCCTAATTAGAATAAGTTGTACTCCATGTTTGTATAAATATATTAAAATATACTGTACTGTCATGTATAACCAAAAAGAACAAACTTAAAAAGAAAAAAGAATGAATGGGATGGAATTAAATGGAATTCACAGTTGTATAATCTGTTTTTAAAAGAGTGCCAACATGTAATAAGTATTTTCTATTATGAAATAATCCCCTGGGACATGATTGGTGACACCTTTAAAGTACCACATCATACACATAAATTGTAGCTTTTCTCACTTAGCATGATATTCTCCAATTTCATCCATTTACCTGCAAATGCCATAATTTAATTCTTCTTTATGACTGAGTAATATTATATTGTGTATTTATACCACAGTTTCTTTATCCATTCATCAATTGAAGGGCATCTAGGTTGGTTCCACAATCTAGTTATTGTGAATTGAGCAGCTATGAACATTGATGTGGCTGTATCACTGTAGTATGCTGATTTTAAGTCCGTTGGGTATAGGACAAGGAGTGGGATAGCTGGGTCAAATGGTGGTTCCATTCCAAGTTTTCTAAGCATCTCCACACTGCTTTCCAGAGTGGCTGCACCAATATGCAACCCCACCAGCAATGTATGAGTGTACCTTTCTCCCCACATCCTCGCCAACACCAATTGTTGCTTGTATTCTTGATAATCGCCATTCTAATTGGGGTGAGATGAAATCTTACGGTAGTTTTGATTTGCATTTCTCTTATTACTACAGATGTTGAGCATTTTTTTACATATCTGTTTTTTGACTGCTTATAGATCTTCTTCCGTGAAATGTCTGCTCATTTCCTTGTCCCATTTATTGATTGGGTTATTTATATTCTTGGTGTAGAGGTTTTTGAGTTTTTTATAGATTCTGGAGTTTAGTGCTCTATCTGAAATGTGTTTAGTAAAGACTTTCTCCCACTCTGTAGGCTCTCTCTTCACATTGTTGATTGTCTTCTTTGCTGAGAAAAAGTTTCTGAGTTTGAAATTCTCCCAATTATTGATTCCTGCTTTTATTTCTTGTGATTTGGGAGTCATGTTAAGGAAATCTTGTCCTAAGATGACATGTTGAAGATTTGGACCTACTTTTTCTCCTGTTAGGTGCAGGGTCTCTGGCCTAATTCCTAGGTCCTTGATCCATTTTGAGTTGAGTTTTGTGCAGGGTGAGAGATAGGGGTTTAGTTTTATTTTGCTGTATATGGATTTCCAATTTTCCCAGCACCATTTGTTGAAGAAGCTATCTTCTCTCCATTCTATGTTTTTGTCACCTTTTCTAGTGTGAGATAATTGTGTTTATGTGGGTTTTTCTCTGTGTCCTCTATTCTGTACCATTTGTCTACCTGTCTGTTTTGGTGCCAATATTCAATTGATCAAGAAATACATGAAAAAATGTTCAACATCTCTAGCAATTAGAGAAATGAAAACCAAAACTAACATTTCATCTCACTCTAATAAGAATGGTAATTATCTAGAATGCAAACAATAAATGTTGGTGAGGATGTGGTAAAAAGTTACACTTACCCATTGCTGTTGGGAATGCAAACTGGTGCAACCATTATGGAATGTGGTATGAAGACTTCTCAGAAAACTTGGAATGGAACCATCATTTGACCCAGCTATCCCACTCCTCAGTTTATACCCAAAGAACTTACAATCAGCACACTACAGTGATGCAGACTCATAATTGTTTAATAGAAGCTCAACTCACAATAACTAAATTATGGAATCCACCTCAGTGCCCTTCAACAGTTATATGGATTTAGAAAATGTAGTGTGTGTGTGTGTGTGTGTGTGTGTGTGTGTGTGTACATATGATGGAAGGTGCTTACCTTTAAAGATGAATAAAATTATGGCATGTGCAGAACAATGGATGGAGCTGGGAATATCATGCTAAGCAAACTAAGCCAAACCCAAAAATCCAAAGGCTAAATATTTTCTCTGATATGCAGATGCTAATTCATCATAAGGTGGTGGGGGAAGGAAAGAATAGAGTTACTTTATATTAGGAAGAGTTGAGGGAAGGGACGGGAAGAGAAAGGGGGGAAGGAATGATAGTAGAGTGAAACAGACATTACTTCATGATTAATATGATCCTGCAATATGTACAATCTGGAAAAATATGAAATTACACTCCATTTATATATGGTCTATCAAAATGTATAAATGCATTCTACTGTCATGTAAAATTAATTAGAACAAACTAAAAATGATAAAAAAGCAAGATACTAAATTTGTGAATCACAGGATATATGACACAAGTTTGTGTTTTGCAGGACTTCTCAGAGCCTTTATTTACATAGTGCATATATACACAGCTATTCTAAGCAATGAATAGTTTAGGCTGAAGTAATTTAAACAGATGGTTTTTCTAAAGTATTTTGGCCCTTTGGATATTGTCCATAAAAGCCCTTCCAATATTCATAGTTGCTGCTTGAGTATAGTGATTCTCAGTCTTACAATTTCTCATATAATTTTGAAAATTTAAAAAACAAATAGATATCAACAAAATGTTGTCAACTCTTTACTGGAGCAAACAGAGGCCTTTTAAAAACAGCCTTGCTACATCACCATTTCTCAAACAAGGGTATACCAACAGCTCCGAGGTGAGGACATGCTTCTCCTTAGTTCAGAGAGCATCCCTTGTAACAGAATCCAGCCTCTGTGGTCCATGTGCTTCTCTCCTGGATGTGGAATTTGTGAACACATCCCTGGGCTTAGCACTTCCCCTGGGGCATGGGGTGACTCAAGCAGTAGTATCACTAGCATTTGTCCCATGCCACCTCCCCAGAGGCTGTGGTCTTAATCTGCTTCATGGGACTCAATGAAAGAAAGAACCAGGACTTTCACCATGGAGGTGCCATGAACCCACACTTTGTCAACTTGAGGTTGCTGATCCATGGATGACCAGGCATCTAACCCTGCTTCCAACTCTTTTGGGAACAAGTAGGTATCCCTGCATGACTTCAGACTGAGCAATTTGGTGTCATGGTGCATTTGAATCCTATTTCTGCTTCTCACTAGTTGGACAACATAAGCTTTCTTCTCTCTGGGCCTCAGTTTCCTCATCTGTAAAACAGGTTATTTTCCCAATTATATGCTTCCCAATGAATTATTACAGTTATGGAAATTAAATAAACCAATTTATTTGTAGTGCTGAAGAGTGCCTGTCAGGGTCCATGACTGGCAGTAGCAGCATCACCTGGAAAGTTGTTAGAAATGCAGGTTAATATTACCTTCTACCCAACTCAGAAACATTGAGGTGGGCCCATGAATTTGTGTCTTAGGAACCTCTCCAGTGATTCTTAGGCAAGCTGAAGTGTGAAGGTGCTGTCATAAATGCTAGCTCATTAGCAGCCACCATCTGCTCCCAGAAAAATTAAGACATTCACTACTTTGAGTGGAAGGAATGGGAATGTATTAACCTTCACATATGACAGAGACACATTACTTACTACTTATGTGATCAAGTTAATTCTGAAAATTTCTTTGGTGAAACAAAAAAGTGTCACCAAATATTTTGAACATGAAACAGAGGAATGATGATAAATGAATACCCATGTTTCCACAGATTTTCAGCCATCGTGTGTCCCTTGTGGATGACATTCTCATTCCTCCCCTCCTAGTGCTAACCACATTCAGGAATGTGACACTTATCATTAAAATACATTTATAAAAATCCCTATAGCACCTATGCACTGCACGAGTTACTAGACAACCTGGAATCTTGCTTCTCAAACTTCCCCTGTGCTTACATAAAGTACATAGTGTCAAATAACTTTGATCCTTCTGCAGGGTGTCTGTGTTCTCAGGGGCAGGTTTGTGGCATTTCTCAAGGATGCAGCGCATTGCTTCTTCCCTGAAATTCAGTCTTTAACTTTGGGAATCTCCCACATCAGGCTCCATGTCATTTGTAGCCCTTTTCCTTTGATGGATGCTTAGGTTGTTTCCATTTTGCTTTGGGTATTTGGGTTTTTTTTTTTTTGACCTTTGCATATAGTGCTCTTAAGAAATTATGTGCAGATCACCTAGTGTATGCATGACCTTTTCTCAGGCTTCAGTGGACACAGAACATTTTTCCAAGCCAAAAGTTGTTCCAAGAGCAGTGTAGGACTGGGGATATAGCTCAGTTTGTAGATTGCTTGCCTCACAAGCATGATGCCCTCTGTTCAATCCTCAGCACCACACACAAAAAAGATCAGTGTAAAAGGTGTGTGTGTGTGTGTGTGTGTGTGTGTGTGTGTGTGTATGTGTGTGTTGTTTAGTTTTGGCACTAGGGATCAAATCCAAGACCTGGCTCATGCTAGGCAAATGCTCTTAGCATGAGCATTACACCATGGCTTGTAAAAAAAAATCTTGAGATAGGGTCTCACTAAGTTGCTGAGGCTGAACTTGCACTAGATCCTCCTTCCTGCACCCATAGGTTCTGAAGCCCCCTGCCTCAGGATTACAAGTGTGCACTGCCATGCCCAATAATTATAAGATTTTTTGACACACTTCATCCTTAACACACATTATCACACTTCTTAATTTTTACCAGCCTCTTGGGAGCAATTATGGCAATGCACTGTAGTTTCTTTTGCATTTTCTTAACAGTAGAGTTGAAGGTCTTTCCTTCTGTCTTCTCTTTGGAGTCATGTGGATCATATTCTCTGAATTCCTGTTCATGCTTTGCTCACTTTTGTGAGCACTTTGTGTATAGATAGACTCATACCATATGTGTTTCCTCTTCTTTTTGTGCAGATTGTTTCAAACCCGTTTTTTTTTTTTCTTTTGAGCAGTGTCTGATGGCTCTAGGTATTCTCTGATCCCTGTTTTCTTACAGTCACTGTTTGCTCATCCATTCATTTTTGATGGACATCTGGATTGTTTTCAGTTATTGGCTAGTTTGAATAGTGCTGCTCTGCATGTTCATATGCAAATTATTTCATGGACATGTTTTCAATTATCTTGGTAACACACCTAGAACTGGAACTGCTGAATTATATGGCAGCTCTGTGTTTAACTTTTTGAGAAGCTTATAAATAAAAAGGTTTCTACAATACCTTCCCCAGTTTACATTCCCAGAAGCAGGAATGAGGTTCTCAGTTTCTCCACATCCTCGCCAGAGCTTTTTATTGTCTGTCATTGGATTGAACCATCCCATGGTGTAAAGTTGTATCTCCTGCAGTTTTAGTTTTCATCTCCCTAATGGGTAATGATGCTCAGCATCTTTTGTGTGCTCACTGGCCACCTGGAAATTTCTGAAGACAGGTCTATTTATATCCTCTGTGCACTTTAAATCCACCTGGTTTCTGGGGGCTGACTGGTGTGTGATGTGGGCTTGTGCTGTCCTTGACTCAGCAGTCCCCTCTGGTCCTAACTTTTACCCAGATGCTGATACCACCTGTGTCTTCCTTTAACAGATCCTGGACTCAGCTATTTGAGCTGATACATCAGAACTAAACCCACGTCTACTTCTTTTACCCTGGTTCCTGCTGGATTTCAAATGAGTACCAACTTCAAACCAGGGCCTTGTCCCAGACTTTGTAGCAGAACTTCGGGGGAGGAGAGAGGCAGAGAATCAGAGATGAATGAATGCTGGGCCAAGGCAGCAAAGGGAGCAGCACATTGACAGTTGCACTGATAATCTTTGACAGTTGTTTTTGCCTCACCTTGCAAAAAGACTATGGAGTAGGGGTCTTAAGATCTGGTTTTACAGGTTAAGAAAACTCGGGCTGAGAAAGATTTAATTCAGAACTAGGAATAGTGGAGGCTGTCAGCATCTGAGCTCACTCCCTCTACCACCAGATCCACTTCACCTTCCATTCAGTGCTGTTGATTAGCAAAGACTCAAGTCCATGGAATAGAGTTTGTTTCACACATGTTTACGTACATGACTCAAAGTGATGTCACTTCTAGATGCATTGCTATTTTTCAAATTTGGGATAAAGCTAATTATAATAATTCAAATTTGAAAGTGTTTATTAAGTGTCTTGCACTGTGCTGAGTCATTTATATATATTAATTTCTGGTTCTTTACTCTTGCCAGTGTCATCCCACCAACAGATGGGGAGAGAAGCTCAGAGAGAAGTAACCAGCCTGAGGCCCCAGATCAGGGTTCACATCCTGTTAATTGGACATTGGAAGGAAGTCTTGTTCTGTTGTTTTGTGTGTGGGGAGACACTAATGATTGAACTCAGGGACTCTCGACCACTGAGTCACATCCCCAACCATATTTTGTATTTTATTTAGAGACAGGGTTTCATCAAATTGCTTAACTGAGGTTGGCTGCCTCAGCCTCCCAAGCCACTAGGATTACAGGCATGCCCGACCCTTTTTCTTTTTTTTTTCTCACCATAAATAAGTGGAATTTATCTTAGAAATGCAAGGTTATTTATATATGAAAAACATTCAACACAATACATCATATAAATAGAATAAGGGGAAAATCCTATGATTCCCCTCAATGGGTAACATAGGAAAAGTATTTGGCAGTGAAAAAGAAAAAGTGTTTGATAAAATCTAATCCTTCATGACAAAACAACAAACCAGGAGTAGAAGAGGCTTCAACCAGAAAAACACGAAGCTACAAAACACTTCTGCCATCACAGTATGGCCAGCCCTTCCATCCAAGGACAGACCTGGAATGGGGGCAGATAGCAAGAGTTTGGGGGGAAGCTCTTCCTGCTAAACCTGCTGCCTCTCTGGTGGTCACAGAATGCCATTTGGAAGTTGGGAGGCAGAGGAAGTGGGAAGGCATATTGAAGCATCTGCAGGAGCTGCAAACCAGGTCAGGGTGGAATCTTTCCCTGACCTTCCTTCCTCCTGCTGAATCTGAACCCCCACCCTCCACCAGAGGGGAGAGGATGCACAGAGAGGCCTGGATACTTCCTGAGGAGATCCCCATGGGAGACTCAAAGCTGCAGTAAGCTCCACCCTACCCAGCTCCTGCCCTGTCCCACCACAACAGGAAGAGGAGAGCCTGTTCCCAAGTTTCCCAAGTAAGAAAAACTTGTTAAATAAAGGCCTATGGGATAAAAGTTTATTTTGCCAGTCAGTTGTTCACTATAGAAGATGTTATTTTAGCATAACCCTGGGTCCAGTCCTCCAAACTTTTATTCATTATTTTAACAGACAAGTCTCAAAGTACAGAACATGATCTCTTCTCTACCTTCCCTCATGGTATCACCAAGTGTTTGTGGTTGTGACTTGGAGTGATTTGTCTTTATTCAGTTTACGATGCTCTGATTCTGACCTCCATTGACTGTGGGTGTTTCTGCATCCTGGAATTGAAAGTGTGAGACACCCTCTGTCTGTATGGTACCCTCTTTTTATTCCAGTGTTATACACATATCTTGTAAATGTTTACTGAAGAATTATTTCTATATATGGAGATAAAATATATATGAGTGAAGAAATTTGAGTTTGCATTATTTTTTCTTTCTATTGTTTGAATATATATTTTTTTTAATTTGAAATAAGATGGTTTGAAACTGGGTCCTCTGAACCCATACACACATGGAATAAGAGCCTCATGGGAGCTGCCTGGCTTTAATCAATAAAGGCCAATTCAGGTGAAGCACTTCTCATCTTGTGCATCAGTAAGGGTTACCCCAACAATGCTGCATAACAATACCCAAAATGTAGTGGATTCAAATAGCCATTTATATAGTTCATGAGTCTGTTGGTCATCAGCAAGGACTGGATTCAGCTGGGATGGTCTTCATATCTTGGCTAGCCTTCTTCATGTGTCTGTGGACAGCTGATGGTCAGAGAAATAAACATTGCAGACAGTTGGTTCACTATTAGGGCAGTGGAGAAACTGAGTAGAGCTACATGTATCTCATCCTCCAGAAGGTCAGCTCAGGCTTGTCCACATGACTCTTATGGCAGATTCCCAGAGACTGCAACCCCTGGGTCAGAGTTCAAATTCAAATGTGGGGACAAAAACTCTACTTGCTGGTGCAAGGTTTAGAAAAGTGACATTGAAAAGGAGCATGGGCACAGGAAGGAAAATGAAGTCAGATTTCTGTGAGTCCCACATCTGCAGATTCAGTCGATCTCAGACAGAAAAGTAAATATTGGCAAAGCAAAACCCCTGACCCCCCCAAAAAAAGTACCTGCATCTGTACTGAACATGTCAAGATATTCTTTTCTTATCTTCATTCTCTAAACAGTGCAGCATAACACCCATTTACATAGCCTTCACATGTGTTAGGAGGGGAGGCCTGTATTTTGAATCATGTCTAGTTTACTTATGTGATATGTGCTATGTTTTGCACACAGGTTGCCTGCAAACACTACCCCACTTTATATGAGATATGAGCAGCCTGGAAGTTGGATGCCCCCAGGGGTCCTGGAAGCAGTCTCCTGTAGATACTGAGGGACATTGCAAATGAGGTCATTTTTGCAGAGCACATAATGCAGTCTCCCAAGGTCAGAGCTCAACCGAACCCTCCCATGGATGAGCCATTAGATACTGGCCCCAACCCTATGTCAGCACTCTTCTGTGTCCCCACTGCTGAGTGTTTCCTTTCCCACCTCCTGTTTTCCCATAACCCATGACCTTGCCTTCCCTGGCATCCCTGATACCCTTTCCTGACAGCTGCCATGCAGGACCCTGTTCTTCGGGCAATGGGCTTCTCGTGGATCTCTACTACCAGTGACCTTGAAACATGGGCTTAAGTTTGATTGCAGAAGCAAAGCTTGACTTCCACCAATGAGCAGCACCAACAATTGGGGGTCAATGCAGAAAGAGTCAGATCTAGTAATAAGCCAAGAAAACAGAGGAGGAGTCTGGAACAGCCCTGGCTCCTAGAGGTGCCCCTTGCCTCTTCCTTAGGAGATTCCTAGCAGCAGCAAATATGAAGCCACCTGGCAATGGGTGAGTGGGGAATTGTCCTTTGGCCAGCTGAGTCAGGGTTCTCCTTGTTGGAAGTTCTTCTCCCTCCTGAGGTAGGGATGATGAGAGCCTCCAGAGGCAATGGTTCTAATGTTCTGCTGTCCTTTGGGGTCACCAGTCTCACTCATCTCTCTGACTTCAGCTCTAGCTTAGTCTGTGTGGCTTTCCTCCTGGAGTGACTCCCTGTGATTGGGCATGACCTGGGAGATGCTGGGAGCTGTTCATGCACAAATGCCTGGCTGCATACATTACTGGCCTGTGGTGATTCATGATGTATGTTCTGTGTAAAAGGAATTCCTAAGAACTGGGCATGGTGGCACACACCTGTAATCCCGGTAGCTTGGAAGCCAGAGATAGAAGGATTGCAAGTTTCAGACCATTCTTGGCAACCTGATGAGTCCCTATCTCAAATAAAAAATGAGAAAGGACTGGGGATGTGGCTCAGTGGTTAAGTGTTCTTGGGTTCAATCCCTGGTATCAAAAAAAAAAGTCCTAAGAGAACATGCTTTGCTTTTGTAGAGATTTTCCTACACACAGGCATTAGAATTTTGCACAGATGTGGAAAGGTGAGTTTGGCTTGTGAGGCATGTGGCCAAGACCCCACAGGGTGAGAGTGTCATTTGTTCCCTTGCCAGTGTGGTTCTTGTGACCTCCTTCCTGCCCCATTCCCTCATCCCATCTCTTCCTGCTCCCTTCTCCTCTGCACCCCTTTTTATCGTGCTCCCTCTGCCCGCAGAGAGAGACACGACAAACGTCTGAAGCTTTGGAAGTTTATTATGTACAGTCCCTCTCCTACACTTCCCTTACTCCTAGCTTCCGCGCACTCCCAGCTTCTCTTCTCTCAGCTTCTCCCAGCTTCCGCGCACTCTCAGCTTCCAGCTCAGCTTCAGCCTCCGCCTCCGCCGCTTCTTCCGCTCCTGCCTCCCTACTCTCCCACCCACCAGGCTTATATACACTTCAACCAATCAGGGGAGAGTACACGAGGTAAACGCGGACAGCTGCAGGCACAGGATGGGTACACGAGGGGGGCATGCTCTAGTCACATCGTTAACTAGCCAATCATTGGAATTCGCTGGTTGTTTACTGTATAGTTGGCCGATTTTGGCTCAGCGTCAGGCGCCATCTTGACCATGCCCAAGGCTGGGGGTCCTGGAAACCCCGACAGATCCCCCTTCTTTACTATTAAACTAAGGCTCGGGACTGTGTCTGTCTTAGGCTGAGAGGTCAGCATATGTCCTTACCCGTCATCAGAGCCTGCAGAGCATGCTGCAGCTCCTGTCTTAGGTTGGTACACAGCCACCTCCTTCATTACCCGTCTTTGACTACCGGTCCAGCATCAAGAGCCATACTAATGGGGGGCTGTCGGCCTTTAGGGCGGTCATGGCCTGATGAAAGATAATTTGATCTCTCTATTGGCTAGCTCGTAGATGCATGCCAAAACGAATGAAGAGAAGGAGGGCCAAGGCAGAGGAGTACCACCATAGCTCCTAAGCCTGCCCGCTGTTTGACAAATCTATAAACAGAAGAAAAACCATATAGCCATATTAAATACAGAAACAATATACATCCCAGAAGTGTTACAATACGGGCAACACAAACAGCTCTCAGGGAATAAACGCATCCCAGTCCCAAAAGTTCTTGCAAGGTATCCACTTGTTCTCATAATGAGTCCACTCTCTGATAGAGTCTCTATGGTCTGCAAGGCTGCAGCTGCATTCTCGGCCAAATGATCGTTGTTATGGTTGTGTCAATGCTGCTACTGCAAGGACTGTGATGGCAGTGATCACGGCTGTTGCAATGTCAAAGCCTCTCCTGCTTCTCGACAATAGCACTGGCAATTCTACATCTGCAACAGAAACTAGGACTGGTAGGAAGATAGAAATGTGCAAATTGCACGGGTGGCAAAAGAACCATTCCAGCATTGTGAGAGATAGCACACGGTTAGTGAACAGTTAAGAGGTGTTATTAGAAATGTTAGTTGGTAGAAACATAAAAGGGAGGAAATACACAAGCTGACGTGGGAGGAAAAGCAACACCACAGCTAGGGTCAGCAGAACGAGTTGCTCTACTCTGGGTCTGATTTGTAGTATGATTCCAACGGCAAAGTGCAGAAATTCCTCCTGTTAAAGCAAAGAAAGACTAGAGATATCCTTGTCACCAAAAGCAGCACGACCTGAAAAATCATCAGTAGAATTGACAGGCTTGTAGAGGAATTGGTGAAAAGCAAGAAAAGAAAGGATAAAAAATGTGTTAGTTAGAAGTGAAAACTATGGCCAAGCTAACAATGGCCCATAGGTTCTGGGTTTGCCTTTCCGTCTGAGTTTTTGTTATTGGAGGAAGGCTCAGACTCGCCATTGCGAGGAGGAGCAGCATCACTTGCATGCTGTAAAACTCTGATTAGCCTTTCTGGAATCCAGACTGGAGTCTGTTGATCCTGTGGGAAAATACAAACAGACCCTCGGACCCAACGAAGGACTGGATCCGGTCCTTTCCAACAACCTGTCAGGATATCTTTCCATTTTGCTCATACTTGAGGAGTATTATGGGGATTATAATGTCGATCAGCTGCAGAATGGCCGTCCCTATCCAGAGTTAAGAAATTTAGAATGAAAAGAACTAAATTAAGTTTATCTTTAGGAGACTTGTAGGAGGCTCCTATTCCCCCTTTTTGTTTATTTAGACAATTTTTTAAAGTAAGATGTGCTCTTTCCACAATGCCCTGTCCCTGAGGATTATAGGGGATGCCAGTGACTGATTGGATGTTAAATGTTTGTAAAAACAACTGGAAGCTTTTGGAAGTATAAGCAGGACCATTATCTGTTTTAATAACTTTAGGTATGCCCCAGCCAGCAAATGCTTGTAGGCAGTGTTGAATGACATCTTTTACCTTTTCTCCATAATGAGCGGAAGCCATAATGACCCCTGAAGCAGTGTCTACTGACACATGTACATACTTAACAGTACCAAATTCAGAAATATGGGTTACATCCATCTGCCAAATATGACCAGGCAGCAGTCCCCTGGGGTTAACTCCAAAGGATTGTACTGGGATTAAAGGAGCACAATGTTGACAATTTTTTACTATTTGTCGAGCCATGCATTTAGATATAGAAAATTTTCTGCTCAAAGTAGTGGAATTTACATGAAATTTTTCATGAAAGAGTTTTGCTTGTTCCTCTATGGAAAAAACAAAGATCGATTTGGTGGCCATATCTACCAAGTCATTAGCATTGGCCAAAGGTCCTGGTAAATTAGAATGAGCTCTAATATGTCCTACATAGAATAAATGTTTACGCTGTAGGATAAGGTTTTGTAGCGTAATAAAATAAGAAGCTACCGTGGACATGGAAGAAATATGAGGTACCGTTTCAAGAACCTGTAAAGCGTTAACGATATATAAGCTATCAGATAGAAGATTGAATGGCTGATTATTTGCTAATTTAAAGGCTAATATTACAGCTGCAAGTTCAGTAACCTGTGCGGAGTTGGGTGGAACTATTATGGTGTGAAGTTGTTTATTGATAAGTACTGCACCTACTCCATTTTGGAGCCATCAGTAAAAATGGTTACACAGTCTTTAAGAGGCTGGACACTAGTCACTTTTAGAAAAACTATAGGAGTATTTTTACAGAATTGAATCCAGGGATGTTGGGGATAATGGTTATCGAACTGAGCTGAAGTGGAACAATATAATACTGACCAATCATCATCATTATTAATTAGCCATTTAATTTGCTGAGTGGAATAAGGAGTTATAATAATAGACGGATGGATTCCAAAAACAGTAATGCAAGATTCTATTCCCTTGAATATTACCTGAGCAATAGTTTGGGGATATGATTGCAATGTTTTAGCCAGAGAGCTAGGGAGATTTATACTTTGCAGAGGTCCTCCTTGCCAAACTATGCCAAAAGGGGTATGCTTCTCTGAGATTATGATTAAAATTAATGGTTGAGTAGGATCACAACGATCAACGTAACACTGCTGAAGTCTATTCTCTACTAGCTGTAAGGATATCCGTGCTTCGGGAGTAAGTTTCCTAGGGGAATTCAAGTCAGGATTACCTTTTAATATATCGAATAAAGGTTTTAATTCCCCTGTGGATAATTTTAAATAGGATCTGATCCAGTTAATGTCACCTAAGAGTTTCTGAAAATCGTTCAAGGTATTCAATTGATCTGTCCTGATGGTCAACCTTGTTGGTCTGACTGTAGTAGCAGTGAGCCTTGTACCCAGATATTCTTGGATCTCCTCTAATTGTAATTTTTCAGGAGCTATCGTTAGTCCTCTCTTTTCTAATGCTTGAGTTATAAATTGTAATGCTTCTAACAAAACTTCTTTTTCTGGATGGCAAATAAGTATGTCATCCATATAATGAAAAATCAACAATCTCTTAAACTTTTGTCTAGTAGTTGTTAACGCTTTATCTACGTACATTTGACATATAGTAGGACTGTTAGCCATACCTTGAGGCAACACAGTCCATTCGAATCTCTGGTCAGGCTGAGTGTGATTAAGAGAGGGCAAAGTAAAAGCAAATCTCCAACAATCATTTTTGTGTAAGGGTATAGAGAAAAAGCAATCTTTTAAATCCAGAATAATAGTAGGCCAATTTTTTGGTAGTGCAGTGACAAGAGGGAGTCCACATTGGATGGGTCCCATAGGGTACATTTGTTCGTTTATGGCTCTTAAATCATGTAATAACCTCCATTTTCCTGATTTTTTTCTTTGTTAAGAATATTGGAGTATTCCAAGGAGAGGTAGAATGTTGTAAATGACCTGCTTGTACCTGCTCTTGTACTAACTTATGAGCTGCCTCTAGCTTCTCTTTTGTTAGGGGCCACTGTGGAATCCAGCGAGGCTTATCATCTTTCCATATTATAGGGATTGATGGTTTATCAGTGGCCCCTAGGAAAAACCCAGTCCATGAGAATCATTTTTTGGTGGAAGTAAAGGCAGTGGTTGGGTAGATCCTTGACTATGTTTTCCTAATCCTTTTTTATCATCATAGTTCATATTTTGTAACATATTTCTTACAGGAGTCCCTTGGTAAGTCTGATCAGTGGTGAGTTTCATATCCATTTGCTGCAGGACGTCTCGTCCCCATAGGCTAATAGGAACATTACAGACATATGGCTGAAATATTCCTGTGTGTCCCTCTGTATCTTTCCACGATAATGAGGAAGCACTTTGATTGGGGCTTTCTGCTACTCCTAAGCCTCTCAAGCTCTGAGCTGCTGTGATCAATGGCCAGTGCTTTGGCCAGACCATTGCGCTAATAATAATTTTGTCTGCTCCCGTATCTAATAAACCTGTAAATTCCATATTTCCCACTTTTAATTTTAGGAGGGGCCTCTGTCCCATATCCATAGTAAGGTTTATTAAAGTGGTTCCTGTTGATCCAAAACCTCCTTGTCTTTTATTTGTATTTTTACTGGGCCACAAAGAATGTTGACTGGGCAATATAAGCATTTGTGCAATGCGATCCCCTGGAGAGATGACCGTAATTCCTTTTGGTGAAGAGACCAAGGCTTTTATTTGTCCAGTGAAATCAGGATCAATAACCCCTGGGTGTACTATAAGTCCTTTTAGTGTTGAGGAACCTCTACCTAGTAATAGTCCTACACTGTTCTGTGGGATTTTTTCATGCCAATCAGTATCAATCATCTGCACCCCCATATCTGGGGTTAGTATGAGTCTGGAGGTGGCACAGATGTCCAATCCGGCACTTCCTGAGGTGGCTCTGTGCTCCCCTTCTCTGTGGGAGGATACCACCGTCGGGGAACTTGTTGAATTACCCCGTATATTTGTTGCGGGCCCCGGGGAGGGCCCTGTCTCCCGTTTTTTTGAAGTTTAGGATTCAACCCTAGGAAATTATCCTCCCTATCTCTAGTAGGCTGACAGGCACTATTCCAATGACTTCCTCTTCTACATCTTGGACATAGCCCAGGTCCGGTTCCCAGGTTATTCTTTGTATAGATGTTCCCACCCTGGGCAAAGGGTGGCCTTTTGTTTGGACAAGTGGCTTTTAGATGTCCCTTCTGTCCGCACACAAAACATGATCCTAAAGGCTCTTTATTAGTTCTTGAAGGGAACCTCCCCTGGGCTTGTGCAAGTGCAGCAGACAACAAGGTGGTTTGTCTGTCTATGGCTGCTACAAAGGCACTGCTCTGCGCCGAAGTATCATTTACATCTCTACACACTTTTAAGTAGGCGGACAAGTCTTTGTTTCTCCATGGTCTTATGGCCTCCCTACACCACCTGTTAGCTTGTTCGTAAGCCAACTGTTTTACTAGGGGCATGGCTTGCTCTGCATCTCCGAAGATGCGTGATGCTGTTTGAATTAGCCTATCGACAAAATCCGCATAGGGCTCACTATTCCCTTGAGTTACCTTTGACAACTGGCCCTGCAAATCTCCTGCTCCTTGTAATGTTTTCCAGGCCTTGGTTGCAGCCACAGCAATTTGCGCATAGACTGCTGGATGATAATTAAGCTGTGCCTGAAGGGTTTCATAAGGTCCTACGCCCATAAGCATGTCCCTATCGACTTGGGGATTCCCCGCTGCTGCATTTCGGCGGGCGGTATCCGTAGATATTTCTTGCCATGATGTTTTCCACATAAGGTACTGTCCCCCAGACAGAGCGGCCCTAGCAAGATTAGTCCAGTCCTGGGGCACTAAGTTTAATGATGTCAAGGTATCTACTAAGGCTATAGTAAAAGCTGACTGAGGACTATATGTACTAACTGCTTCTTTTAACTGTTTCACTATTTTAAAGTCTAAGGGTTGGTGGAATCTTTGATTTTGAGCATCCTCAAAAACAGGATATGCTACAGATCCAAGATGACTCCATTCTGAGCGTAACCCGAAACCGGACGCTTCATGAGGGGGTTCCCTATTTATGGGAGGTGCACTAGGCAACACGGGCACTAGAGGGGGCTTTTTATCTAGTCTTAATCTTTGTACTCTTTTTTCCAGTTCCTCTCCTGATAATTCCCCTTCCGATAGTTCCTCATCTGAGTTAGTTCCTTTTTCCGAATTTTGAGAAAGATATGAGCGTTCCTCTTTTATTTCTTCCAAAACCTGTCTTCCCTCAGCTAAAGGCTCGGTGAGTGAAGGTTTTTTGTTTTTATCTTGCAGACAGGATTTAATAAGAGACCAAATAGCCATAGTGCCTACTGGCAAAGGATTTTGCCTACCCGCTGTACGAAGGTCTTTCCCCAGCTGTTCCCACTGTAGGGTATTCAAAAGGCCCTCATCCAAAAACCAAGGGGAAATCCTTTCCACAGTATCAAGAAATACTTTAGCTGTTTTTTCCTTTAATGGCGTCCCATGGTTTTTTAATAACTCCCTGAGGGGCTGCTGCATTCTTAATTTAGACGTTTCAGACCCCATTGTTACTAATTTAAATAGCTTTAGTTATGGCAGTTACAAAATCAAACAGTGGCCTAGCTGCCAGGAGCAACGAGATTATTGAAAGGAAAACTATCAAGTGTGCATTAGAATTTTTATAGCGGCTTTTCACGTACTACCTACACCCTAATTGGACCGCTTCAAACGTGTTTCTACTTTCACTTTAATTAGACCACGTTCCACGCGTCAGGACCGCCGACGGCGCATCCCGATACCTTTTAACCCGCGTTCCACGCGTCAGGACCGCTAATGGCGTATCCCGATACCTTTTGACCCGCATTCTACGCGTCAGGATCCCGATACCTTTTAACCCGCGTTCTACGCGTCAGGACCGCTGATGGCGCGTCCCGATACCTTTCAACCGGACCGCACTCCGCTTGTCCCCAGGACCGCTGATAGCGTATCCTGATACCCTTTAACTTTTTTATAACCGGTTTAACTTGTATACAAAAAAATTTTTTCAAATATCTTACCTTGTTTTCTTTTATAAGGCCTTCATCTTCCCTTCATGTCCTGGGTTTCGGCACCAGTTATCGCGCTCCCTCTGCCCGCAGAGAGAGACACGACAAACGTCTGAAGCTTTGGAAGTTTATTATGTACAGTCCCTCTCCTACACTTCCCTTACTCCTAGCTTCCGCGCACTCCCAGCTTCTCTTCTCTCAGCTTCTCCCAGCTTCCGCGCACTCTCAGCTTCCAGCTCAGCTTCAGCCTCCGCCTCCGCCGCTTCTTCCGCTCCTGCCTCCCTACTCTCCCACCCACCAGGCTTATATACACTTCAACCAATCAGGGGAGAGTACACGAGGTAAACGCGGACAGCTGCAGGCACAGGATGGGTACACGAGGGGGGCATGCTCTAGTCACATCGTTAACTAGCCAATCATTGGAATTCGCTGGTTGTTTACTGTATAGTTGGCTGCTTTTGACTCAGCGTCAGGCGCCATCTTGACCATGCCCAAGGCTGGGGGTCCTGGAAACCCCCACACCTTTTCTCTTCAACTCTTTCTCTTTTCCTCCCCTTCCTCACACTCCTCTCCTCTGCTTCTCTCTTCTTCTGCCTCTTCCTTCTGGTGGAAGAACAGCATCATGAACCTGTCCATACCTGCCTAGCCTCTCTTAATGATGCTGCTGACTCAAGCTGACTGCAGTGAGAAGATTCTCACTGTCTCCATCCAGGGAGAATGGCACAACTGGCTACATTTTCTTCTTCATTTCCTCTTTTTCTCTCCCAAACCTGAGCTCCCAGGATCCCAGGGTAAGGGACCAAGGGACACAGGGGAAGTAGGAGGAGATGATTCAGATATCCTTCCTCCTTACCAGGTACTCTCCACCCACACATCCATCCATCCATCCATTTATCCCTCTGCCCACCTATCCATCCATCTGCCCATTCACCCATCAGCTCATCCACCCATGAACCCAGCCCTTCACTCATTTATTCACCCACCCACCACTCATCCATGCATTCATTCATCAGAACTGTTGGAGGAACCTGACTAGTCACAAGAGAAATGAAAATCAAAACCTCAGTGAAAGGTCCGTTCACACCCATTAGGATGGTGACTATCAAAAAAAAAAAAAAAAAAAAGAAAAGAATGAAAGAAAAAATACCAGAAAATAATTTCTGGCAAGGGTGGACAAACCATAACCTGTGCCCTGCTGGTGGGAATGGGGGAATGATACAACTGCTACAGAAGAAGCATGGCTGCTCATCAGAAGGCCCCAGGGAATTGCCATGTGATGTAGCCATTCCAATTTTGGCTGTGTACTCATGCATGAAATTCTGGGCACCTGTGTTTATTGCAGCTACAATGTGGAAGCAGCCTGTGCCTCCATTGCCAGATGAAGAGAAGAAAGGATTTGGCTTGTATGTACAGTGGAATAGCTTTAATTCATTCATTTTAAATTACAAAAAATATATGTATTTATGTATAGTTTTTTGGTAGAGAGAATGAACCCAGGTGTGCTCAGTCACTGGACCACATCCACAGCCCATTTTTATTATCTTTTTCTTATTTTTAGGGTTTCACTAAGTTCCTAAAACTGACCTTGAACTCATGACCATCATGACTTAGCCTCTTGAGTCCATGGAATTACAAATATGAGCCACTATATCCATCTGAAAATATGTTTACTAGGCACAATGTGTAGTTTTGAAATGTGTGTGCATTTTGAACAGTAAAATGTTACTGAGCCTTATGATGGAAGGAAATCTGACATACTCTAGAACCTGGATGAGGCTTCAGAACATCAGGCTAAGTAAGTAAGCCAGTCATAAGAGGAGAACTATGACTGCATTTGTATGAGAGCGAGCAGTCAAATTCATGATGGAAAGAATGGTGGTTGCCAGGGCTGCTGGGAGGGAGGAATGGGAGTTAACTATTTAGTGGGTACAGATCTGTAGTGTTACGAATGAAAAGAGCCCTGGGAGTGAATGGGGGAGACAGCTGCAATTTTTTAATATAGTGAACACCACTCAAACTCTACCCTTAAAAACGGTGTAAATGGGCCAGGCACAGAGGTGCCACCTGTGCTCACAGCAGCTTAGGAGGCTCAGGCAGGAGGATCAGGAGTTTGAGGTCAGCCTCAATGACTTAGTGAATTCCTCAACAACTTAACAAGACCCTGTCTGACAATAAAAAATAAATTAAATAAAATAGTTGTGGATGTAGCTCAGTGGTGAGTATCCCTGGGTTCAATCCCCAGTAGCAAAACCAATTATTAAAATTCTCAATTTTATATTATGAATAATTCACCATTATAAATTTTTTTTTTATTTTTAAGGCTGCTTATGTTGCATTCTGTTAATACTTAGTTTAAAACAAACAGCAGGGGTGAGAACAAGAAGTCACAGCCAAGTGTGTTTACAGCTATGTCCCTCATAATAATGTCTATTGTTGAAATTTTGAAAGTTACAGTTCTTCAGGAATAATTGAAAACATGCATCTAGCTGTCTTTCTTTAAACTTAACAAAGTCTAAATATTTAAGCTATATAAAAACAATTAACTAAAAGCAAAACACTGTGGTGGCACTAGTGACAGTAATGAAATAAAGTGGACACTGTGGGCCTCCAAGCGACTCTGGTGCCATGGATGGGATGTCCCCACCCCTGCTGCCCCAAAGCACCTTCTCCTCACAGCTCAGGTCTTCACCTCTGAGGCTGCAGTTACCATGATGCCCTGGTTCCCTCCAGGAGGCTTGCTTCCCAGCAGGCCAAGGACCTCCTGGAGATCCTTGCCACCCTGGGTCTCATTGTGTCCAAGGTCCATGGGCTGCTCTGTGTTCTGGATATGGTGTCAGAGCCTCCCCGTGGGCTCCTGTGTCCACATTTCACACCCACTGTAACGCAGTGGGAGGGTGCCCACTTAACCTGAAGGTGTGTGCAGACTTGGAGCTTTGGGGAGGTGATCCAGATTAGAGCGAGTCATTGACTGGGGCCTCCAGGTTGGAGTATCAGTGGCTTTATAAGAATAGGAAGAGCGACCAGAGGACAAACATGGACATTCCGTGTCTCACCATGTGATGCCCTGCACTAACTTGGAACTCTGCCAGCAAGAAGGTTCCATATGCAGCCCCTTGACCTTGGCCTCCAGAATCATGAAAATTAAAAAAAGACACTTTTACTTTACCTGCCTTCAGGTATTTCATGATAGTACTGCAAAACAGACTAAATAAATTGTTTAACTGCTTGATGCCCCTCCTCCTGCAATGAGATGCTGTCCACGCTGAGGAAAAAGGTTATGTCTTTATCCAATGACAGAACAAGAATTTGGAGGGTGGAAAATCTATCATGATAGAAACATGGAGGCAGGCAGCCAAGTCTTTGCCCTTTCAGGAGAAAGTAGAGAAAGATGGGCAATGATCTTGGGGAGAGAAAAGGAATTTCAGGTAAGCAAGTAAGTAATGTGAAAATCTTAAAGCCAGGTTAGAGGATGGAGCACAGGAGAGAGAACCTCACATGACTAGAGGTCAGGGAAGACCTCACTGAGGCAGGGGTGTCTGAGCAGATCCCTCAATGAGATGGGAAGCCAGGTATATAAAAACCTGAGGAAACAGGGTTTCAGGCAGAGGGAACAAGAGGAGGTGTAGGGCAAAGTAGAGTAGGTTTGGGGCAGAGCATGACAGAAGAGGAAGGGATGAGGCAGGAGGGCAGAGGTGGCCAGGGTCTCAGGAACTCCGAGGCTGGGAAGGTGTTTGGATTTCACTCTGATTGTGACAGGAAACCATTGGAGGGTGGATAAGCCAGCCTGCCTTTGTGTGATCCAGTTTCACTTTCAGCAGGACCTGTTTGTGCAGAGTGCGGCAGACACACTGGTGGCAGCAGAGAGACCTGCCAGATAGTTATCACCTTAAGCCATGGTGGAGAATCAATTAGATACGAGTTGCAATCAGGACTTGGGTTAGTGCATCCAGAGGCTGCATGTGAATTAGAGAAAAGATACCCCATTCAGTAGGTGCAGTCTTGTGTGTTTACAGCTTAGCTAGTGGGGTTCAGGTTGGAATTCAGCATCCTCTCAGTTCTCAGCTGGGCATAATTGCACAGTGCTCAACCTACCCACCTGTGTAGGGTAGCCCTTGTAGAGATGACACAAATGGATGAGAAAGAAAGATGAGTGACAGATAATTAGAACTGGGTTGGTTAAGTGCAGGAGTGGGCTACATCAAGATGCCATCACCCCCCAACCAATTTCTAGCTTGCTAAAGGACCAAGAATAGTCTATAATTCTAGGGTTTATTTCTGCATATGACTTAGGAGATCAGACTCTGCTCACAGACTCCTTCATTCACTCATTTTGCAAATATGACTTTTGGACTTGTGATGTGTCAGTGATTTTACCTGCTACTGCCTGTAGCCCTGCCGTTGGTCCACTGCCCAACAATCTTTTGGAGGCCAGTACCAGGAAAGGAGAGAGTAGCAGCAACTAGCCTCAAAGGAATTTATGACTGTAGCCTGCCAGGAAGAGAGCAGAGGAAGGGTGAGGATGGGAGATTGGGTGCTCCTCCCTCTGCTTACTGACCATCTACTATGTCCTCAAAAAACACCCAAGATTATTATGTGCCATTATGTCCTGTTTCTATGTGAACACAGTCAGAGGTCCAGGGAATCAGAGTCATTTGCCTCAGGACACAGATAATTCAATGATATTGCCAGAATTGAGATCCAGACTCACTGACCTGCCACACTACCTTTATTTATTAAGTACTCACTACACTACACATTGGGATCACCAGGAAAGGCATTTGAAACCTTTGTGATCAGTCTAGAGTTGCTGAACTGGGCACCCTTCCTCTCCATCACTGATTTGCATAAAGTGCAGCATAACAAGGACATTCACATGTCAGCTTTAATTTTCAAACCTAGCAGCACTTAGTGGGTAACCAAGTAGGAGTGTGCAGGTGGTACACTGTGCAACTCTAGATGCATTTGGCATCATCATTGGATTTGCATATTGATTACAGTGAACTTCCAGCAGATGTCAGTGTGCTGTCATAAAGAAGGGGCACTAGGTTTTGTCCTGGTGCCATGGCCACCCATGCCACCCAGAGGTCATCCTTGGGGGATGGGCAATAGCTTCCCCTGAGGCCACGTCCACAGATGCAGGAGGTGTATTCTCTAGGTGCCACTGATGCTCACACCACTGTGGATGCCCAGAGGTCTTTTCTACTGGCACCCTTGTCACCACCCAGAGGTTTTCTCTTGGGCCACAGCTGCCCCTGATGTCACTACTGCAGGTGCCCAGAGGTCTGCTGTCTCCAACACTGCCTTGGACACCTGGCTGCTATCTACACTGCTGCTGCCACAGCCCCTAGTGCTGACACCTCTGCCACCAGAGCCACTGCCACTCCCTGCAGGTCAACTGGAGGTCTCTCTGGGTGCTGTTGCTGCTGTTGCCACAGTTGCTGCTGCTGCCACTGCTGCCACAATCCCCCCACCTGCTGCCAACACCACACCTGTCTGCAGCTGCTGCTGACCCCTGCCTGCGGCCACCTCCTCCTGCTACTACCTCTTTTCCCACTGACCAGAGGTCTACTGCCAGGGAGGCTCCAGGTTTGGTTGTATGTGGCCAAATCCATTGTGAGACACCAGCCGAGCCTGGGGTTTCTTTGGGATGCCAGTGTGTTTGCTGCCACTGCCATCTTCAGGCACAGCCACCCCTGTCTGGGGACACTGGCCAGTCCCTGGAGGCTCAGTGTCAGGGTGCCTTTGGGTTTGGATGCAACTGGGGTCTTCCTCCTGGGATTGTGGGTTGCCACCCTCTAGTTCCTGTCTCTCAGGAGTGCTCATCCCTGGTGGTCTCTCTCCAAATTCCAGTGGCATTGAGATCTTGGGATTGTAAGGTGGGCCAACCCAGGACATCCGAGCCCCAGATTGGTGTCATAGTGACGGGGTCTTCCAGGGCCTGTCTGGGCCAGCCAGGCTTGTGGGAAGTCAGAGACAGGGCTGAGAAGCTTGTGGACACTGGCAGACAATGTTTCAGTTTTCCACCAAGATTTATTTTATTTTTACTTTTTCTTCTCCGGCATCAAGCAGGACGCCAGTATTTGAAGCAGGGTGTTTTTCTGTGCACCACTTTGTTGAAGATGGTAATGTTTGCATGGTGTTTTGCAGTTCTGTTGTATATTCTGTATATTCTATTATTTTTATTTTTCTTCTCTTCATATGTGTTCTTTCTCTCACTTGTCTGTCTTCCTAGATTTACTGTCTATCATTTTTCCCTCTAACCGTCATTCTTTCTTGGTACCTCTTCCTCTCTTCCTGTGGATTTTTGCTTCTGGCTTCTCTCTTTCTGTCTCATGAACAACATGTCCTGCACTGTTTCTGTTCTTTCTTTGTCCACTTTTTGAGATTGTAAATTCACTTACCAAATTTTCTCTTTTTATTGTGAAGAGTGATTAAACTCATTATTTCTGTTTACAGTTAGAGGGCAGTTGATGCCTTGCCACAGTTATTAGATTTGCACTGGATGTTGTTGATATCCGTCTCCCTCTTAAAGGTGGGATACTAAAAATCTTCAGTGACAATATAGGTCTGTAGGGTAGAATTGTATTGCTTCAAGTTGATATAACTAGATGGGAAAACACAAAAGTAACATGAAAAAGCAAGAGAAAGAAATGTCACAAACCAACCGAGATGCCCCAATAAGAGAAGACACTGAAATCACAGCAGAAGAAGTACACTAAAAGGAGTTCAGAGTATACATAGTTAACCTGATCTGTGAAGTAAAGAATGGTATAAAGAGTGAAATCAAAGAGAAAATGAAGTAAGTGAAAGAACTTAAATAAAGAGTTAGAGACTGTGAAAAAAAAAACAACAAGCAGAAATCCTCAAAATGAAGAAATCAACAAATCAAATTATAAATTCAATGGAATGTATCACCAACAGACTAGACTATTTGGAAGACAGAACCTCAGACAATGAAGACAAAATATTTAATATTGGGAATAAAGATGACCATGTAGACAAAATGGTAAGAAACCATGAACTGAAGTTCCAAGAAATACGGGATAATATGAAAAGGACAAATTTAGTAGTTACTGGGATAGAAGAAGGAGTAGAGACACAAACCAATGGAATGGACAATCTTTTCAAGAATATATTATCAGAAAATCTCCCAAACCTACAGAATGAAATGAAAAATCAAATACAGGAGACTTACAGGATCCCAAATGTGCAAAACTACAGAAGACCTACACCAAGGCATATGATGATGAAAATAACTACAATACAGAATAAGAATAAAATCTTTAAGCAAAAATAATCTTAAAGAAAAAAACAAATTATGTATAGGGAGAAAAATTTGAATCTCAAATGATTTCTGAACCCACACACTCAAAGCCAGGAGGTCATGGAACAATACATTTCAAGCTCTGAAAGAAAACTGATGCCAAACAAGATTAATTTTATATACAGCAAATTTAAGTTTCAGGTTAGTATATAAAATAAAATCTTCCATGATAAATAAAAGTTAAAAGAATTCTCAAATAGAGAGCCTATACTATAGAACATTCTCAAAAAAATAATCCATGAGGATGAAGTGAAAAAAGTGAAAACCAGCAAAGGGAGAAACTATGCCTAAGAAAGAGTCAAAAGACAAACTAAATCAAATTAAATGACCAGAAGTAAACCAATATGACCGGGAATACAAAAGTCATCTCAGTAATAACATTGAATATTAATGGCCTAAGCTCATCAATCAGAAGATATAATTCACAATAGCCAGATTGTGGAACCAACCTAGATGCCCTTCAATTGATGAATGGATAAAGAAACTGTGATATATATATATATATATATATATATATATATATATATACACACACACAATGGAATACTACTCAGCCATAAAGAATGATAAAATTATGGCATTTGCAGGCAAATGGATGAAACTGGAGAATATCTTGCTAAGTGAGATAAGCCAATCTCAAAAAACCAAAGGACAAATGATATCGCTGATAAGTGGATGATGACACATAATGGTGGGTGGGAGGGGTTAGTGTTAGGGTTAGAGTTAGGGTTAGGGAGGGGGGCAAGAATGGAGGAAGGACGGACTGTATAGAAAGAAAAGAGGGGTGGGAGGGGTAGGGAGAATGGAAAAAATAACAATAAATCAAACAACATTTCCCTATGCAAATTTATGATTACACAAATGGTACGCCTTTACTCCAAGTACAAACAGAGAAACAACATGTATCTCATTTGTTTACAATAAAAAAAGACACAATCCTGCAGATTGGATGAAAAAACAAGATCCAACAATATGCTCTCTCCAAGAGACTTGCCTCATAGGCCAAGACATCCAGACTGAAAGTGAGAGGATGGGGAAAGCACATCACTGATATGGATTGCTTCAACAAGTAAGAGTTATCATGCTCATGTCAGATAAAGTAGACTTCAAACCAAGGTAAATCAGAAGGGAAAAAGAAGGCCATTTCATTCTACTGAAGGTAATTATAGAGTAGCAAGACATAACAATTTTAAACATTTATGCTCCAAAAAGTGGAGCATCTATATATGTTAAACAACCCTTTTCAATTTCAAGAATCAAATAGATGACAAAATAATACTGGGTGACTTTAACACCCATTTCTCACTACTGGACAGATCATCCAAACAAAAACTAAAGTAACTATAGAACTAAATAATACAATAAATAATTTAGACTCAACAGATATATGTATATATTTTATATATATATATATATATATATATATATATATATATATATATATTTCATCCATCAATAGCGAATACACATTTTTCTTGGCAAACATCATAGATCCTTCTCTAAGATAGATTGTATCTTGTGCCACAAAACAACTCTTAGTAAATACAAAAAAAAATGGAGATAATACCCTGTATTCTATCAGATCATAATGGACTGAAATTAGAAATAAGTGATAAAATAAAATTTGGAAGTTACACTAACACATGAAGATTACACAACACATTATTGAATGATAAATGGATAGTAGAAGAAATCAAGGGTGAAATGAATAAATACTTAAAGGTAAATGAGAATAGCAATACAACATAACAAAATCTCTGGGACACTATGAAGGACACTAGTACGAACACAGTACTAATAAAAAACTTCAGTGCATTCAGCTCATTTATTAAAAGAATAGAAAGTCAACAAATAAATGACCTAACATTACATTTCAAAGCAGAGAAAGAAACAACAAAAAAGAACAACAAATCAACACCAAAAACAGTAGTAGACAGGAAATGATGAAAATCAAAACTAAAATCAATAGAATTGAAATAAAAGAAACAAATGAAAAAATTGACAAAGCGAAATGTTTGTTTTTTGAAAAATTCAATAAAATTGATGTACCCCTATCCACACTAAAGAAGAGAAAAAGAGAGAAAAACCAAATTAATAACATACTCGATGAAAAAGGACACAATGGACACAACTGAAATGCAGAAGATAATTAGAAACTATTATGAAAATTTATTTTCCTATAAAATAGAAAATATTGAAGACATCAACAAATTTTTAGAGACATATGTCCTACCTAAATTAAATCAGGGGGTCATACACGATTTAAGAATAACAATTTCAAGTAAAGAAATTGAAAATGCCATTAAAAGCCTACTGATTCAGAAAAACCCAGGACCAGATGGATTCTCAGCTGAGTTCTACAAGACATTCAATGAAGAATTAGCAACAATATTGGTCAAATTATTCCATGAAAAGGAAAAGGAGGGAACCCTTCATAATTCATTCTATGAGGCCAATATCACCCTGATACCAAAACCAGACAAAGACACATCAAGGAAAGAAAACTTCAGACCAATATCCAAGATGAACATAGAAGCAAATATTCTGAATAAAATTCTGGCAACTCACATACAAAAATGTATTAAAAAGATAGTGCACATGATCAAGTGGGGTTCATCCCAGGGATGCAGGTTTGGTTCAACATATGGAAATCATATCAATAGACTTAAAAACAAGTATTATAGGATCACCTCAATAGATTCTGAAAAAGCCTTTGACAAAATACAGCAGCCCTTCATGTTCAAAACACTACCAAAACTAGGGATAGTAGAAATATGCCTCAATATTGTATAAGTCATTTATTCTAAACACAATGCCAACATAATTCTATTTTTCTAAATTTTTTAACTTTATTTGTTCTAGTTAGTTGTGCATGACCATAGAATGCATTATATGTTTTCATAGATCATATATAAATAGAGTGTAATTTCTCATTTTTCTGATTATACATATTGCAATATTACATTGACCATGAAGTCATACATTTACATGAGGTAATAATGTCTGTTTTACTCTGGTGTCATTCCTTCCCCCATACCCTTTCCCTCCCTTCACTACTCTCTACCTAATATATAGTTACTCTATTTTTCCCAACCCCCTTATTTGAATTACCATCCACATATCAGAGAAATCATTTGGACTTTGCTTTTTTGGATTTGGCTTGTTTCACTTAGCATGATATTTTCAACATAATTTATGGGGAAGAATTAAAAGCACTCCCTCTAAAAACGGGAACAAGAGAAGGATGCCTGCTTTCCGTACTTTTATTCAATATTGTCCTTGTAATTCTAGCCAGAGCATTTAGATGGAAGAAAGAAATTAAACATATATGAACAAGTAAAGAAGTATTCAAACTACCCCTACTTGCCAATGAGATAATTCTATATTTGGAAGATCCAAAAATTTCCTCCAAAAATCTTCTAGAACTAATAAATGAATTCAGCAAAGTAGCAGGATATAAAATCAATATCCATAAATCAAATACATTCATATACATAAGCAATGAATCTACTGAAAGGGAAATAAAGAACACTACTCTATTCACAAGTGCCTCAAAAAATAAAATGCTTGTTTATCAATCTAACAAAAGATGTGAAAGACCTCTATAATGAAAACTATAGGTCAGAAAAAGAAATTGAAGAATACCTTAGAAAATGGAAAGATCTCCCATTCTTCTGGATAGAATTAATATTGTCAAAATGGCCATATGATCAAAAGCATTATACAAATATAATGTGACTTATATTAAAATGCAATGACTCTTTTTATAGAACTAGAAAAAGAAATCATGAAATTCATTTGGAAAAACAAGAGACCTTGAATAGCCAAAGCAATCCTTAGCAATAAATGTGAAGCAAGAGTCATCTCAATACCAGAACTCAAACTATACTCTAGATCTATAGCAATAAAAACAGCATGGAATGGGCACCAAAACAGACATGTAGACCAAGGGTACAGAATAGAAGACACTGAGAGAAGTCCACATAGATACAGGTATCTGACATTAGACAAAGTTGCTGAAAACATTCACTGGAGAAAAGAATTTATTCAACAAATGGTGCTGGGAAAAATGGAAAGCCATATGTAACAAAATGAAATTAAACCCTTATCTCTCATCCTGCAGTAAATTCAACTCACTGTGTATCAAAGACTTAGGCATTATAACAGACACCCTGTGACTACTAGAAGAAAAAGTAGGCCCAGATCTTCACCATGTTGGCCTGACATCCTTACCAAGACCCCTAAAGTGCAAGATGTTAAATCAAGATAAGTAAATGGGATGGACTCAAAGTAAAAAGTTTCTTCTTGGCCAAATAAACAATCAGTAATGTGAAGAGAGAGCCTAAAGATTGGGAGAAAATCTTTACCACATACACCTCAGATAATCCATTAATCACTAGGATGTATAAAGAACTCAAAAAATTTAACACCAATAAAATAACTCAATCAATAAATGGGCTGAAGAACTGAACAGATACTTCACAGAAGAAGATATAAAATAAAAATGCAAATCAAAACTACTCTAAGATTTCATCACACTTCAATTAAAATGGCAATTATAAGTAACACAAGCAACAATCAATGTTGGCGAGAGTGTGGGGAAAAAGGTACACTCATACATTGCTGGTGGAAATACAAATTGGTGCAATCATTATGGAAAGCAGTGTGGAGATTCCTCAGGAAACTTGGAATTCAGCAATGAAATTCACCATTTGACCCAGTTATCCCACTTCTCAGTTTATTCCCAAAAGACTTACAACCAACATACTATAGTGACACAGCCACATCAATGTTTTTAGCAGCTCAATTCACAAAAGATAAACTATGAAGCCAAACTAGATGTCCTTCAACATATGAATGGATAAAGAAAATGTGATACACACACACACACACACACACACAATGGAATATTACTCAGATTTAAAGAAGAATGAAATTCTGGCATTTGCTGTTAAATGGATGGAGTTAGAGAATATCATGCTAAGGGAAATAATGCAACCCCCCCCCAAATCAAAGACCAAATGTTTTCTCTTGATATGTGGAAGCTAATTTATAACAAGGAGAGATTTGGAAGTATAGAGTTGCTTTACATTAGGTAGAGGGGAGTGAAGGGCGGGGTAAAAGTTTTGGGGGAAGAAATGATAGTAGAGTGAAACAGACATTATTCCTCAGGTACATGTATGACTGCCTAACTGATGTGACCTTTCCAAATGTATAAATGGATTCTACTGATATGTGCAATAATTAGAACCAATAAAATAAAAAAAATTAGAAAAGAAAAATAAACCAATGCCCAGGGAAGGGAGTCATTTCTTGTTCCCTCTCTCAGCTGTTCTCCAGGAAGCTCAATTAACCATGTGTCCCTACATTTTGGAATGTAAATAACTGCCCTAAGTGTCTCACTACACCCTCTTGAAATGTTACAGATGCCTGTGAAAAGAGATGTTTTCTCTTGTCTGTTTCTGTGAGCATGCTTTATAAGAGAGACCATGCGCGAGGCCTTCAGCCACTTTATCAGAAATTTTTTTAGGAAAAGAGGGAAAAAGCCCCACCAATTGGATGGGTCTAATATGACATCAAATAAATATTGTGAGAAACTCTGGATCAGGGCTCAGAATTTGAGGGTTGTTTTTTGTTTTGTTTTGTTTTGTTTTTTGTCTCTAGGCCTGCCGTGTAAAATTAAGTTTGGAGTTCTCTCTGAGTGCTGCCGATTCTCAACCAGTCTATTTCTCACAACAATGCACCCCCTCAGAAACTTGGTGTCCACTGTGCTCACAGTGGGTGGATGCAGTGGTGATGTGGTCCTTCCCTGCTCACATCTGGAGGAGGTATAGGGCATGGGTCTTCCTGCCAAGTGGAAGGCCCTGTCTGCACTGGGAGACTCGTGGTGTGTACACTGAGTGGGCTGCCAGAGTTTTGAAGAGCTTGGGGAGTGAGAGAGTGACTCATGACATGGTCACAGGAGGGGCAGGATTGACAGATGCTGTGCAGAGCTGCCCTCAGATCCCTGCAACAGCCTGCATCTGTGAGCCACAGCAGTCACTAGCCTCAACATGCCCAAACTCCTCCTCTCTGGACCAGGGCCACAGAATGCAGAACTTGTCCAGGGCCTGACCCCACCAGAAACAACATGGATCTCTGTACTTCAGCCCCAGGGGACCTTGGAGTGCAGCAGAATGTCCAGTGGTAGAGGACCAGCAGAAATTCTATTTTCAATTCATTGTTTTAATAGCAAAAGCTGGGCATCTATGTACACACTTAAAAGTTGAAAACAAAATGTCTTTCCCCTTACTTTGCTTCTTAACAAATATCTAGGTGTCATGATCCGTGATTGCCAGTGTCATGGTGGGCCAGCCCCAAAGGGAAGTCACCACATTTCCAGGCCCAGCCAGCAACAAATGACTTTGCGTTGGCCACTTCTGGTGTCCTGCCTGGGAACGTGGACTATGCTGCCCATGGCCAGGTGCTGGTGTCAGGACAGGCCATGTTGTGGAGAAGCAGAAGCACTTTTACTTCACAAACAGCAAGTCTGTAGCAGTTTTTCAAAAACAAAACAAAACAAAAGAAAATTGCCCATGTCTTCATATGGCTGAAGCTGGTCCAGAGGCACATCTGCAGCTTTGGCTCCTCACCCCACTACCTCATAGAGGAGCATGGTGCTGAATTGCTGCCCCCAGGAGATGCAAGGAGCAGGTGACTCAGTGGTTCCCTCACTATTCTCATCCCAAGTCCTGTTTTATATGTGCTCCTGGCAGGCATAAGAGCCTTGCAGAGTCCCACAGAATATTCCACAGGCTTTGTGGGAACCTGGACCCTCTGCTTGGCAAGTCTGGAAAGGGTTGCCTGCCTGTGTTAATCCTTACTTGCATATAGATGTGACATTTTAGCAAAGGGTGTCTCTTTAGCTTTATTGGTAGAATTTGCAACTTAGTTTTAAGGAAAATGATTGTAGAGGTTCAGGGTATGAGAAAATAGAGGAGTTTAAGTCCTTTGTGTGAGCACACTCCTCAGGACAATAAAGGCTTTCTGTTTGCTTGGCTTAGAAATATTCTGCAAATCCTCTCTCCTTGAGGCCATTATCTTATTATAAAAACATTTGATACTAGTGAACTTTGAGAAGCAAACAAGTTATATGAATCCCACATGTGAGAAACTAATTGCACTAATGTAATCTGATATAACCCTGGATCATATAGTAAAACTGAACTGGTTTTCCCACAGGAGTGACTTCTAGCTTTATGCCAGCCTGTGTGTTTGCCTCTTTATTTGCTCTCCCCTTAACCTTTACAGCTGGACACTTAACATTTACAGGTATGCCTAAACAGGGACTCTTGTGGATTGTGTTGACAAGTGAAGGGGATAGCTTACTGCCTGGAACAGACTTTGACATGTATCACTCATTGGCTGGTACCAATCCCCCTGATAAATTATGGGAAATTCCCTGAGGCTCAACATCATCATCGGGCTGAAATTTTTTATTTGCTTCATAAGGCTGGATATACTGTAAGTAATGCTAATCTTGCTGCTTTGCTGTCTGAAATGTTGTTGTTCATGGTATCTGGAGAGTGGATCCTTAAGACCCAAAGATTGGGATGATATAGGTGAAAAATTACATGAGGAACCATGGGCTCCTATACCTGTGTTACATGCTTGATATTTCAGTCATGATGCTTTCTCAAAAATAGCCTTTACAGCACCACCAATTTTCTGCTAGAATCTACAACTGAATTTTTTCCACCTCTTCATTCTCCCCCAGTTCAGTCTCATTTATCTGAATGTCTCAGGCAGACAGATGCTGAGGGAGAAACTCAAACATTTTCTGTCTGTCCCGTTAGATTAAATAATGCTAATCAAACAGAATATGAACAATTGCCTTTGCCATGTTTGAAGAATTAACTGAACATGCAGGTCCATGTATGGAGAATTTCAGCAATTCTTCCATTTCTTGAGAAACAATAAGAACTCTACCTGTTGTTACTGTTAAAGTACAATTCTACTTCAGTTAGATATCCTATAGATTAAATCTACTTATGAAAGGCTCATGAAGCACAAGGCAAAGATTTATGAGCACAAGTATATGGTCCTCTCACCTTAGAAACACAGTCCATGTTCCCTGTCACTGCTAAGGAATCTGCAATCCACTGTGGAATGCTGGCTGTGCAAGGTGCTTCCTGCAAAGGGAGAACAGCCCTTGATGAATACTGGACTCCCTGCTTCAGACCTCTGCTGACATCTAATACAGAGACAGGTGGGAGAGGCCTGTGCTGAGCTTTTGGGTCTGCTTTGATATCAGGCTGTCATGCTTTATTACAGTCACATGGTGGTGTTTTTAACCACAGTGTTCTGCACAGGGACCACAGCTTGTTACCATTCTCAATTTAAAGCCCTTCTTCAACTTTCCAGAGAAACTCCATGCTTATAACTTTGAATGTTAATAAATAATGGCAAACAGCAGGGGACTGGCAGGCTAATACCTTATCCACTCCAGGAATAAGACCACACATCCGGATCCAGACCCATCACAGGGACACGTTGGCATTAAGGCAATGTTTTGCTTCTCTAATGAATTTCATGCAATCTTGAGATATTTATTAAACAGGTAGCAACTGTGCATTTCAGCTTCAGGAAATGAAAATACCCTAAAATATATAATTATCTCCAATCTATTTATATTAAATAAAAAGTTTCAAAATTCTAAAGTAACTTTAAGTCCCAGAAGCAGAACTCAGAATCTACCCTTTTAGTTAGGTGGGAACTGTCTGTCAGGCTTTTGCCAAAAGTATACAGACCTTTTTGAAGTATAGACATTTTCTTTTTGAACCAAAAATGCAAAAGTAAAATAAAATTGGTATGTAATCAAGAAAAACAAAAAAAGATTCTTATCTATCATTTAAGTCATTCATTCCACAAATATTTGCTTAGAGTTTATGCTGTGATAAATAGTCAAGCAAATAAAAAATGAGCAGAAAGTTAAATTAGGGGTTAAAAAGTTCATAAAATTAAGTGTGTCCACCTAGATGCCATTATTTCCTGAACACACACAATCAGCACAGCCTGGTGACTAGCCAACCAGGGCCCCTTGGCACCTCATCCCCTCCTGAGACTTACCTAGACCAGCCCTGGGGTGAGACCCACAGCCTGTCCTGGCTGTGGCTGACCAGGCAGGAGCAGGGCAGGCAGCAAGGCTGGCCACCGTGTGCCAGCAGACCTCAGGAACATCTGTGAGTGCCCATCACTCCCTCTCCTCATGAAGGCAACCCAGGAGTCAAAAGGTAAGAAAGTGAACTGAGGTCAGTGGAGTCAATAGAGCTGTGAGCAGGTAAGTGACAGAGGAATCCAGCAGTCAAGGGAAGAGAAGAAAGACACCAGGACAGAGACAGGGAAAGTCCCTGAAGAAGTCCTATCCCAGGCCCCTCTGCAGGGCCAGGTTTCATCTCCACCCTGATGAATCCCTAGAGAGCCTAACTGCTGATTCAGGTTAGAAATGGGCAGGGGAAGGTAAGAGAGTAAAAATGGCTACAGACAGAAACTGTGGCCAGGAAAAAAGAGCTGTACACAGGAGCTGAGAGGACACAAAATGTGGGGTCTAAGCCATCTCCCATTCTCCTCTTGTCTTGGACTCTCTGATGTGGAATAAATAAAGTCCCATGTGTATTCTGCCATGGCCAGCTCCTCTGCTGGTCCACACTACTCCCTTGTCTCCTGGGGACAGGAAGCTAACACTTCTCCCCTGGCTTCTGCATCAGCAAGTTCCCCCTCAGAGGAACCAAACATGTGAGCAGCAGATACGGTGCACATTCTCCCTACCCTGCACCCCACACACCTACTATTTCATCTCTCTGCTCCTGACTGGCCTGTCCTCAGTGCCTCCAAGTCGCCTTCCTCTTCTCTCTTGAAATGCCCCCTCAAGTCAGGTTTGTGCCCCCAACATATCAACAGCTACATCCACAATGAAAAACTCAGTGGTCAATTCTGATTTCTTTGGCATATAGTACAAAGGATGACACATCACCTACAAGATCATCTAAATGTTTGATATGCATCTAATTAAACTTTAAGATGTATGTCAAAATCTACCAATTTACTGTAAAAATAGGGATTACCAGAGCAAGTTTCAAAGTGCCATAAGAAAACAGTAAGGTGAATCCAGGGGGGTCACCACCTCTCCATAGAAGGTTTTTCAATAGAACTTTTTGCATGATGAAAATCTGATGACCACAGTAGCCATGCAACACACAGCACAGGTAGCTCAGTTACTGAGAAACAGGAATGTGGTTACTGGGATCAGGAATGAATGTGAACTGGAATTCTATTTTTATTTATATAGAAATGGGCACGTGTGACAACTGGCCACTGTCTCATACAGCACAATGAGGCTCCTGGCCTGACTGTGTGAACAAGCCACATCAGAACAGAAACATAGAGGAAGTAACTGTTCAGAAGCAAAGAAATTTAAGTAAGAAAAATCACAAATAAAAACAAGTGCAACTACATTTCCATATGTTTTCAGTACACCAGAAAATAAAATACAAATCAGTTCTGTTCACCATTACATCAATAAATATAATTAAAATTTATTTAACTGTTAAACTTAAAATGGATACATTTAAAATTATGTAATTTACACCTAAATAAAATATATATAAAATATAAACAGGTACACTGTGTACAATATCTATAAACTTTATCTGAATAAAATTGATAAAAATATGTATAATACATAGAGATAAATTAAACAGCATGTAAGATTTCTATATTGAAAATTACATAAAACCATTGAGAAAAATTAAAGAAAATGGAAAGACATAACTATATTAATGGGATGAAACATTCAATATTGTTAAGCTATGAATTCCCCCTGAAATTCCTCTGTAGATTCAATACAACTGCAATAAAGCTATTACCAGGAATGAAGGGTAGACATGTTTTATTAAAACTGACAAATCTAAAATTTATTGGAAATGTAAGGCATCTAGAAGAATCAAACAAACTTGAAAAAGAAGCTGACTTCAAGACTTACTTTAAAGCTACCAGAAGGAAAACTATGTGATTTGGACAGGTAAACAGATACATCAGTAGTCAGAATGGCAGCCAGAAATGTATGGAGGGAACAAAGTGCTATGTACATGGTCAAGGGGTTTTCAATGAGAGATGTGAAGGTAATTCAATGTGTGTGTCAGAGGTGGGGAAGCGTATTTTCAATAAATGGTACTAAAATAATCACATTTCACTTAGAAAAGATAAGCCATGATGATGACCTCGAACCGTACTCAAATATTCAAGATGGATTATAAGCCAGATGTAAAAGCTGAAACTATAAAGCTTCATATCCAGGAGACTATGTCTTTGAACTTGGATCCCTAAGGTGTAAAAAGCACTAATGATAAAAGAAAAATAAATGAGAATTAATAAAAATTAAAAACTCCTGCTTATCAAAAGTTTTCACTGAGACAATGAAAAGGGAAGAACAGCTTGGAAAAAGAGTCTGTCGCACCTTTTTGTGGTACCTTTTCCTGGCAAGAGACCTGTACTTGGAATATATGCAACTCAATAACAAAACATCAAATGTTGAAATAAAGGCAAATAATTTGAACATAAACACCACAAAGAAATCTATAAGCACATTTGCTCAGCATCAATAACCATAGGGAATGCAAATTAAAATCTTACAAGTACTTCACACCTTCAGAATGGCTAAACTAAAAGGAAAGACCATACCAAATGTTGGTGAGAACACAGAACAACCACAACCAGAACACTCATATATTGATAGTGGGACAGTAAAACAATACAACTCTATGCAAAACTGTTTGGTAGTCAATAATAAAATGGAACATGCCTCTCCTATAACCCAGCAGTATTTGCCCAGGAGAAAAGAAAAAAAAGTAGCCTGTAAAGACATGTACACAAGAATGTTCCTAGATATGTTGCCATGGTAGCTCTCAAACTGAAAAGAACCAAATGCCTCTCAGCAGGTAAACAGGAAAACAATTTTTGGTACAGGCATAGGATGGAGTTCTGCTTAACATTAAGAAGGAATGGAATGATACATACACCAAGAGTGATTACAGAAAACATTATGTGAGAAAAAAGAAGTCAAACAGTAGAAGTTCACCATCCATGATCCACGTATACAAAGTCCTGGAAGAGTCAAAACCAATTCATGGGGATAGAAACAGAAAGAGTGTTCGCTTCTGGGAGGAAATGAAGACTGGAAGGAAAGGGCCTGAGGAAACACTCTAGGGTAAAGGAACTGTTCTTTGTCTCTTTTAAATTTAATTTTATTAGGTCATTATAGTTATGCATAATAGTTGGGTTCATCCAAAAAAACATACATGCTTGGAATTTGATTTCAATTCACCTCCCCCTCGTCTCCTACTCCTTCCTCTATTATGCTGGTCTTCCTTTTGCTCATCTATTTATTTTTGATAGGTTCTTTGTACTTATACATAAAGGTGTCATTCCCTTTGTATATTTATACATGCACAAAGCATGATTTTTAAAGGCTCTTTCTGTATTCCCTCTCTTTCCTGTCCCTCCTCTCTCCCTCTTGAGACTTCCTTCTTCTACTCTACTGATCTGCCTTATATCTTTGTGATACCTGGCCTCCCCTCCTTTCCTTCATTTTGCTCTAACTTCCACATATGATAGAAAATATTTGACCCTGGATTTTTTGAGACTGGTTTATTTCACTTAGCAAGAAATTCTACATTTACATCAATACACCAGCAAATGCCACAATTTCATTTACATTTATGATTGAGTAAAACTCCTTTGTGTATGTGTACCAATTTTCTTGGTCCATTTACCCACTAACAGGCATCTGGGTTGGTTCCATAATTTGGCTGTTATAAACATTGAAGTGTCGGTATCACTACTGTATGCTCACTTTAGTTCTTTTGGATAAATACCAAGGAGTGGGATAGCTGGGTCATTATAGTGACCACATAGTGACCTAGGTTTTTGGGGAATCTCCATACTGCTTTTCAGAGTGGTTGTACTGGTCTGCAGTGCCACCAGCAATGTGCGACTATACCTTTGCCCCCACAAACGTGCCAGCATTTTTTATTGTGTTCTTGATAACTGCCATTCTAACTGGACATGAAATCTTAGTGTACTTTTGATTTGCATTTCCCTGATTGCTAGAAATTTTGAACACTTTTTTACATATTTATTGGTCATTTATGTTTCTTCTTTTGAGAAGTGTCTTTCAGTTCAGTTGCCTATCTATAGATTGGGTTTTTAATTTGGTGTTAAGTTTTCTGAAATTTTATGTATTCTGGGTATTACTCCCCTGTCAGTGGAGCAGCTGGCAAAGATTTTTCCCATTCTGTAGGATCTCTCTTCACACTCTTAATCAATTCCTTTGCTGTGCAGAAGCTCATTAATTTGACGGCATCCCACTTACTAACTTTTTGTTTTATTTCTAGAGTTTTAGAGAATTTGTTAAAGAAGTCTGCACCTGCACCAACATGCTAGCATGTTGACCCTGTTTTCTTCTAGCTGTTACAAAGTTTCTGGTCTAATTCCTAAGTGTTTGATCCATTTTGATTCAACTTTTATGCATTTAGGGCTCTAGTTCCTTCTACATATGGGGTAATGGCTAAATTGAATTGTAACCTTGATTGGCTTATGAGATGCCCATGATTAAGAGGCTTCTGGGTGTGTCAATGAGGTCATGTCTAGGAATGACTGGCGTGTGGGATAGTGAACTGAAGTGAAGACCTTCTCTGAGCATGGAAAGCACCGCCCAATGCATTGGTGGCTTGGATGGAATAAAAGTTGGAAGAATAAGAAGTAGATTCAGATGCAAGCTCAAATCTTCTTGAAGAGGTTATTGATTTCTGTTTCTATCATCTGAGGTTATCAGACTCTCACTTCTTCACTCTTCCAAAGTGGACTCTGCCAGGGATTCTCCAGGTAGTTTCCAGAAGCGTTTATCTTGGACTCAGGTAGCACTGTTGATACTTCTTGTTCTGGGGCTTCTGCCTCTTGGACTGTACAGTTACTGGTTCTTCCAGCTCTCTAGCCTGCAGATGGTCATGGTGAACTACCCAGCTTTTGGTGGTGTAAGCCAATCTAATAAATTCCCTTTTTATAATCATACTTCCCGTTTATTATGTTCCTCTAGAGAACCCCAATACATACAGCTTTCCAGTTTTTCCTGCACCATGTGTTTAAAAGTCTGTCTTTTCTACATCATGAATTTTTGGCACCTTTATCAAGTATCAGATGGCTGTAAGTATGTGAGTTGGTCTCTGTGTCTTCTATTCTGTAGAAACTGTGGACCTGATGTTTTATTTTTGGAGTGGCAGTTCTTATTTTATTCCTAGTCTTTAATCCATTGTTGACTTTTGTGCAGGGTGAGAGATAAGGATCTTCTCTCTGTGTTCTACAAATGACAACCAGTTTTCCCAGCACCATTTGTTACAAAGGCTCTCTTTTCTCCAATCTATGTTTTGGCACCTTCATCAAGGATCAGTGGACTGCATTTTTGTGTGTCTTCTATTCTGTAACATTAGTCTTTGTGTTTTTTTATGCCAGTATTATGCAGGTACTGTTACAAGAGCTCTGTAGTGTAATTTGAAGGCAGGTATTGTGATGTGATGCCTCTAGCATTACTTTATTCCTTTTTTTTGCTTACAATTACCTTGGCTATTGTGGGTCCTTTATTCTTCCAAATGAATTTCAGGACTGTTTCTTCTAGTTCTATGAAGAATGTCATTGATATTTTGATTATTTTGATGGGCATTGCATTAAATATGTATATTACTTTTGGTACCATGACCATTTTAAAAATATTAATTCTGCCTATCCAGGAACATGGGAGATTTTTCTGCCTCTTGTGTCTTCTTCAATTTCTTTCTTCAATGTTCTATAGTTTTCATTGTAGAGGTCTTTGACCTCCTTGGTTAGACCTAATTCCTAGGTATTTTTTTGTTTATTGTGAATAGCATTGTTTTCCTGATTTCTTTCTCAACAGATTCATTACTGGTATATAAGAAAGCTTTTAATTTAGTCTACATTGGTTTTGTATCCTGCTACTTTGCTGAATTAATTTGCTCTAGCAGTCTTCTGGTGGAGCTTTTCAGACCCTCCACTTTTAGGATCATATCATCTGCAAAAAGTGATGATTTGACTTTTTCCTTTCCTTATTTTTATCACTTTTATTACCTTCTTAACTCATTGTTCCAGCTACCATTTTGTCAAAGACTTCCTCTGCACCTCTTAAAATGACTAAGAAATCTTTGTCCTTAATTCTATTTAAGGATGTTTATTATTTGTATATATATTTATTGATTTTCATTTGTTAAACCATACTTGTTTCCTTAGGATAAAACCAACTTAGGGTGCACAATCATCTTAACATGTTGTTGAATATAATTTGATAACAATAAAGTCAGCAAATTTTTCTTAAACTGTACATAAAAGATAGTAACTATAAAGAAGATAGTTAATAGACTTCTAGCTATAGAACAGGTTAGAGATGGTGTAGTCATACAATGGAATACTTATGGCAAGTATTCAACATGGAAGAACCTCTCAAAATGTTGAGCACAAGAAGTCAGAAAGAAGATAATGTGTGCCATGTATTTCTATTTATATGAAGTTCAAAGACTAGCAAAATAAATTTATGGTGTTAAAAATGTAGCATACTGTTTATTCCTGAGTTGCAGAGACTAAGGACTTGGTTGCCTGGGTGAGTTTTCTTGAAGAAAATTCACTACCTAGAACACTCATGATTTGTGTGCTTTTCTGTATGTATGTCACTCTGAAAAGATGGTGGAATGAGACATACAGCATTACACTATGTACATGTATTATTACTTGAATGGTATAATCTACATCTTGCACAACCATAGAAATGAAAAGATGTACCCTATTTGTGTACAACAAATCAAAATGCAGTCTGTAAAAATAAAGAAAATAAAGAAAAGTTTACTCAAAACCAGAAACACAGAGGAGAAAGGGGAGTCATGCAGTGGTAGAGCTCTTGGCTAACAAGGGCAAGGCCTGGGTTCCATCCCCAGCACTGTAAAAATCAAACCAAAAGAAAACAGCATGCCTTATTTTTCTCCCTGCACTGTTCCCTCTGAAGTCTCCTAAAACTCAGCAAATGGAAACTATACTTCCAGCATTCAGAACAAAACCAGTGAAGCCATCTTGGCTTCTCCTTCCTTTCATAACCACAGACAGACATCTGCAAGCCCAGCACTTTGTTGCCAAGGTGAACAGGCCCCCATCTCCACCTACTGGACTCCTGTGATGGCCTCCTCACCAGTACCCCCAATCCTGTCCTCCTGACTTTCAGCTTGTTCTTCCCCTAGGCAGTCACAGTAACTTTTAAAACACATGTTAGTTCATCTCACCTGGTTTTCTCAGAAAGTCAAAGCCCTTCTGATGTCCACAAGGTCCTTTATTTGGCACACCATGCTCTGCCCAGCTCACTCTATCCAGCCACATATGCTTCCTTGCTGCGCCTCAGGGTGTTTGCATGTGCTTCACTCTCTGCTAGGCAGTCACAGGGCTTGCCTACTAGGCTCCTCAGTGTTCTGCTCCCATGTTGCATCTCAGAGACCCTCCTTAGCAACTTCATTTTAAAAAGCACTTTTGCAATCATGTTCTATTGCTTTGACTCCAACTTTGTTGTTCTTCTTAACAGTAACTGGATGGCAAGGCATTAAATAGCTCTCACTTTACTATCTGAAAGTCCATTAAGATGGGTACTTTTTTGCTTTTGTCACAACTGTGTCCCCTCCACAAAGAAGAGGACTTGTGTGTATTTTTCAATGCATACTGTTGAATCAAATATAAATATAGTGAAAAAGGCACAGGAGCATCATTAGTTTTTTTAAAATGTTAAAAAGAATGGTAAGTCATGTTCATGAGTAGGAAATTAAAAAATCATAAAGATGTCTTCATCCCAAAATCAGCCTAAAAGGAGATATGGGTTCCAATTAAAATACTGACCTTTCCATAAAATTTAACAAGATTATTTCAAGTTTGCATGGCAATGCAAAATTCTCAAGCTGCCACAACCCTGATGGATAAAGTGTATGCATGTATAGGGGAAGGAGGACTGTTTCACTGCATCTCAAGCCTGGTAAATGTGAATGCCCTGCCAACCTGCTGTGGGCAATTCCCAATCTTCCTTCTTCTCTGCCGTCCTGTCTCACAGGGCCAGATTTCAGAAGTACATTTCCTCAGATTTCTGCCAGTAGGTTTTAGATAAGATTTCTTTTTTTTTTCTTTCAGTACTGGGAATTGAACCAGGGGATGTTCTACTGTTGAACTACATCCCCTCCCTTTTTACTTTTTATTTTGATGTGGTCTTATTAAGCTTTAGAGGCTGACCTCAAATTTTAATTCTTCTGCCTTAGCCTCCAGAATCACTGGAATAGAAGGTGTGCAAAACCACTCCTGGCCATGGTTCTTAATGAAATGCTCTCACATAAAACTTGAGGGCAGATGAGAAATGGAAGTATGTTCATGCCTTTGTTAGGGATGGAGAGGTAGGTACATGTGAGATTCTGCTGCATTCTTCAGTTATGTATTCACTTAGCTGTACTGGGGATTTAACTCTAGGAACTTTACCACTGAGTTACAGCCCCAAGTCCTTTTATTTTTTCATTCTGAGACAGTTTCCCAGGTTAGCCTCAAACTTGTGATCCTCCTACCCCAGGTTCCTGAGTCCCAGGGATTTCAGACTTGTGCTGCCATGACTGGCACCTTCAATATTTTCTTGTAAATCACCAGCCAAAGTTCTGGCAGTGATCAATTGTCTTCAGAGATATTTTCTGGTCTCTGCAACCTCCCACCATCCTGAAAGTGAGTGGCAACCCCATGGGGAAGCATTCGGACACTTCTTTGCACCTCTGCCCGAGGTCCTGCTGGGATTTTGTAAACAGCCAAAAACCTCTGTTTGAGTCAGTTTTTTTTGCTACTGTGACTAAAGCCCTAACCAGAACTATTGCAGAGGAGGAAAAGTTTATTTGAGGACTCACGGGTTCAGAGGTCCTAGTCCATAGAAGGTCAACTCCATTCTACAGGGCTCAAGGTGAGGTAGGACATCATGGTAGAAGAGTGTGGCAGAAGGAAACAGCTCCCATGGTAATTTCGAAGCAGAGATAGAGAAAACAATTCCACTTGCAAGATACATATGTATTCCCCGAAACCACACCCCAATTTCTGTCTCCTCCAGTCACACCCCAGCACTCCAGTTAAAACTCAGTTAATCCCTATCAGGGGATTAATTCACTGATAGGTTTAAGACTCTCACAACCCAATTATTTCTCCTCTGAAACTTCTTGCACTGTCTCACACAATGCAAGAAGAACTTTTGGGGGACACCTCACATACAAACTGTAACACCCCATCACCAAGTCTATTCTAGCCTGAAACACCCAGGTGCTCCTTTCCCCCACTGAACCACAGCTGATCCATGTTATGGTGAACAAGATGTTTAGCAATGAATAGCTCAGAAACAGGCAACTACACACAAAGCACTCAGAAGCAGAACCACACGTACAGAAATGACTCTTTCAGAGGTGAAGGTGTCAATGGGAAAATATGCACTATTAGACAATGTCAGGACCCTTTTCATAAGAAATCTTTTTGAAACAGAAACAGATCTTTCTTACCATATACAGTGTCAACTCCCGGTGAATTAAAGACTTAAATATTAAAAATAAACCATTCTTAAGCTTACAAAAGAATAATCTGATGATTTCAAAATAAGAAAGAACATTTCACAAAAAAGCACCAACAATAAGGAAATTAACTTTTGCACATCAGAGAGTATGACCTTTTCTTCCCAAAACCATCAGGACAAAGGCCATGAGGTGGTTCTGAGCCAGGTAATGTCTGACCTGGGGGAGAAGCAACAGCAGCCATGGGAGGGAACACAGTCCCACTAGGGGAGGGGAGGTGGGGAAGGATGTCAATAGTGTGGGCAGGGTGAGCAGGACAGTCACATGGGGAAGTGATTCAATGGTCCTGTGTGGGGCAAGGGTAGGACAGTGACAATGTGTACATGCTAAGTACAGTAAGACTGACAAGTGCACAAATATGTTAAGGGTCATGGGAATTATGGTTCTGACCTGCAGAGAGGGAGTCCAAAGAAAACCACATTGTGTTGGACAGGATTGGCAATGGTGATGTAGACTTGTGCTTTACATCAGTCAATCAATTAATCCATCAATCCATTGATCAATCTAGATACAACTAGGAGAGACTGGCAGCAGCAGCACCCCAATAAACAATGAAAACACCCAATTCCCAGAACTTGGATTTTAAAAACCATTCTTCACTCAAAGGAACCAGGGCAAATCGGGATAATGGCTGTCTTTTTGTTTTGTTGTTTTTGATTTTTTTCTATGTATTAGAAAGTTAGGAAAGGCTCAGGGAACAACTGGGACATTTCTGACAAACCAGGCATGATATGAATATCAAACAATGCTAGTGATAAATTATGACCTACTGAATCAAACAGGAACCATGAGTCCACACTCTCTTAAACAAATGAATAAGCAGGTAGTTGTTGAGGAACAGGAGTGTCCATTGTGGAAATTACACTGGGTCTTTTAAATGATTCTCCGTGTCACTTCTCCCATGCCCATGCTCTCTGCCCGCTGAGACACAGGAAGTATGTCTATAATTGTTACTTTCATGTCCCATCTCTTTATCCTATCACTCCAGGCATTTCTCTGTTGGTTTGGGGTCACAGTTTCCTGCTCCTTTGCACCCCTGGTAATGATTGATTAGATGCTGGACATTGCACCTTTTAAAATGCAAGGTGCTGAGTTTATTGCAGGTTTGCTTTTTGCATTCCTTTAACTCACTGACAAGTTTTCAATTCTTTGAACACAACAACTACTTCAAAGTTACCATAAGGGGTATATTTGTTGCTCAATTTAAGTTTTTGTGGGGTTTCATATCTGGGCAATGGGACAAGAGAGGTTAAACATTTTTGTGCTTTGTTTTGGGGTTGATCAAGTCTGATTCTTTCAGGGCTGCTTTTAAGATTTCTTTGGTAAGAACAAAGCGGCCTTTGGTTCAGGCAAACTCAGTCCTTCCATTGACATGATCCCTTCTGGGAAAGCCACATAAGTTCATGTATTAGGAGGTATCTCTGCTCTATCAGTGGGGAATGTGAAACATTTGCACCCCTTGAGCTCTACCAATTGTTCTACCTGCTCCTTTATGGTGAGTCTCTACCCAGAGTTCCTCAGGTGATGCCTTCACAAGCCATCTCTAGGAGAATCCTCTGCACATCTCCAGATCTTTCTACATTGCTTTCTCCTTTCTGGTACTGTGTTCTGTGAATTCCAGCCATGCCAAGCTTGGTGAATACTCCACCTCAATTCAGAGACTATGACTTGGAAACTTTCTCCAGTTTAAGTGGGGGTGACCTTGGGGGTCACTTCACTCTTTTCCTTCTTTAGGGCATTGTCCACCATTGTATGGCATCCAATGTCTGGAAGTTATGGTTTCCTGTGTTTTGTCAGATTTTTTGTTACTAAGATAGTAGGGTAAGTCTACAACCTATCATTTCACAGTGACAAGTGGGTGTGTGGAGAATTGGTTATTTATATCATTTCAAAATAACAACACAGCTTTGCTACATTGTCACAATATCAAAACAAAGAGAAAAATGGTAGCTTTTCAGAGAAGTCTGGCAGACATTACTTTATGACCAAAATAAACATCATCCAAAATGGAAAAAACTGGAATCATGCTGTTTTGTAATAAAAGTCCTTACTGGATATACTGAAAAGATTACTGCATTTCTTCTAAGATGTCTCCACCAAAGTCCTAAAACCTGAATCTAATCATGAGGAAACTACAGACAAACCCCAAAAGAAAGCCATTCTATATGTCTGACCTGTGAACTGTAACACATTCTCTAAAGTAATTTGATAACAACTATGAAAGATGTTTGATGCATCAATTTAACTCCACGTGTAAGGACATATTCTAGAGAAACTCATACATGTACATAAGAATTCCCTTCATAGTAATGTTTATTATAGCAAAACACAAAAAGTAACTGAAACGTCCAACAAAATGAGAATGCAAAATGTATGGATGTGAAAAAGAATGAACTAGAGGTATGCATGTCAACGCTTATGATAAATCCCATCAACAATGATGAGTAAAAATAATGTGTTACAGATATGCATGGGAAGTAATAACAGATTTGCAGAGTGGGTACAGAGGAGGAAAATCTGGAAGCAATATACAAAAATTTCCTATTGTATTTGTAATGTTTCATTTTCTGGGTAGATGGTAGGCTTATAGGCTTTCATTTTTATTCTCTTTACCCTAATGTCTGAAGTATATATTTGAAAAATGGTAAGTTGAAAATTTAACATCCAATATTGATAAAATAGAAACTGTGCTAAAAGTTTAATTTTAGCACACCCTGGTTTTCTGGAAAATGTACTCACAAGGAAGTCCAATGAAAGTAGCATCACATAAATTTCATTGTATTAATCATTTCCAAAACACCTGGCTAATTCTGAGAGAGTAGCAAAGCTATTCCCTCTGGAACCTGATCAAGCTGACACTTAGTTGTGATAGAGTAAATGACTAAGTTGTGCTTACTTGAAAGGCTCATGGATGGCCACATCCTCCAGCACTGACCAGTAACAGCACATAGGAATGCATCTGCCATGCAGCTGTACATAGCCATATGTATTCACCTACATCAGAGATAACCAGATCACCAACATAAAAGTGACTGCACTCTCTATCAGGAGACATGTGGAGAGGTCAGATGAATATACAAGAGAGTGAATCACCCAGATGCTACAAGTCTAAGGTTCTCTCCAGAGGTACAAAGGGAGTTCCTTTCCAGTCTCTGGGCAGAAACTACTACAAGAGAGGTGAAAATCTCCTTTGGGCTGACTACTGAGGCTAAATTGCTACTTCCACTGTAATCTTTAAAAAAATCAGTAAAAGCAGTATGTCAACAGCACTTTATAATGCCTATGACCTCATCACTGACTGAGCAGCTACCAGAATGCACCCAACACTCAAGCCCCCAGGTCCCATGCTCACCTGGACTCCCCACAGGTGCACACACATGTGACCTCACACATTTCTAGGCCTACAGCAGGATGGTGCGGTTCCTACAGAAGGATGCATTTTGATTCACCTTCCTGATCACAAATGAATACTTGGCATTTAGAAAATCCTTTTTGAAGAATAAATTGCAAACAATGGCTCTTTATTTCATTGAAAATTTGTAATCAAAGAAATCTTTTGAAAGAAGACTCATGTGCAACAGAACTTCCATAATGCCTTCCACAAACCATGGAAAACCTGCTTTTCTATGCAAATGCATATATTCCTGTTATAGTATATGCATACATGCATACACATGGATATTCTCTGACTTATAGAAAGTTTTAAGAAGTTGAAAATAAAATAGAATAAATTTCATAAAAACAAAAATAAAATGAATTGAGTGTTGAGAAGGCGAAGCAAGCAAACAGTGGTGTTTTCTTTTTAAATTAGATCATGGCCTGTAATCAGTTGCACAGCTACACCCATTGCCCCCATTGAAGGGTATTTCTATGAATGGATGGTATGGAGGGGCAGGTGTGGCACCCTCCACACTGGCAAACTCACCCTACCATGACAGGTGGCATCCCTTGTCTGCATTCAGAGACTGGGTCTCAGGTCCTTGCCAAGGAATTATCAAGGTGCTCCTCCCACACCCGGGACCAGAGCCTTAGTGTTGCTGTTGCTTCAAAACAAAACAAACAAGTTTCTACTTTTTAACAAAAATGTCGGGTGTAAATTAGTTCTGAGATCAGAGCAAGATGAGAAACCGTCCTGAAGTCTGGCATGGTGTGGTCAGATTTCATGTCTGCTGAGGAGTTCAGGGTTCAGGAGCCCAGGGCTGCCCCTAGCATGACTAGCAAGGGCTGCCAGAACAAGCATGTCCTGCCACTGGCATGGGTGCACAAACTGAGGCCAACCACCAGGCACTGCTAGCCATGCCCCTCTGCTCACTGCACTTCCTCTTGATCTGCTGTGATCCTCATTTAATTTTTAATGACTAAGACCTGGGGGTGAATTCCAAAAGCATATATGGGGAGTCCCTGTACATCCATGAGTCCACATACCTCCTACTGAACTACTGAAGGATGTTTCCCCACAGCCTGTTCTGAGGTTCTCAACCCTGCACCAGGTATGGGCATTCATCATGAGCTCAGGCTCAGGTTACTGAGCATTTCCAGCTACCTAGTTTTGGGGTTTTGATTTTGAGCCATACTCCTCCGGTGCTGTGCTCTGCACTTCAGGCAGAGGACTTCAAGTTTATCTCAGAATGAACTGTATCAAGCAAGTGCTGGACCGAGGCCTCTGTTAGTGTGACTCATAGATCTTAATGGTTTATTTCCCTGAGAGACATTCAATTACCTCAGCTCTAAAATCTTGCTCATCTTGTATTTAAAAAATTTTAAAGGATAGAATGACAATGAAAAGTATCTGAACTTTCCATTTTCTGAATATGGAGATGAATCATAAAATGGTATCTAGTAAGATATGAGTATATTTTTAATTTAGCAGGTTTGAATATAGTTAACAGATAAACATCTGCCTACTTTCATTTCCCAGATAAAGTTAGAATTTGTCGCTTCCAGACATCATAACAGAATAGTTTGACAACAAGAATACTCAGTATGGCTCAGGAAATTTCCAGGATGTTCCAGGGTCCCTGAGAAGCACTGGGGATTCACTGGCCCAGTCTCCAGAGTTTGCATAGAACAGAAATATTATTTACACCTAACCTGGAAAAGGTCCTCAAAAGATCATGGAAAAGAGAGAACACTTCCCCCTTGAAACAATCTTCCTCTTTTTAATTTTTTTTTGTAATTGTAGATGGACAGCATGCCTTTATATTATTTGTTTATTTTTCTATGTGGTGCTAAGGATTGAACCCAGTTCCTCAAACGCTCTACCACTGAGCTACAACCCCAGTCCAATATTCTTTTTTTGTGAATAAAATTATGTTTAAAATGTTCATGTAGAAATACAAATCTAATCAAATCAAGATGGTTTTGTCTTAAATTTAACAATAAAATTCAAACACAGCAATCATGCCTGAAAACTGACAGTGGAAAACAGTTATATTCTCCTGTAAAGTTGATCTGGAATTGCACATAGCAGTGCTTCTAGAGGCTGGAGATATCATAACTAAGTAAAAGAAATTTCCCATTTTTCCTTAGAGTTCCTTAAGTTAAAAAGTGAGAACCTAATTGCAAGGTCAAATCTAGGCAAAGCTTTTAACATAGTAAACTGGTTCACAGGAGTATCACCTCTGCTACCACCAACAGAAAATTATTTTTCATTTGAAAGAGAAACTGTTTTCAAACCTTCAAATTCCAAATTACATACATCTAGTCTCCTTAAAGCACAGACACAGATATGTGAGAATTTGTAAAATTTCACCCAGGTGCTGTTACCAAAATAGATGCAATGACATTTGGTTTCATTTTCCACTAATTGTTAACCTTTGAGAGGAAGGAAATAGTTTCTCAGACATACTCCTCTTAAAGATTACTTCAGTAAAAATAAGTGATGTTTTTGAAGGTGGTCATGGCAACACACCTCTGTAATCCTAGCAACATGAAAGGCTGAGGTGAGAGGACCCTAAATTCAAAGCTAGCCTGGGAAATTTTGTGAGACCCTTCCTCAAAATAAAATAAATAGGGAAGGGGATGTAACTCAGTGGTATGGTGCTCCTGGGTTCACCCCTGAGTACAGAAAAATGAATTTCCCCTAGTATCACATAGAATGTGAACTTATTTGAAAATACATTAGATGTAGTTAACATAAGGTCATTGCTATGATTCTATATTTAGAAGACCCCATAAAATCCACTAGAAAACTTCTAGAACTCTAAATGAATTCAGCAAAGTAGCAGAATATAAGATTAACACCCATAAATAAATTTCATTCCTGTATATCAGTGATGAGTTTACTGAAAGAGATAGTATGAAAACTATCCCATTCACAGTAGCCTCAAAAATAATTTGGGACTCAAACTAATAAAAGAGGTGAAAGACCTCTACAATGAAAGTTACAGAAGTATAAAGAATCTGAAGATCTTAAAAAATAGAAAGACCTCCCATGTTCTTGGACAGGCAGAATAAATATTGTCAAAGTGGCCATATTACCAAAAGTGCTATACAGATTTAATGTAATTCCTGATGATATTATTCAAATATGATAAATTTTGACCCCTTTTCTTTCAAATATATGTATTGGTGGTGGTTTGGGAAAAGAAATAAAAAATAAAAAAGCAATCTGGAATTTGATGGAAGTGTGACGATGATCTCTCAGAGTTCAGACTGTGGCACTTCTACTTCTCGAGGTTTTTGTCCTTCCTTGTCTGACTTAATTGAGTCATTTTTTTTTCTTTTTCTTTTTTTAATTATTTTTTAAATTTATGATTTTATTTTTCTCTTTCATATGAAAAAATAGAAAGTAATGAGTCAGAGACTTGGTTCAAGTAATAACATTTAAGAATGTGAGGATCTTCCTTAGAAAATGAATTTTTCCTAAAAATAATGTCTATGAATCCTTAATACTTCTAAGAATAGTGACAATATTGCTAACTACATTTTTAAAGAAGATCCCCAGAGTTGTAGTTCTTCTGTATATACTGTTTTCATAAAAATCTTTGCTCATCCCACTTTTGCAATTTCATCTGTTTTATGATCTAATTATTTCCAGAATTACTTTGTATAATTGTAGGAAACTACAGACTTCTCCAGAACAAGCCTCATGGTACACATCCATTTCCTTATGAGTTAAAACGCAATGATAAAATTTCTCATTAGTCAGCTATAAGGTCCATGCTTTGCCATTTGACAAAAATAAAGCATGTTTTATCTGAAGTTTTGTAGCATTCAATTTTGCCCTCATTCTTTGTATCTCATTTGTCTGAAATAAAAATGGGGCACCTATAAGATTTGAGTGCTGTAGCTCCTTTAATAAACAGGAGAAAACCACTATTTTGGGAATCAGTAAAAGGAGAGAGATCGAGATGATTGTGACATCCTCTAGAGATTTAGAACATTGTGTCTATCAGCTTTGAAGTTCAAAGTTGTTCCTTTGTTAATGCTCAGGGATTTCTGGAATCCTTGAGGTTATATGCTTTACATTAGAATACCCTGGAGGCTGGGGTTGATATCAGTATGATAGACATGTTGATTTAAAACAATCAGGAAATGTCTTAGAAAATAGAATATGTGAAATCAGTGCCAAATTTACATTTTTTTTCTGTAGAGAAATCTAGTTATAAAACCATGCATAACCAAAAAATTGTTTTCTACAAAATAGGTTCAAAACAAAAATAATTAGATGACTCAAATATTTAGTTATGTTTGCTTCACTGTTTCACAGTAAATATGGCCTTGACAGTACAGTCATTTTTCTCTACAGAAATAATTTGCATTGAAACTCAAATATATGCTTCATGCATGTTGTGTTTGTATGTGTGTATATATATATTTGTATATAAGTGTTTGCATACATCAACTTATAACTCTCTCTGTTCCTTTCCAAATGTTGAATTGTTTCATTAGTTTATTTTCTACCATAATATCATTTTATTTTAATAATTCAAAACAATGAACTATAGCACATCATTAGGGCAATTAAAGGAGACACATTTTACACTACTTTTAATAAGGTAAACTATGATTAGCAATGTTCCATCATGTTTACATTCTACAGTATAAAACAACAAATAGCATTTGTTATCAAGACATGGGAGACAGTTTTTTGCCTATAGATGTTACCATAACTCTTTTTATAGGACTAATAATGACCTTCCATTGGAAAAGGTCCTCAAATTGCAGGGTTTCATAGATTTATTTGTCCCTATGAAAATTGCCTGTTGCAATACAGTAGAACCTACTTCAAGATTCTTGGCTTCTTTAAATCTCTCATTTCAAATGTCCTTCTTCCCAGTATAGATTTAGAAGTTCTGTTTACAAAGCTTTCATGGACTTTGCTACAGCTTTTTAAAACAATTTAGAGATGTCAGAGCCAACCCATTTGCTTCTGTCTTAGCAATCAACTTATTTCTCCTCTTTTCTAGTATCCTAAATCTGTCTATTCTAAATATGAATATGAGTTTAAATATATTACCTATTAAGTATAATAGCCGGTTTAAATATGAATGGAAGTGTGTATGAATTTTTTGGTTTGTACATATTTTATATATATATATTTAAAATAATCATGAAGGTATATTCATTTGTGTGTATGTATGTATTCATGTATACATATACATTTATATATATATATTATATACTATATGATATATATATATATATAATATATTATATAAGAAGGGTATAGTTGGAAAATTTATGGCCCACCACATCATGTTCAAGCACAAGTACTGGATCCTAATTAGAATACATTATACTCTGTGTATATATAACATGTCAAAGTACATTCTACTATCATGTAACAAAAGAAAAAAGCTCTAAAAAATCTGTGACCCAGATTACATTACTAAGAATGAAACATATTTGCATATCTTGGTATCTATGCTTTAGTTTCTTGGTCTTTGAGATGAATGTAGTTACATCTGTCATAATTTCCTCTGAACTTGAAGGATTATTACTGAAAAAGCACTTAAGAAGTATAAATTTTTAGAAAACCTCAGGCAGCTTATTAAAATATCAGAATATTATTAGTATAATACCATGAATGATACTGATTAGATTTAAAACCTTGTTGTAGATTATACACCTACTTCGTATTTTAACCAGCTTTTCTCCCTTCCTTGATAGTGGATGTTTATAGGAACCAAGGTGGTATTAGGTAAACATTTGTGATTCAAACTATATATGTTGTGGAGTTGTAGAATACATAAGTCAACCATTTTTAAAAACTTAATGGAAGAAACATATTTCAACCTATGCTTTAAATGTAATGCTTAGATAGCCATCTGAATGAGAGTTAGTGATTTTAAGTTTAAAATGATATATTTATGTTTGAATTCTGTGAAAAGTTCTGAATGCTGTAATAAGTGAATTCATAATAACGTTATATATGATAGAGAAAGAGAAAAAGATAGATGCATATAAACACTCTTCAATTTTGAAAGCCACCAACAGAGTCAAGAAATCTTAATAATGCTTCATGTGGAGCCTAACCCTTAAGTATCCAGCAATGTTATTGCAGCATATTCAAAATTAATCAACACAATCACAAATGATGCCTGCTAATTCCTTTATAAATTCTACCCAGTAATATGACTCTTAGGATAAAAATTTAGAAAACACACACTTGTAATCTCTTGAAAATACGAAAATACTACACAATTTCAACAAAAGAATGCACTTGCTTCCAGTGATATATGCTTAAGGGGGAAGCTACTTTTCTGAAATAACTGCAATGGCATTCATTGTTCACAACTCTCTCATAGTTAGACATTAATGTGAAAATGAACTAGGGGTTTCCTAATTCATCTTCATATTTCTTTATATGATATTATTCTAACACTTCAGTATGGATTTAAAAAATGTAAAAAGGAGCAAGCATCAATTGTAATTTTTTGCTACAAACATTCCCCTTTGAAAAGTGCAAATCATTAATCCCAGAAGGGCAGTAAATGATACTTATTAAAGTATAGGCATTGAAGTCAGAGAGGATCAGGAGTAAATCTTACCTTCCACACATACCAACTGTGTTGACATCAAAAGTTAAATCTCTGTCAGTCTCCATTTTCTAATCTTCTCTGCAATGATCCTTACTTCCAATGAAAAATGCTAAGGTCTAAACAATGGAATGGGATAACTTATCAGGTTCTTATAGTAAGAACTCAAAAATAGTAGCTATTACTTATTAGTTTTCAAATATTTTAAATTACCAAAGTTAAGCAACAAATATTAATGCACAGCATCATTAAGTGAGTTCACAAAAATAAACTAGCAGTCAAGATCTTTTACTCATACAATTACTTTTTATATGAAAGGAAACAACAAAATTGGATTAGGTATATATAATATAGAGCAAACAATGCAAGGTTGTTTTAGTCTAATAGAAGAATAGAGGTGTTTGATATGAAATAAAAGAACCAACAAATACTAGCTTATTCTTAGGACTGAATATTAAAAATATGTGTATTTTATAATTTAAAAATAATATTCTCTTTTTTTAAGTTACTTTGAGCAGAAATTGTGACCTTAAATGAAAATAGATTTCATTATTTTAAGACATTAAAATATATATTATATATATATAACATTTGAAAATTAAAATAAGGGAATTATCAAGAAGCTGAAAATATATGTAGCATAAAAATGAGTAATAGAGGGCTGGGGATATAGCTCAGCTGGTAGAGTGCTTGCCTTGCATGCACAAAGTCCTGAATTCAATCCTCAGCAAAACACACACACACACAAGAGTAACAGAATGAATCAAATTATATTGAACTACTTATTCCTATCCAACAGTGTATGCTTTACTATATTCAAGTAATAGAGAGTGCTGTTAACATAAGCAAGAAAAAGCAAACTAAAACAAAGAAACAAAACAGCAGGAACCAATTCTGGAATGACAGAGTAAAAAGCTTCAAAAATTTATTCCTTTAAAAGCAATAGAAACACTGGAAAAAAATTGTCAGAATCAAATTTTCACAACTCTCAAAATACCAGAACAAAGACAGAAACAGTAACAAATATAGCATCAGAGTGAAAAAACCAAATTCTAGAATTGCCATAAGCTTTTATTTTGATGTACAGTTTTCAACACATAACCAACAAAATTTTTAATGATGCTGATAAAAGAGGAAAATAGCAATGAATAGGCAGTCTCTTGAGAAAGCCCAGACATTAGATTTTCTAAACAAAACTTGTATTTACCCATTATAATAAATATGTTCAAAACTAAAGGAAACCATATCCAGAGAACTGATGGAAAGTGTGAAAATGAAATAACACCAAATAGAGTTTGGATAATGACATAGAAGGCACAGAAATAGACAAAGAGCAACTGTTCAGTTAAGAAGAATGATGCCTAAAATGAAAAATTCACTATAGGAAATTGAAAGCATATTAAAATTGGCAGAAAAATATCAACAATCTTGAAGAAAGTTCTGAGATTACCATGTTCAAAAAAAAAAAAGAAATAAGTGGTTAAGAGATACATATGAAGTGTCATAAAGAATGTTAACATAAAGCAGAGTCATGGAGAAGATCAAGTGCAGCAGATAGAAAAAAAGTTAAAGACACAGTGATCAGATTTTTTTTCACATTGATGCAAAACATTAATCTACCTATCCAAGAAAGTCAGCATACTTAAATAAAATAAACTCAGAGGTACATGCTTTGAATAATCAGTGCCAAAGTCTTCAAAGTCAAAAAAAGAGAGATAATATATAAGCAGAAAGAAACAACTAATCATGTTCAAGGGACACTCAGTAAAACCAGCAATGAAATTCCTACTAGTAATTTTGCAGTTGTAGAATTTAATGGGAGGGGATGGGCTGGATTTACATCTTGGTAGTGAACTTGCCCATCATGAGTGAGTCTCTGGGATCAATCCTTGCACTATGGAATAAAAGAAAACAAGAAAAGGAAGTTAGTGGAAACATATTTAAAACTTTTTAAATTAAAGAATATCAACTGAAATTCCATAAAAAGCAAAAATGAACATGGATTAAGACATTCTTTAGATAAACTTTAAATGAGAAATAATTGCTAGAAAATATATTTCACAAGAAGTACTGAAATTTGTCCTTCAGTTTTAAATGAAAAGACATAGTTAATAACTCAAATCTACTGAGGAAAATAAAGATTTCTGGCAGTACCTACATAGTTATATGTAAGAGGCATTGTAAGTGTGTATTTATTTGTAATTTTTTCTAATACTGATTTTGCAATAGCTGCATAAAGCAATAACAATTCTTTGATTTTGAGTGTATTATATAAAATGATCTAGTTTTAAAAAGTATAATGTCACCAAGGAAAGGGGGAAGGGGACAACTATATGATAGCAATGCACTTGCATACTTTTGAAATTGTTAGTATAAACTTATTAATTAAATGGTTTAGCTTACGATCTTAGTTGTAATCCCCATGTCAACCATTAAAAAATTAAGTGAAAAAGATGTAGAAAAGGAAACAAATGGGAATTAAAATACCACACTAGAAAATATTCATTTAACACAAAAGAAAGGAATAGTAGGGTGATAAAAATATGTAAAGCATATCAAAATAAGTAATAAAATTATAGACATAAGTATTCCCTTATTGTTAATTACATGGATTAAGCCACAATAAGATATCATTATCTATTTACTAGGATGGCTATGGTTTTAAAAATAAAAAGAAAGTAACATTTGTTGATGAGAATGTAGAATAATTACAGCCTACATATATTGTTGTTGGGAATGTTAAATAGTACATTCAATAAATAAAACAATTTAGACATTCCTCAACAAGTTAAACAAAACTGCAATACAATCCAGCAATCATATACACAATTATACCCCAAAGATCTGACAATCAATTTTAAACATAAATTTTATACATGAACACCCATATGAGCAATATTCATAGCAACTGAAGAGAAGACACAACTTCAAGTCCATCACCTCATTAATTGATAAACACGTGGTATATCTACACAGTGAAAAACTATTCAGTCACAAAGAGGAATTACATACTGGTAATTGTTACAGTCATAGATGAACTTTAAAAACACGTTAAATGAAAAAAGTTAGATGAAGTAAAAGACCACATATTATAAGAATATTGGTCGTGGATTTGAGTTGTGGTCCTTCCCATTTAGTAGCAGCTGAACCTCTGTGGTGACAGTCTCTTTGCCTCCATGAAGCAGCGCTGTTGAGATGTCACAGCTGGGCATTTCTATGCAGGAATAGGTGCTTGGCTCACCCCATTGGGAGCAAGAGGGTCTTGGTCACAGGGGGACACTTTGCTGTCTTCTGGGCACAGATGACATTGCAGGTGCTCTCAGAGCAGGAGCAGGCTCCCCGTGTGCGAGCCCGGGGCTGAGGTGCTGCAGCCTCCAGAGCTGTGCTAGAGGATGAATGGAAGGGGAATCTCTTACTTGGTGGGAGCCTCTGGCTCTGCCATGGGGTTCCCCAAGGCCCTGGGCAAGGGGGTTTAGAGTTCTCAATGCAGATGGGGCCACTGTGTTTTCCTTTCAGACATATGAGAAGATGGCATATCAATATTTCAAAGCTTTTTCTGTGCCTGGAGTTGCAGGAGCTCAGATCGTGGGTGTTCATTAAGATCCAACAGTTGCTCCCGCACTGAGGCCCCACTGAAAAACCAGATAGCTGGGGCCCTAGGAGTCAGAAGCTCAGGGAAACTTGGGTCTTTGAAAGCACTTCCCCATAATGATTCTCCAGTAAATTATGCTTAATTAGTAAATTGGAATTATAGTAATGTCCATTTATCAAACATTAATCCTAAGTGCTTTGCCTTATCTCATTTAATCCACAACCTAGCCTTCCCTTAGTGGAGGTAGAGGTAGCAACTTCTCTTTCCTAACAAGAAAGTTGAAGCTCAGAGGTGTAGGGAAGTGAACCAAGGCTGCACATTGTGAAGCAACAGAGCAGGTCCATCTTCCTAGTTTCAAGGTGGATAAACACTGATAGAATTAGCTAGAACAATAAACAACAAAAGGAGAAAGAGAGGCTGAGAAGTGGATTTCTTGGTTCAGGTGTCTGGGAAGGTTGGGGTGATAAAGACTCAGGCACCTCTCTCTCCAGGGGTGCAGTGACGTCATCAAGACAAGGTCTCTCTCCATCTCACACTGCCTTCTGCTGCTCATGTTCTCTCTGTGGGGAGGTGGCCTGTTGCCTAGCAGCTTTAGGAGCACAATCTGCTGGGTTGGCATTGCAGGAAAAGTTTCCCCTACTTGATGATCGAGTCTGGCTGGATTGGCCTGGGTCACTGCCCCTTTGTGCCCCTCACAGTGGGATGGATTGCTCTGGAGGTTCAAGCCTGGAGGGTCAGAGTCACCCTGTGAGAGAAAGGAAGGGTCACCAAAGAGAGTCCAGATGAAATGGTGAGGCAGGGAGATGGAAGCCAAGCAGGCAAGCCACAGAGGTGCCCCTTGAAGGGTGAGGGCAGCTGCATTTGGAGGGCAGCCTCTTGCAGTAGAGGTGGCTGTCCTCTCCCCTGTGCCTATCCCTGGTCCTGAGTGCTGCCTGCAGGTTACTGTGTGCCCAGTGTCTACAGGATCAGGGTGTGCAGGCCCTGAAATTGTGCAGACACTCTACTTTCTGTGTGGTACTCGCTTTCCTGGGTACCTCCAATGGCCCACAGGCAGTTCCCAAATCTGGCAAGATTCCCTGTGTTGGAATCAGTAGAGGCAGCTGTAACAAAGAACCAACAGCTGGGTGACCTTTACACTATAGAAATTTATTTCTCACAGACCTGGAGGCTGGAAGGCCAAGATCAGAGAGCCAGGATGACAGGGTGTGGCTAGGGCCCTCCCCAGATGGAAGAGAGACTGCTTCTCATTGTATACTCACACTGTTATTTTTCCACAGCAACTCGGCCCTCCTCCCTGGTGCTGGGGAGACCACAGTGAGCACGAGAAAGGACTCTGTCCTCCTGGAGTTCATGGTGTAGAAGGAGGGTCTGAGAGAGGACAAGTGAACAGATGAAGAACTAGGATGAATTTAGAAATGGGAGGGAGCTACAGGCCTTGGGCAACAGGATGTTGTGGTCTTGGGATCCCTTGCTGTGTACCCACATCATACAATGGGAAGAGACATTGGGACAAACCTAAATCTCACAGGAGCCATTGGCAGTCTATGGCTAAGGAAAGGCTCTCTCTGAAATTCACACTAGAGCCTTCCAGTGGAGCAGAGTAGGAACCGTGGGCAGGGGAGGAGTTGACTTTCCCTCTCTCACTGTGGGACTAGGTCATGTTAGAGCAGCATGTCATCCTTTGTCCATCTGTATGTTTGTGCATTACAGACACATGACACATAAGGGTTTCTCAGGGAGTCCATGTATATAAGGACACATACACCTAATGCCAACCTCAAAAGCAGATGTTAAAATGATCCCTAGGGAACATGGTGGGAAGTCATGGAGGCCCTGCAAGGCACAATTACATCTTCATGGTCACACACATAACCAGCAGGAGGGGATGGGTCTGAAACAAGGTTTGTCTCCCCCAATTGGGGGTGCTGGCTATCCCAGGACCTGTCTGAGCCCCTGATTCAGGGTGTTTTGGTGTAACTGCATCCACTTGTGCATATGTCATTAGAAGAAGGGCACATCCTGCATCCCAGTGGGCCTTTGGTGCCATCCTGTATGAGATAAGGAGTCTGCAATGAAGTGACCTCACTTCCTTGGCAATGGAACACACAGAATGTGGAACCCTCGTAGCTAGGCACCCCATCCACACACAGTCTCAGGCTGCTCTCTGATGTTGAGACAGCAAGCCCACAGCCCTGACTTCTAGTGGTCTACCAATCTGTGGATACTCAGGACTCAGGAAAGACCAGAGTAGGAGACTTTCTGGAGTGGAGTTGCTGGCTCAGGACTGGGTCCCAATGACTGCCAATGTTTCCCAAGGAGACATGAGGTGATACAGGACAGACCACTGCAAGTGATGACACTCTTAACCTGCCACTTAGATACCCCTTTTGATAGCCCCAGACCCTCACCAGGTTTGTTGTTATTGTTGTGAGTATGTGTGTCTCATATCCCCTGAGAATATAGAGGGAAAATCTTTTGTTTTCATTTGGCATATGGCAGTGATTCATTTTGCAGATGGCTACTGTTTCTATGTTGAATGTCCTTCTTTGACCCCCCAACCTAGGGAGAAGATGACCAATTTCATCAGTCTAGTGTCCTGACTAGGGGAAAACTTGACAGCACTCATTCGACAGAGCCCTGTAGAAGGTGAACACCTCCTATATCCATGAATTTTTGTATTCCTACCAAAATTCATCCAGTACCCAGAGGGTATTGCAGCTGCTGTGTAATAGGTATTTATCACCTCAAATCCCTGGCACATGGCCATCTCCTGGATAGGTGTTGGGAATGGCAGGCATTCCTCTGAATATCAGTAAGCTCTGTGGAAAGTAGGGTTTTCAGAGGAGAGCCCTGCTGGGTGTTTAGGAAACCAAGTAGGATGAGCCCCAGGTCTGTTTGCCTCAGGCTGGGTCCTGTGGAGCAGGCTGCCAAGGGCCCAGGCCTTCCCCTCTTGTCCTGTCCCTCCCTGTGAGGAAGTTCTCTTCCTCAGGCCTCACTAATCTGAGGCCTCATGAAAATTAGTTTTCACATTTGGGAAGGATCCTGACCTGCATGTAGCTAGAACAGAGCCCTGGGAGGACTGAAGGGGCCAAGGCCTGAGGCAGATAGGCAGTAGGTATTGGGTTGATTCATGGCTCAAATGTATGTGAAGCACCTACCATTGGCAGGCACTTGGCCTATTACTTAGAAACAAGTACAGACAAACCTCCCAGCCCTCATGAAGCTTCCATGATTTTCAGGTAGCTAGTTGAGCCCAACGGGCATCTAGGTAGATGAGGGGCAAAGGATGTTAGAGAAGACAGCCTCCTGGCCTTCTCTAGGCATGGACACCTCCAGCCAGATGCTGACGGGGAGCACCTTCAAGGAAAGGAGTGAGCGGTCTTTGGGCCAAGAGGGAGGGCCCCTTTCTCCAGAGAGGTCCCTTGGGGTCTGTTGGAGAGGATGGCTGGGTGAACCCCAGGCTCCAACCTGTGTGGTTCCCAGAAGAGAACTGAGGTAATCTGGGGCTTACCCTGTAGAGGGATCATAGCAAGCTGTGGTGGGATTCTGGGAACCCAAAGAACGAAGAGTGACTAGGGCCTCAGACCCGGCCTTGTGAGGATCCCTCCCCAACACAGCCAGTCCTAGTCAGAATGCCCATGCTTTTCTGTATAGAGAATGGGCAGCAAGTATGGGAAGCCCTTTACCCACAAATGTACCTCACAGTTTTTCTGCTTTGCTCTGCTGCATGTGACCTGCTTGGTCACTCTTTGGGAAGCCCACCATGTAGAGGGTCTTGGGAGGTTCCAGTTAAAGGAGTTCTCCCGTCATTGCTCCCTATCGTACCCCAAACTCCACAGCACCCTCTGCTCAATCATTGAAATGTTGCTACACCTCAATCCAGAAGAGTTTTTGAGGTCCTGGGACTTGGACAACCTGAAGCAAATGCAGCCTCTGAGAGGGAGTAGGTTTGCTGCAAGCTGGGGCAGCCCCCCTTTTTTATTTTTGAGCAAATTTTTATTTTTACAGATTGCATTTTGATTCATTGTACACAAATAGGGTACAATTTTCATTTCTCTGGTTGCACACAATGTGCAGCTATACTATGTGTGTAATCATACATGTACACAGGGCAATGATGTTTGTCTCATTCCACCATCTTTTCTTCCCCCACCCACTCCCTCCCCTCATTTCCCTTACACATCCAATGTTCCTCCTTTTTTTCCCTCACCTCCTCTGTGCTCCCCTTCTTTTATCAGCATCCACTTATTCACACGTTCTTTGGTTTTTGGGGATTGGGTTCTTTCACTTAGCATGATATTCTCCAACTCTATTTACCTGCAAATGCCATAGTCTTATTATTATTTTTTAAATACATTTTTATTGTAAACAAATGGGATACATCTTGTTTCTCTGTTTGTACATGAACTAGAGGCATACCATTTGCGTAATCATACATTTACATAGGGTAATAGTTTTTGATTCATTCTGTTATTTTTTATGCCCCCACCCCTCCCACCCCTCTTTTCCCTCTGTATTGTCCCTCATTCCTCCATTCTTGCTCCCCGCGCACCCCCCATTATGTGTCATCATCCGCTTATCACCAAGATCATTCGTCCTTTGGTTTTTTGAGATTGGCTTATCTCACTTAACATGATATTCTCCAATTTCATCCACTTGCCTGCAAATACCATAATTTTATTATTCTTTATGGCTGAGTAATATTCCATTGTATATATATATATCACAGTTTCTTTATCCATTCATCAATTGAAGGACATCTACATTGGTTCCACAGTCTGGATATTGTGAATTGAACAGCTATGAACATTGATGTGGCTGTATCTCTGTAGTATGCTAATTTTAAGTCCTTTGGGTATAGGCCAAGGAGTGGGATAGCTGGGTCAAATGTGGGTCCATTCCAAGTTTTCTAAGGAATCTCCACACTGCTTTCCAGAGTGGCTGCACTAATTTGCAACCCACCAGCAATGTATGAGTATACCTTTTCCCCCACATCTTCTCCAACACCTATTGTTGCTTCTATTCTTGATATTTGCCATTCTAATTGGGGTGAAATGGAATCTTAGGGTAGTTTTGATTTGAATTTCTCTTATTACTAAAGATGGTGAACATTTTTTCATATGTCTGTTGATTGCTAGTAGATCTTCTGAGAAGTGTCTTTTCATATCCTTAGCCCATTTGTTGATTGGGTTATTTGTATTCTTCATGTAGAGTTTTTTGAGTTCCTTATATATTCTGGAAATTAGTGCTCTATCTGAAGTATGAGTGTCAAAGATTTTCTCCCACTCTGTAGGCTCTCTCTTTGCATTGCTGATAGTTTCCTTTGCTGAGAGAAAGCTATTTAGTTTGAATCTATCCCAGTTATTGATTCTTGCTTTTATTTCTTGTGCTATTGGAGTCCTGTTAAGGAAGTCTGATCCTAAGCCAACAAGTTGAAGATTTGGACCTACTTTTTCTTCTGTAAGATGCAGGGTCTCTGGTCTGATTTCAAGGCCCTTGATCCATTGTGAGTTGAGTTTTGTGCAGGGTGAGAGATAGGGGTGTAGTTTCATTCTGTAGCATATGTATTTCCAGTTTTCCCAGCACCATTTGTTGAAGAGGCTATCTTTTCTCCATTGCATATTTTTGGCACCTTTGTCTAGTATGAGAAAATTGTATTTATTTGGGTTTGTGTCCATGTCCTCTATTCTGTACCATTGATATACCTGTCTATTTTGGTGCCAATACCATGCCGTTTTTGTTACTATTGCTTTGTAGTATAGTTGAAGTTCTGGTATTGTGATACCCCCTGTTTCATTCTTTCTGCTAAGGATTGCTTTAGCTATTCTGGATTTTTAATTCTTCCAGATAAATTTCATAATTTCTTGTTCTATTTCTGTAAGGTACATCATTGGGATTTTAATTGGAATTGCATTGAACCTGTATAGTACTTTTGGTAGTTTGGCCATTTTGACAATATTAATTCTGCCTATCCAAGAACATGGGAGATCTTCCCATCTTCTAAGGTCTTCCTCAATTTCTTTCTTCAATGCTTTGTAGTTTTCATTGTAGAGATCTTTTACCTCTTTGGTTAGTTTGATTCCCAAGTATTTTATGTTTTTTGAGACTATTGCAAATGGAGTTGTTTTCCTCATTTCCCTTTCAGCTGTTTCATTACTTGCATATAAAAATGCTTTAGATTTATGCGTGTTGATTTTGTAGCCTGCTATTTTGCTGAATTCATTGATGAGGTCTACAAGTTTTCTGGAGGAGGTTTTTGGATCCTCTAAATATAGAATCATGTCATCAGGAAATAGTGACAGCTTAAGTTCCTCTTTTCCTTTTCATATCCCTTTAATTTCTTTAGTCTCCCTAATTGCTCTGGGTAGAGTTTCGAGGACAATGTTGAATAGAAGTGGTGAAAGAGGACAAACCTGTCTTGTTCCCATTTTTAAAGGAAAAGCTTTCAGTTTTTCTCCATTAAGAATGATGTTGTCCATGGGCTTAGCATCAATAGCCTTTACAATATTCAGGTATTTTCCTACTATCCCTATTTTTTCTAGTGTTTTGAGCATGAGGGGGTGTTGTACTTTGTCCAATGCTTTTTCTGCATCAATTGAAATAAACATACGATTCTTATCCTTAAGTCTATTGGCATGATGGATTATGTTTATTGCTTTATGGATGTTAAACCATCCTTGCATTCCAGGGATGAACCCCACTTGATCATGGTGCACAATTTTCTTAATATGTTTTTGGATATGGTTTGCCAATATTTGTTAAGGATCTTTGCATCTATATTCATCAAGGATATTGGTCTAAAATTTTCTTTCCTTGATGTGTCTTTGCCTGGTTTGGGTATGAGGGTGATATTAGCTCATAGAATGAGTTTGGTAGGGTACCCTCCTTTCCTATTTCCTGGAATACTTTGAGAGGTAGTGGAATGAGTTCTTCTTTGAAAGTCTTGTAGAAATCGGCTGAGAATCTGTCTGGTTCTGGGCTTTTCTTGAATGGTAGGTTTTTAATGGCTTCTTTTATTTCATTGCTTGATAATAATCTGTTTATTTTGCATATGTCCTCCTGGTGCAGTTTGGGAGGAGCATATGTCTCTAGAAATTTGTCAATGTCTTCTGTAGTTTCTATTTTGTTGTAATACAGATTTTTAAAGTAGCTTCTTATTATGTTATGTGTCTCAGTGGTGTCTGTTGTGATTTTTTTTCTCATCATGAATTTTAGTAATTTGAGTTCTCTCCTTCTCTTTGTTAGTGTGGCTAAGGGTTTGTCTATTTTGTTTACTTTTTCAATCAAATTTTTGTTTTCTCAATATTTTCAATTGTTTCTTTTGTTTCAATTTCATTGACTTCAGCTCTGATTTTAATTATTTCCTGTCTTCTACTACTTTTGCTGTTATTCTGTTCTTCTCTTTCTTGGGTTTTGAGCTGTAATGTTAGGTCATTTAGTTGTTGACTTTTCATTCTTTTCTGGAATGCACTACATGCAATGAATTTTCCTCTTAGTACTGCTTTCTTAGTGTCCCAGAAATTTTGATATGTTGTATCATCATTCTCATTGACCTCTTAAGAATTTTTTTTATCTCCTCCCTGATGTTATCTGTTATCCATGTTTCATTCAATAGCATATTGTTTAGTCTCCAAGTGTTGGAATAATTCTGTTTTGTATTTTGTCATTGATTTCTACTTTCAGTTCATTATGATCTGATAGAACATAAGACAGTATCTCTATTTTTTTGCATTTCCTAAGGGCTGCTTTGTGGCATAACATATGGTCCATTTTTGAGAAGGTTCCATGTGCTGCTGAGAAGATGGATGGAATATTCTTTGTATGTCTATTAAGTCTAAGTTATTGATTGTGTTGTTGAGTTCTATGGTTTCTTTGGTTGTTTTTTTTTTATTTTTATTTTTATTTTTTTACTGTTGTAAACAAATGGGATACATGTTGTTTCTCTGTTTGTACATGGCGTAAAGGCATACCATTTGTGTAATCATAAATTTACATAGGGTAATGTTGTTTGATTCATTCTGTTATTTTTTCCCTTCCCCCCCACCCCTCCCACCCCTCTTTCCTTCCTCCATTCTTGCCCCCCTCCCTAAACCTAACTCTAACCCTAACACTAACCCCTCCCACCCCCCATTATGTGTCATCATCCACTTATTAGCAATATCATTCTTCCTTGGTTTTTTGAGATTGGCTTATCTCACTTAGCATGATATTCTCCAATTTCATCCATTTGCCTGCAAATGCCATAATTTTATCATTCTTCATGGCTGAGTAATATTCCATTGTATATATATACCACAGTTTCTTTATCCATTCATCAATTGAAGGACATCTAGGTTGGTTCCACAATCTGGCTATTGTGAACTGAGCAGCTATGAACATTGATGTGGCTGTATCTCTGTAATATTCTGATTTTAAGTCCTTTGGGTATAGACCAAGGAGTGGGATAGCTGGGTCAAATGGTGGTTCCATTCCAAGTTTTCTAAGGAGTCTCCATACTGCTTTCCAGAGTGGCTGCACTAATTTGCAGCCCCACCAGCAATTTATGAGTGTACCTTTCTCCCCACATCCTCGCCAACACCTGTTGTTGCTTGTATTCTTGATTATCGCCATTCAAATTGGGGTGAGTTGGAATCTTAGGGTGGTTTTGATTTGCATTTCTCTTATTACAAGAGATGTTGAACATTTTTCCATATGTTTGTTGATTGCTTGTAGATCTTCTGTGAAGTGTCTATTCATTTCCTTAGCCCATTTGTCGATTGGATTATTAGCATTCTTGTTGTAGAGTTTTTTGAGTTCTTTATAGATTCTGGAGATTAGTGCTCTATCTGAAGTATGAGTGGCAAAGATTTTCTCCCACTCTGTAGGCTCTTTGTTTGCATTGCTGATAGTTTCCTTTGCTGAGAGAAAGCTTTTTAGTTTGAATCTATCCCAGTTATTGATTCTTGCTTTTATTTCTTGTGCTATGGGAGTCCTGTTGAGGAAGTCTGGTCCCAAGCCGACATGTTGAAGCTCTGGACCTACTTTTTCTTCTATAAGATGCAAGGTCTCTGGTCTGATTCTGAGATCCTTAATCCATTTTGATTTTAGTTTTGTGCATGGTGAGAGATATGGGTTTAGTTTCATTCTGTTGCATATGGATTTCCAATTCTCCCAGCACCATTTGTTGAAGAGGCTATCTTTTCTCCATTGCATATTTTTGGCACCTTTGTCTAGTATGAGAAAATTGTATTTATTTGGGTTTGTATCCGTGTCCTCTATTCTGTACCATTGATCCACCTTTCTATTTTGGTACCAATACCATGCCGTTTTTGTTACTATTGCTTTGTAGTAGAGTTGAAGATCTGGTACGGCAATACCCCCTGCTTCACTCTTTCTACTAAGGATTGCTTTAGCTATTCTGGGTTTTTTATTCTTCCAGATGAATTTCATAATTTCTTGCTCTATTTCTATAAGGTACATCATTGGGATTTTAATTGGAATTGCATTGAATCTGTATAGAACTTTTGGTAGTATGGCCATTTTGACAATATTAATTCTTATTATCCAAGAACATGGGAGATCTTTCCATCTTCTAAGGTTTCCTTTAATTTCTTTCTTTAGTGTTCTGTAGTTCTCATTGTAGAGGTCTTTCACCTCTTTTGTGAGATTGATTCCCAAGTATTTTATTTTTGTCGAAGCTATTGTGAATGGGGTAGTTTTCCTAATTTCTCTTTCTGAAGATTCATCGCTTATGTATAAAAATGCCTTAGATTTATGTGCATTGATCTTATATCCCGCTACTTTACTGAATTCACTTATGAGATATAAAAGTTTTCTGGTGGAATTTCCTGGTTTCTCTAAGTATACAATCATATCATCAGCAAATAGGGATAGTTTGAGTTCTTCTTTTCCTATTCTTATCCCTTTAATTTCTTTGGTCTGTCTAATTGCTCTGGCTAGATTTTCAAGGAGGATATTGAATAGAAGCAGTGAAAGAGGGCATCCCTGCCTTGTTCCAGTTTTTAGGGGGAATGCTTTCAGTTTTTCACCATTTAGAATGATATTAGCCATGGGCTTAGCGTAGATGGCCTTTACAATGTTAAGGAATGTTCCCACTATCCCAATTTTTTCTAGTGTTTTGAGCATGAAGGGGTGCTGTATTTTATCGAATGCTTTCTCTGCATCTATTGAAATAATCATGTGATTCTTGACTTTAAGTATATTGATATGGTGAATTACATTTATTGATTTCCTGATGTTGAACCAACCTTGCATCCCTGGGATGAAACCCACTTGATCATGGTGCACTATCTTTTTAATATGTTTTTGTATGCGATTTGCTAAAATTTTGTTGAGAATTTTTGTGTCGATGTTCATTAAGGATATTGGTCTGAAATTTTCTTTCCTCAATGTGTCTCTGTCTGGTTTAGGTATCAGGGTAATATTGGCTTCATAGAATGAGTTTGGGAGGTTTCCCTCCTCTTCTATTTTATGGAATACTTTGAGAAGTATTGGAATGAGCTCTTCTTTAAAGGTTTTGTAGAACGCGGCTGAGAACCCATCTGGTCCTGGACTTTTTGTTGGTAGGCTTTTGATGACTTCTTCTGTTTCATTACTTGAAATTGGTATATTTAAATTGTGTATATCCTCCTAGTTCAGTTTAGGCAATTCATATGTCTCTAGAAACCTGTTGATGTCTTCGAAATTTTCTATTTTGTTGGAGTATAGATTTTCAAAATGCTTCTAATTATGTTTTGTATTTTAGTCGTGTGTGTTGTGATGTTTCCTTGTTCATTCCAAATTTTAGTGATTTGGGTTTTCTCTCGTCTTCTCTTTGTTAGTGTGGCTAAAGGTTTATCAATTTTGTTTCTTTTTTCAAAGAACCAACTATTTATTTTGTCAATTTTTTGTATTGTTTCTTTTGTTTCAATTTCATTGATTTCAGCTCTGAGTTTAACTATTTCCTGTCTTCTACTACTTTTGGTGTTGGTCTGTTCTTCTTTTTCTAGGGCTTTGAGCTGTAGTGTTAGGTTGTTTATTTTTTCAGTTTTACTTCTTTTATTAAATGCGCTCCATGAAATAAATCTTCCTCTAAGTACTGCTTTCATAGTGTCCCAGAGATTTTGATATGTTTCTTTGTTCTCATTTACCTCTAAGAATTTTTTAATTTCCTTCCTAATATCTTCTGTTATCCATTCATCATATAATAGCATATTGTTAAATCTCCTGGTGTTGGAGTATTTTCTGTTTTTTACTCTTTCATTTATTTCTAACTTCAATCCATTATGATCTGATAGAATACAAGGTAGTGTCTCTATCTTCTTGTATTTGGTGACATTAGCTTTGTGGCATAATATATGGTCTATTTTAGAGAAGGATCCATGTGCTGCTGAGAAGAAAGTGTATTTGCTCTTGGTTGGATGGTATATTCTATAAATGTCTGTTAAGTCTAAATTATTGATTGTGTTATTGAGGTCTATGGTTTCTTTGTTCAATTTTTGTTTGGAAGATCTGTCCAGTGGTGAGAGAGGCGTGTTAAAATCACCTAGTATTATTGTGTTATGGTCTATTTGGTTTCTAAAATTGAGAAGGATTTGTTTAACATACATGGATGAGCCACTTTTTGGGGCATAGATGTTTATGATCGTTATATCTTGCTGATTTATGCTTCCCTTAAGCAGTATGAAATGTCCTTCTTTATCCCTTCTGACTAACATTGGCTTGAAGTCCACATTATCTGAAATGAGGATGGATACTCCAGCTTTTTTGCTGAGTCCGTGTGCATGGTATGTTTTTCCCCATCCTTTCACCTTTAGTGTATGGGTATCTCTTTCTATGAAGTGAGTCTCTTGCAGGCAACATATTGTTGGATCTTCTTTTTAATCCAATCTGCCAGTCTATGTCTTTTGATTGATGAATTCAGGCCATTAACATTCAGGGTTATTATTAAGATATGATTTGTATTCCCAGTCATTTGGTTCATATTTAAAATTTTATTTATTTATTTATTTATTTTTTGACACATCTTGGTTCCTCCTTTATTTGACAGTTCCTTTAGGATAATTCCTCCCTTTGCTGATTTGCTTCTTTGTTTTTTATCTCTTCCTCATGAAATATTTTGCTGAGAATGTTCTGTAATGCTGGCTTTCTTTTTGTAAATTCTTTTAGCTTTTGTTTATCATGGAATGATTTTATTTCATCGTCAAATCTGAAGTAAGTTTTGCTGGGTATAAGATTCTTGGTTGGCATCGTTTTATTTCAGGGCTTGAAAAATGTTGTTCCAGGCCCTTCTAGCTTTTAGGGTCTGGAATGAAAAATCTGCTGATATCCGTATTGGTTTCCCCCTGAATGTAATTTGGTTCTTTTCTCTCACAGCTTTTAAAATTCTGTCTTTATTTTGTATGTTAGGTATTTTCATTATAATGTGCCTTAGTGTGGGTCTCTTGTAATTTTGTGTATTTGGAGTCCTATAAGCCTCTTCTTTTTGATTTTCCATTTCATTCTTCAGATTTGGGAAATTTTCTGATATTTCATTGAATAGATTGTTCATTCCTTTGGTTTGTTTCTCTATGCCTTCCTCAATCCCAATAATTCTCAAATATGGCCTTTTCATGATATTCCATAATTCTTGCAGATTCTGTTCATGATTTCTTACCATCTTCTCTGTTTGTTCAACTTTGTTTTCGAGGTTAAATATTTTGTCTTCAATATCTGAAGTTCTGTCTTCCAGCTGTTCTATCCTATTGGTTATGCTTTCTATGGAGTTCTTAATTTGGTTTATTGTTTCCTTCATTTCAAGGATTTCTGTTTGTTTTTATTTCAATATCTCTAACTCTTTATTGAAATGATCTTTCGCTTCCTGAATTTGCTCTGTTAACTCTTGATTGGTGCAATCATTCAATGCCTGCATTTGCTCTTTCATCTCATCGTTTGCTTCCCTAATCATTTTAATTATGTACATTCTGAACTCCCTTTCTGTCATTTCTTCTGCCATGCTGTCATTGGATTTTATTGATGTAACATCTAGATTTGTTTGGGGCATTTTCTTACCTTGTTTTCTCATATTGTTCAGGAATCAGTGGGTCATTAATATAATGCAGATTTCCTCTATCGACTTATAATGTTCCTGAAGATTGCTAGTATATCCCCTCTTATCCTTCAGTAGCCTGAAGTCTTGGAGGAAGATGATAATGCTAAGCTCCACGAAGAGGCTGCCTCAGTAGGGGTGGTGACCCTCAGATGGCGTATATTCCCTGCTAGTGCACAGAGGTGCCTCCACTTGTTGACCAATGGTCATCCAACGGGGAACTAGGCTGCGGGCTGAGGCAGGGCCTGTTTGTGCCTGTTTCTCTGGTTTTACCGTCCCTGTGGGAAAACCTCACCCGGCAGGGAAGACTCACTCGGTGGGGACGTCTTGCTGATCATTTGCCCTCCTAGAAGTTCCCCTCAATCTAAAACTACCGCCTGGGCTGGGCTGTCGTCCTCTGCATTGTTCCCAGGGGCCCAGGCCTACCTCCTGGGCCTGGGAGCCTCACCCTTCGCAGGCAAGTCTCCTTAGGCTATCTCTCCCAGAGAATCCGCCCGCAGTCCTGGAAACTTCGCTCTGCCCCTAGGCGTGTCTCTGTGTGGCTCTTCCAGCAAGAAGCCACCTAGCTCCTGGGACCCTGCTCTGCACCTAATCGCCTGGCTATGCTGCCCCTCCTCTGAGCCGCCACCTGGAGCCCCGTACAATAGCTCCGATACCCAGAGACCCACTACACACCTCCTCCTCCGTACAGCGGCCCGGTTTCCGACGCAGTCACTAGGAGTCCAAGCAACTCACTTCGCATCTCCTCCTCCCGCCAACCACCCGTAGCCCTAGGCAGTCACTCCGAGTCCAAGTGATCTGCCCTGTTCCTCATCCTCCTCCTCGGGCTAGCCCCCCGGGTGTTCAGGAGTGGTGGCTCCAAGACCAAGTAACACACCACGCTCCTCCTCCAGGCAGGCCACCGGTGTTCAGGAGCGGTCGCTATTAGTCCAATCACCTCACCACTCACCTCCTCCTCTGGCAACCGCCTGTAGCTGATGCAGTCACTCCTAGACCAAGCAACCGGCCGCACTTCTCCTCTTCCTTCGGGCAACCCCCCGGTTTCAGAGGCGGTTGTTCTGAGTTCAAACAGCTCGCCACGCAGCTCCTCCTCTGGCAACCGCCTGTGGCTCTGATGCAGTCACTCCTAGGTCAAGCGACCGACTGCGCTCCTCTTCTTCCTCCGGGCAACGTCCCGGTGATCAGGAGCACCCACTCTGAGTTCAAAAGCTCGCCATGCAGCTCCTCCTCTGGCAACCCCCTGTGGCTCTGATGCAGTCACTCCTAGACTAAGGGACCCACCGCGCTTCTCCTCTTCCTCCGGGCAACCCCCCGGTGTTCAGAAGCAGTCGCTCTGAGTCTAAACAGCTCGCCACACTGCTCCTCCTCAGGCAGCTGCCCGGAGCCCCAGTGGTTGCTCCGAGTCCAAACGCTGTGCTGAGCTGCCTCCTCTACGATGATCCCAGTTGTCCATGTTTACCACTCCAGCCTTAGCCGCAGGTGTTGATGAAGGATTCAAAAGACTTAGGTCTTCAGCATAGAACTGTCCTTCAGAATGTAGATGATGTCCTCACTTGTATCCTGATTCATGTGGGATGAGTTCAGACCACTATCCACATATGCAGAAATGCACACTGATGAAGCCCAGTAAAGTCCATAGAGAGAGACCTTCTTGGATCCCACATGGTACATATGCATCCCATTCTCCTTCGGGGAGTCTGCTGCCTCTTTCTAAGGTACTGTAGTCCAATTCAAGAAATCCTCTTGCTCCATCTAGCACATTTCTCCTCCAGCTCTTTGTTCTTGACAAGAACCTGGAATTCTGGGCTGGGAACCAACTGTGGTCGCCGCCACGGGAGCCGTGCTGGCCCTTGGGGAACTGCCACTCATGCTCGCGCTATGCATTGCCCCGCTGCAGCCGCGACCGAAGCTGGACCGTTGGACGGCGGCCCGCGAGCTCCACAGCACCTCCAGACAAGCTTTGGTTGGTTTTTGTTTAGAAGATCTATCTAGTGGTGACAGTGGTGCGTTAAAGTCACCTGAATTATTGTGTTGTGGTCTGTGTGATTCTTGAAATTGAGAAGGATTTGTTTGATGTACAGGGATGCACCATTGTTTGGGGCATAAATATTTACTATCGTTATGTCTTCCTGATTTATGGTTCCCTTAAGCAGTATGAAATGTCCTTCTTTATCCCTTCTGACTAACTTTGGCTTGAAGTCCACTTTATCTGATATAAGGATGGAAACCCCTGCATTTTTACTGAGTCCATGTGCGTGGTAGGTTTTTTTCCCATCATTTCACCTTTAGTCTGTGGATGTCTTTTTCTATGAGATGAGTCTCTTGCAGGCAGCATATTGTTGAGTCTTTCTTTTTAGTCCATTCTCATAGTCTATGTCTTTTGATTGATGAATTTAGGCCATTAACATTCAAGTTATAATTGAGATATGATTTGTATTCCCAGTCATTTGGCTTATTTTTGGTTTTTAATTTGGCTTGGTTTCTCCTTTGAGTGGTTTTTCCCTAAGGTAGTTCCTCCCTTTGCTGACCTCCATTGTTGTTTATCATTTACTCCTCATGGAATATTTTGTTGAGAACATTCTGTAGTGCAGGCTTTCTATTTGTAAATTCTATTAACTTTTGTTTATCATGGAAGGATTTTATTTCATTTTCAAATCTGAAGGTTAGTTTTGCTGGGTATAGGATTCTTGGTTGGTAACCATGTTCTTTCAGAGCTTGAAATATGTTGTTGCAGGACCTTTTAGATTTTAGAGTCTGGGTTGAGAAGTGGGTTTCTATCCGTATTGGTTTCCCCCTATATGTAATTTTTTTTTGAAGGCCGCTTTTCTCTCGCGGCCTTCAAAATCCTATCTTTTTTTGAATGTTAGACATTTTCATTATAATATGCCTTGGTGTGAATCTGTTGTGATTTTGTGCATTTGGTGTTCTGTAAGACTCTTGTATTTGATTTTCCATTTCATTCTGCAGGTTTGGGAAATTTTCTGATATTATTTCATTGAATAGGTTGTTCATTCCTTTGGTTTGTACCTCTGTGCTTTCCTCAATCCCAATAATTCTTAAATTTGGTCTTTTCATGATGTCCCATAGTTCTTGGAGATTCTGTTCATGATTTCTTACTATCTTCTGTGTTTGGGCAACTTTATTTTCAAGATTAAATATTTTGTCTTCATTGTCTGAGGTTCTGTCTTCCAAGTGGTCTGGTCTTTTGGTGATGCTTTCCATTGAGTTTTTTATTTGATTTATTGTTTCCTTCATTTCAAGGATTTCCATTTGGTGGTTTTGAGAATCTCTATCTCTTTTTTGAAATGATCTTTTGCTACCTGCAAGTGCTTTTTCAGCTTACTTGTATTATCATTCATTTCCTGCATTTGCTCTCTTATCTCATCCTTTGCTTCAAGAATCATCTTAATCATGTATAATGTGAAGTCCTTTTCTGACATTTCTTCTAACATACTGTCCTTGGATTCTCCTAAAATAGAATCTAGATTTGTTTGGATCATTTTCTTTCCTTGTTTTTTCATGTTGTTAATGTATCTTCCCCTCTAGCAGTGCAGAACCGGGGTATTGCAGTTTTCCCCCATAGGCTTATGGTGGCCCTATAGGTTCCCCATACCTTTTCTTTAATGGGAGATCAATATTAGCAGTGCCCAATTCAGACACAATGCAATCCTAGACCATATAGCCCCTTTGAGGACAATAACAAAATTGTCATAATAAACAGAATGAGTTCAAATAGTATCTTCAGTAAAACAAACAGATTTGCTCTAAGATCTGCAGTTTCTAATGGAGGACAAAGAGGATGCAGAGGGATGTAGAATGTGGCTGTCAATGGGATAAGAAATGAATATACAGAGGTTCTAGATAATAGAAAGGGTGAGAGTATAATCAAAAGTAATTGAATGTTAGCAAGCAAAAAAGGGAGAAAGAGACTCTGAGGGAACTGGTAAACAAAAGGAAAAGAGAGCAAGACAAGTAAAGAAATAAAAACTTAAAATTTTTCAATAAGGAGAAAAAAGAAAATCTACAGTATAACACTTGTATAGTAATGAAACTTCCCAGTCTTCAGTCGCCTGATGCATGAGAGGTACCTGTCAATGAGCTTCAAGTCTCCAGCAGGTGACTCAGGATGGGATTTGCCCCGCCTAAAGATCGGAGCTACAGCTTCCAGGATTATTCAAGATGGCCGCTCTGGCTTCCAAATGTGTTGGCAAATTGGGAGCTGCAGCTCAGTGTGTGGACGTGGTCAGCTGAAGGTTCTGGAGGTGGGATACGGTTGGTCAGGCAGGGGTCCTGGAGGTTGGGTGTGTTTGGTGTGGTTGCGGAATCCTGGAAGCCTGGTGTAATCAGTCAGTCTGGCGTCTCGGTATCCTGGAGATGGGGCTCAGTCAGTCTGGCCAGGGGTCCTACGGGGCCTGGGTGTTGTCTTAAAATGGCGGCAGTCACTTGTAATCAAACCTGCAGGTACTGTAACAGTGAACTTCCAGGCAACAGCAGGCAGCTGGCACTCCACTGGTGGTTGGCGATCAGTTTGCTGACTGTTGTCGGACGATTGGGAGGTGAGCCTTGTGCATTGGATGATGGATAGGTTAAGGCAGGTGATGGGCAGGCGAGAGGCAGGCAAATGGCAGATGATAGGCGCCTGACAGTGAGCAATCTGCACTCAAAAAAGACGTTGATATGCTAGCAGACTGCAGGTGATCACAGCAGACAAATGGGGTAAACAGCAGGGGATCGATAAGCAGCAAAAACTGCCTCACCAAGAAACAGATATCCTCTGCTTGAAATCAGGTACGGAGCAACAAGGAACTCAGTCTCCCTGTAGTCTGCCATGTTGGATCTGCCAGTATGGCCATTTTGACAATATTAGTTCTGCCTATTCAAGAACATGGGAGATCTTTCCATCTTCTAAGGTTTTCTTTAATTTCTTTCTTTAGTGTTTTGTAGTTCTCATTGTAGAGGTCTTTCACCTCTTTTGTTAGATTGATTTCCAAGTATTTTATTTTTTTCAAAGCTTTGTGAATGAGGTAGTTTTCCTAACTTCTCTTTCTGAAGATTCATCACTTATGTATAAAACTGCATTAGATTTATGAGCACTAATCTTATATCCTGCTACTTTACTGAATTCACTTGTGAATTCTAAAAGTTTTCTGGTGGAATTTCCCAGTACCTCTTAATATATAACCATGTAATCAGCAAATAGGGATATTTTGAGTTCTTCTTTTCCTATTCATATCCCTTTAATTTTTGGTCTGTCTACTTGTTCTGGCTAGAGTTTCGAGGACAGTGTTGAATAGAAGTGGTGAAAGAGGGCATCCCTGCCTTGTTCCAGTTTTTAGGGGGAATGCTTTCAGTTTTTCACCATTTAGAATGATATTGGCCATGGGCTTAGCATAGATGGCCTTTACAATGTCAAGGAATGTTCCCACTATCCCTATTTTTTCTAGTGTTTTGAGCATGAAGGGGTGTTGTATTTATCAAATGCTTTTTCTGCATCTATCAAAATAATCATGTGATTCTTGACTTTAAGTTTGTGAATTACTTTTACTGATTTCCGAATGTTGAACCAACTTGCATCCCTGGGATAAAACCCACTTGATCATGGTGCACTATCTTTTTAATATATTTTTGTATGCATTTTCCTAAGATTTTTTTGAGAATTTTTGCATCAATATTCATTAAGGATATTGGTCTGAAATTTTGTTTCCTCCATGTGTCTCTGTCTGGTTTAGGTATCAGGGTGATATTGTCTTCATAGAATGAGTTTGGGATGGTTCCCTCCTCTTCTATTTCATGGAATACTTTTAGAAGTATTGGAATGAGCTCTTCTTTAAAGGTTATGTAGAACTTGGCTGAGAACACATCTGGTCCTGGACTTTTCTTTGTTGGTAGGCTTTGATGACTTCTTTTCATTACTTGAAATTGATCTATTTAAATTGTGTATGTCCTCCTGGTTCAGTTTAGGTATTTCATATGTCTCTAGAAGCCTGTTGATGTCTTCGAGATTTTCTATTTTGTTGGAGTATAGATTTTCAAAATAGCTTCTAATTATTTTTTGTATTTCAATCATGTCTGTTGTGATATTTCCTTGTTCATTCCGAATTTTAGTAATTTGGGTTTTCTCTCTCCTTCTCTTTGTTAGTATGGCTAAGGGTTTATCAATTTCGTTTATTTTTTCAAAGAAACAACTATTTATTTTGTTAATTTTTTGATTGTTTCTTTTGTTTCAATTTTGTTGATTTCAGTTCTGATTTTAACTATTTCCTGTCTTCTACTACTTTTGGTGGTGCTCTATTCTTCTTTTTCTAGGACTTTGAGCTATAATGTTAGCTCATTTATGGTTGATTTTTTTCTTCTTCTATTGAATGCACTCTACAAAATAAATTTTCCTCTAAGAACTGCTTTCATAGTGTCCCAGAGATTTTGATATGATGTTTCTTTGTTCTCATTTACCTCTAAGAATTTTTCAATCTCCTTCCTGATGTCTTCTGTTATTCATTCATCATACAATAGCATATTATTTAATCTCCAGGTGTTGGAGTTGTTTCTGTTTTTTATTCTGTCATTTATTTCTAACTTCAATCCATTATGATCTGATAGAATACAAGGTAGTGTCTCTATCTTCTTGTACTTGCTAACATTAGCTTTGTGGCATAAAATATGGTCTATTTTAGAGAAGGATTCATGTGCTGCTGAGAAGAAAGTGTATTCGTTCTTTATTGGATGGTATATTCTATAAATGTCCATTAAGTAAATGACTGATTTTGTTGAGATCTATGGTTTCTTTGTTCAATTTTTGTCAGGAAGATCTGTCCAGTGGTGAGCGAGGTGTGTTAAAATCACCTAGTATTATTGTGGTGTGCTCTATTTGATTTCTGGAATTGAGAAGGATTTGTTTGATGTACATGGTTGAGCCACTGTTTGGGGCATAGATAATGATGATTGCTATGTCTTGCTGATTTATGCTTCCCTTAAGCAGTATGAAATGTCCTTCTTTATTCCTCCTGACTAACTTTGACTTGAAGTCCACATTATCTGATATTAGGATGGATACTCTGGCTTTTTTGCTGTGTCCATGTGCACAGTATGATTTTCCCATCCTTTCACCTTTAGTGGGAAATCCCTTTCCGTGAGATGAGTCTTTGTAGGCAGCAAATTGTTGAATCTTTCTTTTTAATCCAATCTTCCAGTCTATGTCTTTTGATGAAGGAGTTCAGGCCATTAACATTCAGGGTTTTTATTGAGATATGATTTGTATTCCCGGTCATTTGGCTCTTTTTTTTTTTTTTTTTTGACACGACTTGGTTTCTCCTTTATTTGGCTGGTCTTTAGGGTAGTTCCTCCAGGGTAGTTCCTCCCTTTGCTGATTTACATCATTGTTTTTCATCTCTTCCTCATGGAATATTTTGTTGAGAATGCTCTGTAATGGTGGCTTTCTTTTTGTAAATTCTTTCAGCTTTTGTTTATCATAGAAAGATTTTATTTCATCGTCAAATCTGAAGTAAGTTTTGCTGGGTATAAGATTCTTGGTTGGCATCCGTTTTATTTCAGGGCTTGAAAAATGTTGTTCCAGGCCCTTCTAGCTTTTAGGGTCTGGATTGAAAAATCTGCTGATATCTGTATTGGTTTCCTTCTGAATGTAATTTGATTCTTTTCTCTCACAGCCTTTAAAATTCTGTCTTTATTTTGTATGTTAGGTATTTTCATTATAATGTGCCCTGGTGTGGGTCTGTTGTAATTTTGTGTATTTGGCATCCTATAAGCCTCTTGTTCTTGATTTTCTATTTCATTCTTCAAATTTGGGAAATTTTCTGATATTATTTCATTAAATAGATTGTTCATTCCTTTGGTTTGTTTCTCTAAGCCTTCCTCAATCCCAATAATTCTCAAATTTGGCCTTTTCATGATATCCCATAATTCTTGTAGATTCTGTTCATGATTTCTTACCATCTTCTCTGTTTGGTCAACTTTGTTTTCAAGATTAAATATTTTTTCTTCAATATCTGAAGTTCTGTCTTCCAGATGTTCTATCCTATTGGTTATGCTTTCTATGGAGTTTTTGATTTGGTTTATTGTTTCCTTCATTTCAAGGATTTCTGTTTGTTTCTTTTTCAATATCTCTAACTCTTTATTGAAATGATCTTTTGCTTCCTGCATTTGCTCTTTTAACTATCAATTGGTGTAATCATTCAATGCCAGCATTTGTTCTTTCATCTCATCATTCAATGCCTGCATTTGCTCTTTCATCTCATCATTTGCTTCTCTGATCATTATAATTATGTACATTCTGAACTCCCTTTCTAACGTTTCTTCTAACGTTGGATTTTATTTCTATACCATCTAGGTTTGTTTGGGACATTTTCTTCCCTGTTTTCTCATATTGGTCAGGTATCTTCCCCTCTAGTAGAGAAACTCTGGGATATTGTAGGATTCCTCTATTGACTAATATTGTCTCTGTAGATTTCCAATAACTCACCTCTTAGCCTTTAGCAGCCTGCAGTCTTGGAGGAACTTGATAATGTGGTGCTCCACTAGGAATCTGCCCCTCTAGGGGTGGTGGCCTTCAGGTGGGGTATATTCCCTGTCAGTGGGCAGAGGCGCCTCCACTTGTTGACTGATGGTCAGTCAAAGGGAGACTAGACTGCAGAGTCGGGCACGTCTGATCTGGGTCTGTGTCTCTGGTTCTACTGCCCTGGTGGGAAAGCCTCTCCCTGCGGGGATGAGTAAGCAATGGGGAAGTTTTGCTGGGCAACTCTCCTCTGAGAAGTTCCCTTCAGTCCAGAACTACCAGCTGGACTGGGAAGCCTTCCTCTGTGATGTTCCCAGGGGTCCTGACCTACCGTCTGGGCTGGGGAATCTGTCCCTGTGAGGGACTCCCTCTCTGAGCAGCCCTCCTCTGCTACATTCCCTGGGGACCGGAGCTACCACCTTGACCTCTGACCCTCTGTGTCAAAGTCTCTCACTGTGTGGCCCTCCTCTGCAATGCTTCTGGTTGACTGGGTTCTCGGATCCAGCATGGGAGTCTCACTGGGCCACTCTACTCCATGAAGTTCCCTGCATTTCGGGACTACTGCCCCATCAGGGGAGCCTGACCAGTGGGAGAGACTCACCTGGTCTGAGTTGGTCCTGAGTCTCTCAATACCTCCTCTTCTTGACTCCTGGGTCTTGTCAAAGGTCCTCTAATCTCCTGTAGGTATCTCAGGAAGGGAGCTGCCCTTCCAATGATGATGGCCACGCCCTCAGGAATAATTCAAAATGCCTGCACCAGCCTATAAAGAAGCCCCTGTCTAGCTCCGCAATATAGGTGGGCTGGCTCATCTGCCAGCTTGCTCCGTGATGCAACAGACCTTGGCGTGGTGGCTGAGTGGGTTTGCTCAGTGATGGTGTCTGTCTTCACCTGGTGGTTGGGTGGGTTGGCTGCCTGCTCCCTAACTCTGCAAGGCAGGCGGGTTGAGTTGCCCACTTGCTACTTCTGCTATGCAGGTGACCTGACTCACCCGCCAGCTCGCTCTGTGACTGCCATAGTCTTTTTATTCTTTATGACTGGGAAATATTCCATTTTGTGAATGTATCAGTATCTTTATCCATTCATCTATTGAAGGGTATCTGGGTTGGTTCCATAATCTCTTGCTGTTGTGAATTGAGCTGCTATAAACATTGATTTGGCTGTGTCACTGTAATATGTTGATTGTAAGTCTTTTGGCTATAAACAAAGGAGTGGGATAGCTGGGTGAAATGGTGGGTCTATTCCAAATTTTCTGACTAATCTCCATACTGCTTTCCAGAGTGGTTGCACCAATCTGCAGGCCCACCAGAAATATATGAGTGTACCTTTCTCCCCACATCCTCAGCTATTGGTGTTTCTGCCAAGTCCGCATGTCTGAGAAGAGGGTCACCTGCCAGAGGATGATGTTGGCTATAAATAAATTGGCTACCCATAAACTTATCTAATCAATAAATACACAAGAGCTAATATTCTTTTTAAATGAGAGGGGCGTGATGGGTCTGGCCATGCCAGTTCTGGCTTCTAACAACCTGGAGTAGCCCAACTCTCTCTTATTTATAAAAGACACAGGTAAAGGGGTCCAGAATGGGAGGGGCTTCTTCTGTGATGGACAGGATGGGGTGGAGTTAGGGGATCCATTTTCTCAGGGAAACTATCTCAGGACCAGAGAAGGAACCACTCCCACACAGCACCACATACATCCCAGCAATCTGGGACAGACCTCTGTGGCTGCCAGTTCCTAGAAGCCAGGCCTCTGTGTCCCATGGCTCAACCTTGTCTGATTCTGCTAGAGAAGGATGGCTCCCCACACTTATTGTTGCTTGTATTCTTGATAATTGCCATTCTGACTGGAGTGAGATGGAATCTTAGGGTAGTTTTAATTTGCATTTCTCTATTTACTAGAGATGTTGAATGTTTCTTCATATATTTGCTGATCACTTATATAATGTGAAGTGTCCATGTAGTCCTTTAACGCATTTATTGATTGGGTTCTTTGTAATGTTTTAGTTTTTTTTTTTTTAATTAAGCAGAGAGACAATGTTTGCATCAACATGTTACTTATAAAAAATGAAATTTGCCTGTGAATTTTTTTGACAGTGATACTTTTAAAAATTTTATATTTGTATATAGGGTAATAATGTCTGTCTCAATCTATTGTCCTTTCCAAACCACCCACCCCACACCTCCCCTCACTCCCCTCTGCATGATCCACAGTTCCTTTATTCTTCCCTACCCACTCCCCACTATGGATTAGCATCTGCTTGTCCAAGAAAACATTTGCCTTCGATTTGGGGATTGGCTTATTTCACTTAGCTTGTTATTCTCCAGTTCCATCTGTTTACCTGCAAAGGCCATAATTTCTTTCTTCCTTAATGCTGAGTAATATTCCACTGTGTGTGTGTACCACAATTTCTTTATCCATTCATCTGTTTAAGGGCATCTAAGTTAGTTCCACAATTTGGCCATCATGAATTGAGTTGCTATAAACATTGATGTGACTATGTCACTGTAGTATGCCCATTTTAAGTCCTTTGAATATAAATCAAAAAGTGGGATAGGTGGGTCTATTCCAAGTTCTCTTAGGAATCTCCATACTGCTGTCCAAAATGGTTGCACCAATCTGCAGTCCCATCAGCAGTGTATGAGTGTACCTTTCTCCCCAGATCCTCAGAAACACTTATTGTTGCTGTATTCTTGATAATTGCCATTCTGACTGAAGTGAGATGAAATCTTTGGGTAGTTTTGATTTGCATTTCTTTAATTGCTAGAGATGTGGACATTATTTCATATATTTGTTAATCATTTGTATATCTTCTTCTGTGAAGGGTCTGCTCAGTTCCTTAGTCCACCTATTGGTTGAATTCTTTATATTTTTATTATAAAGAATTTAAAAAACTTTACACCAAATATACAAGGACTCAATCAATACATGGACTAAGGAACTGGGGCAGCCATTTGGGGGGGATACCCACCTCCCCAACCCCATTTCCCCTGGGCTGTGGTGGAGAGCAGTAGTTGGGGGGGGGAGGTGCCTAGCAAACCCTCACCCTCAAAGAGCATCCCTGTGGCGGGAGGAGGGTGGAGGGCAGAGGCGGCAGAGGGAGAGTGAGGCTCAGAGTCCTTGGTCTTGGTCTTCTGCCACCCTCAGCCACAGAAATGCGCTTTGAGGATGAAGATGTCCTAGGTCCTCAGGGGCTCTGCCCCACAGCCCACAGTGGGATGTGGCTGGGGAGGGAGGGGATCCTCTCCCAAGGTGCCACACCTGGCAGATGGCCTAGCTCCCCTGCAGAGGTCGTAGCGGGGGTGGGGCGAGCAGCCACCCAGTGGGCTCAAGGCCAGTGGAGGTGCTCCATGCGTAGGCAGTATAAGGTCCTGGGCAGCTGCCTGGGCACCTCCGCCTCCTGTCCTGCTTCCTGAGCAGGCAGGCTCCGCCAGGAGCAAGGCCAAGGCCTTAGAGCAGCCACCTGAAGGCAGCCCCAGCTACTGGTGGCTGTCCGACTCTGACGCCCACGGCCCCTCGCCCTCGTCGGCGCCGCCAGCCCCTAGCTGCAGCCACCGGACTCCCCACAAGGCCGCAGAATGCCGCCTTCACCGCCACTGCAGCCGGACTCCTGTCGCCACAGCAGGATGAAGACGCTCAGGGCTGGATGCCTCTGTGGCCGCTGCCCCTGCTTCCGGACTCTTCTGGGACCCCCCCACCCTGCCCAGTACCAGCCTCCCAAACCCCAGCTGGACGCCGATGCTGCCCACCAAAGCCCAATGTCAATGCACGTCACCCCATGCCCACACCTGGCGCCCTGCAACTGACCAGACCCCGATGCAGCTGCGTGTGGCTGCCACTCTGGAGCTCCAGGCTGCTGCCACCGGACCAACTGGGACACCAGACAGCGGCACTCAGCACTGGACACCAACGTCATCACAACTGCAGCCAGACGCCTCTCAGCACTACAGGACAAAAACGCTCCTGTCTGGACACCTCCGTTGTCCCCACTGTGACTTCCATACCCCTTTGCTGCCATTGCCACGTAACCACACGGCCACCACACTCCCATACAGCAGCTGGACGCACCTCCACAGACGTCCTGAGCCAACACTCAACTCCTGACCTTGGGCACAGGACACCTTATGCCCAAAGCAGCTGCGTGTTGCTGCCGCTGCCACTAGAGGCCGCCATTCCACGATGCTGTTGCTGTAGCCACTGGACCCCAAGGCTGCTGCTGTGCTGCCCAAGTTCGCAGGAGCTGGAAGCTGGGCATTCTCCAGCACAGTCGCCTCAGCAGCATCCACTGCATGTCACCTGCCTTTCATCCCCCAGGACCAGAACCCATCCTTCTGACTCCTTGAGGAGTTGGGGCACTAACTCAGGGAACTCATCCAAGAAAAACAAGTGAGTACTTTAAATAGAGGCTGCAGTGCACACAGCAGGCAGTAGGCGGGGCTAGGTGGGTCCAGCCCAGTGGTGAGGGGGAGGAGCCGGGCCTGAGGGCTGCTGGCCAGGTCTGGACCTTGACCCAGTGGGGCAGGCTGGAGAGGGATCTCTGGCTGCTTTGGGAGCCCAGCCCTGGGAGCACCTTCTGGTTCTGGTCTTTTCTCCTGAGCTTCCCCTTCCCCACCACCCCCACTCTTCCCTGAGCAGGACTCTGGGTTCTGGAGACAGGGCCATCTGGACACTGGGCTTCTGGGCAGCAATGCGAGACCCAAGTACATTGCTCAAGACTGGGGACGCCAGACTTGCCGGACTCCACACACCTGAACTTGAGGAAAAGCTGCCACTTGGGAAAATACGCTCTTAGATCTACCAAATTTAGCCTGATCTGGCTTCTTCCAAGAGATTATCAAGAAAGAAAAAAATATGTTAGCAAATTTTGTCATGCTGAAGGGTAGTGTGAGGAGAGGCAAAGACTTCGGGGTTCATAGAGCTGGATTCAAATTCCTCTTAATTGGGTGACCTTGACCAGGGCACAGAACTAGGTACAGTCTTGGTTTTACATCTTGTAAAATAAAGATGGTGAGGATGGTAAGCCAGGTGTAAATTAAGCTGTTGTGCTCTACCTGAACTTGGAAGCAAGATAGGCATTCAGCATTATTTCCATGCAGAAATATGCTGAGATTAAAGGTGACACATTTAGAAATGTACTTTTGGAAGACAACTGACTTGTGAGGTAGGGAGTCAAAATTCACTTTACAATTTTAGATGAAATAAGAATATGTGGAAGATCATAAGATAAAGCAAGAAATGTTGGGTCAGGCTCATGAAATGATAAACTGTTTTCAAATTATTTGGAAGTTACATTGAGATAAATCTGTGTAGTTTAAGCCTCCTGGGATATCGCCCTGCTCTGCCACACACTACCCACAATTTTTTACTCTCCTTTACAGTGTCACCAAATATATGAATATGTGTATATACATGTACACAGATATACATTCTGTATTTTGCTCCCTTTTGGCCTGTTTTGGGACCTTTTGAAACAGAATCTCTTATTTGCATATATGTTCTTTTTCAGCTTTGCCCCTTAATTTGCACCCCTTCAGCTGACCATCAGGAAGAAGGAAACAGCAGACAAGCTTGAGGATCAGAAGGACACCAGCCCTGCTCTAGTCACTCTGGAAGCAGACCAGCCTGTGCTCACCCAAAGCTTGAGGAAACACCAGCCCTGCTTCAGCCACTTGGGGGCTGGCTGCTCAATGCAAGGTGAAAGATAAAGTAAGCAGCAGAACAAATGGACTGATTTGTCCTCTAAGGTGGCTCTCTTACTGTGACCATTGACACCCATTGCTTCTATCATCTACATTGTCCTTTCCTCCGTCTTCACTACGGGACTGAGAACAATCAAACACAAGGCTGACAATGTAGGAAACTAGCAAGTGTACCAGTTCAAACCTGAAAGACCATCGAGGCTTGGGGTCCAAGCTCGCTATGTGGAGGATGGTTTCCTGTTCTTGGTGGATTCAAAAGCTGAATTGACATAACAGAGATTATGCTATTGTTTTTACTTTGTTTGTCTCCTCTAACATTAAATCTATTGAGATTACTATGGGAAGCAGCTATTTAAGAGAGAGAGAGAGAGAGAGAGAGAGAGAGAGAGAGACAGCACCTAAGATATGACATGATGTAAAATTTAAGCCAAGAAAATAATGATGCTCTTTGGTTTGAGCACCTCTTTGTTGTTAAGGCCAGGTTTCTCTCTCTTGTAAAGTTAGGGCTGGTATTTTGGTTCATTGCTAGAACACTTGCCTATCACGTGTGAGGCACTGGGTTCAATTCTCAGAACCACATAAAAATAAATAATAAGATAAAGGTATTGAGCTCTTTTACAGCAAAAAAAAAAAAAAGAAAAGAAAAGTTAGTCTTCAATCAAGCTTGTTGTTAGTGTTTCTCTTTTCTTAGTAAAATCTTGTGAAACCTTCTAAGAATGTGGAATGAAGAGTAACTGTTATGTTAACAATCCTGTTGTGTAACCACCTACACAGTATAAATCTCACAGAATTTCCAGATCTGGGGTCCAGAGACTTTTTGGCTTTAGCCATGCTGGATTGCTGAAGCCTAAATAAACCTGCTTCCTGCAAGTTTCTCAGATGTCCAGCCTTACCTGTTCTACATCAATGCCTGCTTGAAATGCTAAAGTGTCCCCATTTTCCACAGGCACACAGAGACCATCTCTCTGACTCTGCCACAGTATAAATTCTATGCAAGTCATTGATCACAAAAAAAAAAAAACTCATAGGAGTTTACACTATAGTGACCTCCTGGAAGTAAAGTCAATGTTGCATGATAAAACTTGTATACACATATTGAATTGCCTTGTTAAACCCCCTAAAGATATACAAATGATATATCTGAATAAACATTTTTTAATCTGGGGGAAAATGTGCTTTGTGAGAAATCCGAATGCCTTGTTTGCATTTTGTATTTTTCTAATATCATGCTGTAATAATATTTAATGATATAATTCCATTTTTAACAGGAAAACCTTAATTCATATTTAAGGCAAGTGGGTAATCAGATAATGCAGTAAAACAACAGGTGTAGAAACAGAACAATGATATCCAATTAAGATATACATCAAGAAAGACTAGTGGGGCTATTACTAACTCTTGACAGGGTCAGTTGTGGTCATTGTGAAGCTAGAATTTATGACCATGGGTGACTCAATATATTTTGGAAGAGAAATTTTCTTAGTGCAGGAGCACAAAAGTAAATTCTGTCTGGTCAGTGACGCCAATACATCAACATAAGATTAACTTGTAAATGAAGCCCCCTCTCTAAATAAGATGGGCACCATGACAGTTCTGGAGAGGACCAACTAGGTTCAAAAGTCTTCCTGATTGAAGGAGTTGACACCTGATTGGCAAAGAGTGCTGAAGGTGGACCACAGTTCTCAAGGCAACCCCAAAACCATAAATTGGGAGACAGCAAATTTGTCATTCTCTGCCAGGAGATGACCCACTCTCAAAGGGTGTTCCTTGTTTGAGCCTCACTTTACTTTGACTTATAATAAAGTTCTCCTCCATGGCTTGCACTGTCTGTCTTTAAAGTTTCTCCCTTTGGAACACAAGAACTGAGGTTTGGAGCTCCAACTCCCCAATGTCCTGTTACATTTAACCCAGTGCTTCCGCTCAGATAGACAGCCATCTGCAGGACAGGTATTTGAACTTCACCTTGTTCCTCTCCCAGCTTTGGTTGAGATGATGTCTATCTCAGCCTCTGATATCTTGCCTTTTGCTTTGGACTTCTCTGTGTTCTTTCCTCTTCCAAAAGCTCTTCAATATGTCACAGCTGTGCTCTGATGTCATCTGTGTTGTCTTTGTTCATCTTTTCTTCCAGTCAATAAAGGCAGTGACACCTTTATTTTTCCTGCTGACAGGCAGATGTACACCCTCTCATTTTTTGTGGCATCTTTTTGAGCAAGGCCACCAGAGAGGCAATGAGACTCCACTGTTTTGGCTGTTGCCTTACTGTGTCCCCCTGACTCTCTTCAGTAATGAGCATCATACACTTTCTTTAGAGGCTGTGTCCAGATCTGGAGGGCAGTGAGTTCTCCATCTTTACCTACTTACAAATCACCTCACAGGGCATTTGTTAGTTTAAGATTACTCACAGCTGATTTCTTTTCTTAACCAAAATGGCAGTTTTTATCCTTACTATGTAGTGACTCTGTATGGACACTCTGCCCCCAACAGGTCTTATTCCAAGGAAAACCAAGCAATACAATGGTCCTTGTTCTTTGTCACTTATCATGTTATTATTTTTGGGACTTGCTATGTTTCCAGCAGAGTGGCACAAAAGCCTCTTTTCAGCATCAGGCCAATCCTATTCTACCAATTTTCTGCAAAAAAATTAAGGGTCACTTCCCTAAGAGATGTCAATTGGGTGGCACATGTCTCTTCAATAAGACTACAGACTTGAGCAATAGAGTTCAGCAAATAAGGCATGAGTTGCTCAATTTGGACAGGCATGCTACACCGAGTCCTGGGGAATCACAGAGGGATGCCTCCTGGTTCTGTGTGTGAAATGAAATGTATGGGTGGGTTGCCTTCCTATATTCCTCTCTCTTGCATGTCAGTCCTGCTAAGAGACTCCTGGTGTATTGATAGGCTCTGTTATCCAACCATTCATCCACCCATCCATTTATTTATTCTCTCTTTCTCTCCCTCTGTGTGTGTGTGTGTGTGTGTGTGTGTGTGTGTGTGTGTGTGTTTTGTACCAGGGTTTGAATCCAGGGATACTTAACCATGAACCACATCCCAAGCACTTTTAATTTCCTTAATTTGAAGCAGGTCTTGCTAAGTTTATTCAGACCCTGCTATGTTGCTGAAACTGGCCTTGAACTAACAATCCTCCTGCTTCTCCCTCCCTTGACCCTGAGATTACAGGAGTGTGCAACCACACGTGACTGGCTTTATTTTACACACAGGAAATCAACCATTGATATAACTGCCACCTCTTTGGGGTACATTATGTAAAACTGGGACCATTTTTGCCTGGAGACCCTAAAGAAGAGATTAATGTTCTTTTGTAATATTGATTGGCCTCAATATAAATTAGGGGATAAAAAGAAATGACCACTAATGGAAGTCTAAACTATATTTTTCTTTCCCCATGACATTAGTTGCAGAAAGGAAGGAAAATGGCCAGAAGTCCCTACATACAGGCTTTCATTTTAGTAAGGAATCAAAAAGATTTACGTGCTAAGTGCAGCATTGATGATGCCCTTCTAGCAATGAAGAGTCACAACATTGCTTGTTGCCACCCGCAGCAACAATCCTGCAGGAATTTATCAGAGGTGGACTGGGAATGAACTACTTCTATTATCTTTCTCTAGGCTACTTCCTTGCTTACTTGCTTATTCGCTAGTTTATAGAGGAAGAGAGGCTTTGCTTAGAGGAAGAGAGGCTTTGCTTAATTTTAGAGGTGCTACGCTTTCAGAGAGGCTACGCTTTCAGAGGTCTGCTTCTTAGAGGTAAGTCACTTCTTGGAGGTGCTGGGTGCGGTGTACGGTGTAAGGCCTGCGGCCTGCAGCCCGACCTAGAGGTGTCTGCTTAGTCCTGCGTTCTGCGATCTGCAACCCAGAGGTGCATTCTTAGTGGTGCTTCCTGCGTACTGCCAACTCCTCCCAGGTGAAGAGAATGTCTTATATACCCTAAGGCAGCCAATCAGCTTAGGATTAAGTAGCATGGTTGGAGCATGCACCATGGTACCAATCAAGAAAGAATGAGGAACATCTGTTGACCACTAGCACAAAGGAGACATTAACTAATTAGGCAAAAGGCCATAAGAGATCGCGCCGTATTAACACTAATTATGCGCCACCTCTTGGCTCAATGCCAGCCGCCATCTTAGAGCTGCTTAAACATGTCTCTGCAATTGCTGGCCTAGGGGATCCCTCAGAGCTACACCTTCCTTCCTCTCAACAATGTACTCCATGCTCAGGTCTGCCAAAACCTCATTCTCCCACTCTCCTCTGTAGGCACCATAACTATTTCTCCCATTTCCCACCTCCTGGTTTTCCTCAACATAAGCCTATCTCTACTGAACCCATTGCCACATCACACCCATGACAAGAGACAAATGGGGAATCAGAATACAGGTGCCTTTTTCTATGCAAGATCAAAAACAAATCCAACAGGATTTGGGAAGTTTTTCTCATGACCCTAACAAATATACAGAGGGATTCCAACATTTAACCCAGGTTTTGAGGTAATCTGGAGAGATATAACAGTAATTTTGTTGGAAGCAAGCCCTGGGACTTCTCTTGAAGGTAGGCACTCAGGGTTTTTATGATTACACCAGAAGAAAATGTTATGGGACCAAAGAAAGGATAAAAGAGGGACAAGAGACCAGAGTACTTACTGACTGCAGCTCTTAATGGCAATGCCTTTCCTCCTCCGCAGAACCCCTGAGCCTTGAAGATGTTTGTTATCATTCCAGAAAGAAAGGACATTAGAAGAAAGATCACCTAATTAAGGGCAGGCTTCTAAAAATTTCTTTCCCTTTGTGTGGTAGGAGAGGACACTGGATAATTCACCATTCTGAGGGTAGAAGCAGCCTCAGATCAGACACTCTCAAAATGATGACCCAAGAGACAGGAAGACTTTGGAATCAGCCAGCACCCTCGTCACCATCACAGGGTCTGAACAAAGGCTAACTCTGGAGGTGGGAAATAGGGTCATTCAATTCCTTTAGGATACTGGTACCACCTACAATGCTTCAACCTTGTTCCCTGGATGCCTTTCCGCTGATTCCTGCTTGGTAGTAGGAGTTGATGGAATACCCAATGTAAGACATTTTAGTTCTTTTCCATGTTGCAATTGGAAAGAAAGGATATTCTCTTATATTTTTTGCTAATGGCTAAATATCCACCTCCATTAGTGGATCATGATATCTTAACAAAATTAGAAGTTTCTCTAAGTTTTCCATCAAGGCACCAAGTTCTTTTCTTTTGATGTCTGGAGTCAAACAGTCAGAACAACTGGTTGACCCTATGTTGTTGGGTGTCTCCCTACAAGGGAATGAGTAGGGTGGAATTATGGTCTCTAATGCTAGAACAAAAGGGAATGATGGACTCACTATGAAACACTTCTTCTGCAGATGTTAAATCATGAGTGTCACTCTGTCATGGAAAATCTTCACTTTAGAGCAAACCAATTTCCAAGCTTTTGCAGTCATTAAGCCACATTTGAGTTCATTTTCACATTATCTTCCACTCTTAAGGCCAGAATAGCATAGATATAAGGATGGTTACCATGAAATTTTGGATGAATGCATATGACTTAAATCCACCACAGGACATCTAAATCAGAAGACCCCAATCTGTTCCAAGCAACATAACCAAACTTAGAATAAGTGACCTAGCTCCATTTGGGAGTCAGACTAGACCCCCAAATCTCAATGTCAACATATTGTGATTTTACATGCTGATGATTGAATTGGGACTAGTTGGTTCTTCAGATCTGGAATTAGATGACCAGCACCAAATGGGACTGAACTTATGGGTGGGACTAACTTACCGGCCTGGCTTCCTCTAGGCTGCAAGAGAGGATATACTATGTTGTACCCATGGATGCAAGTGAGGTGAACACAATAAACAGGTCACCCTGCACAGTTCTCCAGTCTCAAGAGAGCATTGATGGGGATGATCTGTTTTTAACTGGTAGGATTGTAGAGATATGTTTGAGTAGCCCTAAGATGGCGGCTGGTGTTGGGCCAAGAGGTGGCGCATAATTAGTGTTAACACGGCGTGATCTCTCATGACCTTTTGCCTGATTGGTTGATGTCTCTTCTGCACTAGTGGTCAACAGATGTTCCTCATTCTTAATTGGTACCATGGTGCATGCTCCAACCATGCTACTTAATCCTAAGCTGATTGGCTTAGTATATAAGACATTCTCTTCACCTGGGAGGAGATTGCAGATTGCAGAATGAAGATCACAGAACGCAGGATGAAGGACACACCTCTAGGTCGCAGATCGCAGATTGCAGAACGCAGGACTAAGCACACACCTCTAGGTCACAGGTTGCAGGTTGCAGGACGCAGGCTGCAGGCTGCAGGCCACACGCCACACCCTGCACCTCCAAGAAGTGACTCACCTTTAAGAAGCAGACCTCTGAAAGCGTAGCACCTCTAAAATTAAGCAAAGCCTTTCTTCCTCTGAAAGCCTCTCTTCCTCTAAGCAAAGCCTCTCTTCCTCTACAAACTAGTGAACAAGCAAGTAAGCAAGGAAGCAGCTCAGAAATAGAAGTAGTTCATTCCCAGTCCACCTCTAATTCCTTCCCCCGGGATTGTTGCTGTGGGTGGCAACATAGGATCATCAACTTCACTGTTTATCCCAACAACTGGTCTAGAGGTATCGCGTCCCCTGCCCGCAGAGAAACACGAAACCGGATCGGGGCAAGTTCTTTATTTTCTGCTAGCAGTTACTTCTGGCTGGCCGGCGGCGGGCTGCTCTTGCAAGCGCCTTACATTACATACAACAACCAATCAGCTTATAGATCACGAGGGGAAAGCATGGACAGTAATGGAGCACAATAGTGTGGATATAGCAATCATGCAGTGTCCACGAGGACCCATAACCAATCACATTAACTTCCTCGAATAACGCCACTTGTTGGCAGAGAGAATTAGTCTGCTGGAGGTACCTGGTTTTGTTCTCAGCACTTCCTTGGCACCTTGCCAGGCGCCATCTTGGCCACGCCGAAGGGCTGGGGGCCTGCAGTACCCCGACAGCTCCCCCTTTTTTATTTATTAAAAGAATGCTGGCTCGGGATCGTGCCTGTCTTAGGCGGAGTGGTCAACCATCGTCCTTACCCGTCATCGGATAACTGCAGAGCATGCTACAGCTCCTGTCTTAGGTCGGTACGCGGTTACCTCCTTCCTTACCCGTCATTGACTACCGATCCAGCATGCTCAGCCAGACTTGAGGAGAGCTGCCAGCCTCTAAGGCCATCATGGCTTGATGGAAAATGATGCGATCTCTGGCATGAACTTGGCGTATACGCATGATAAAGCGTGTGAGGAAGAGAATTGCAATGATCATTAACACACACAATGCTCCCATTCCTGCCCATTGCTTTACAAAACTGAAGGAAGAAGATAACCAATTTTGCATTTCAGATATAGGGGCTACATTAACTCTAGTAGAATTAAGGCTAACAATTTGTGATCTAAGAATGGCAGTAAGATTATCAAATTTATAAGACCAATTGGCACGTAGCTGAGTAGATATGATTTTAGACAAATTTGCTGCATAACTAAGATTATGATAAGCTACAGGTGTAATGCACAGTCCCGGCAGATGATAAATACACCCCACGCTTAACAGTTCCTGTAAAAGGTCCATCTGTTCTTGAAGTAAGTCCACACGCTGGTTCACCAAAAGTAGTCCTGCTTTTAGGTGTTGATCCACTGTTTGTTGAGTAGACAGAGCAGTAGCTGTCTGCTGGACCACTTCATTAAGCTTAGTTGCTGACTGTACTGATGTCGTCAAGGCTACAGCTGCTGCGGCGGCTGCTGCTGCTGATGCAACTATGGTGGTAATGACTGCTACGGTGATTCCAAAGTCCCTCTTATTTCTGGAAAGCAATACTGGCAATTCATCATCTGTAACAGAAACTGGCATAGGCAGAAAAGTAGGAATTCGCATGACAACTGCTCGGGAGAAATTGGTAGCATTCCAACATTGAGAAAGGTAGCATCTAGATTGAGAGCAATTAAGATTTGTGCTATTAGTGTTAGTTAGTAAAAACATAAAAGGAGGGAACACACAGACTGGGGTGGACAAGAATGAAAGATTTTGAGTACAATTAGTAGTAGTCTTGGCTCCACTACTGTCAATTCCAGTCCACTTCCCAGAAGTCCATTCGCATCGTCTGAAAGAACCTCCTTTAAGAGCAAAAAAAGGGTTGTAAGTTAGTATATCCTGAAGTCGAGGTAAATAGCAACCAATTATCAAAAGGATTAATGCGCCTTCCGCCAAATTTGCCGTCATGATCATGAAAGTCATCAGTGGTACGCTGAGAAGTAAAATTTGGTGTGAAGAAAAATCCATGTTGAACTGGAGCTGCTTGCTCAGCATCTTGACAACCTGTCCAAGTAGGAAGTGTGGAAAGTTTTGGTTTACATGGAGGAAAAAGTCTAGGAGTTTTAAATCCATTAGTGGGAAGTGGTAATCTGTGAGGTATAAGTCCTGTAATCAAAGTGGCTGCCCCTTCCCATCTGTTGTGTGATACGGTTATGTGTGTACCATTATCAAAGTAAACACCAAGCGAACTGAAGCCTTGGGGTAGATCATCAGGAGAATCCTTGGATGTAAAGAAACCCTGTACCTGCTTTTGGAGAACAATACAAGGGTTAAAGTCATTACTACTAATAGCATTATCTTCAGGTATATCAAAGCACAAGGTTCCAGGGAGGGAGAAAGTGGAAAAATTATATAGATGAATACCTGGATCAAAAGACGTGGTGGGTAATCCTGTAGCCATCTTGGTGGTGAACAACGGAGGAAGTAAAGAGGAAGTATTAGTTAACAGGTAAAGGATATGGCCAGGCTTTAACTATCGCCCATAATTCTCGTGTCTTCACCAGTGTCAACATCATCATTAGCAGGGCGCTTATCAGCACGATGTTCTTCATCGTTACTTTGATGCACCAGTCTGGTCAACCTTTCAGGTATCCAAATTGGTGTTTGCTGATCCTGTGGGAAGACACAAACAGACCCTCGGACCCACCGAAGAACTGGATCTGGACCTTTCCATGTACCTGTGAGAATATCTTTCCACTTTACCCACATTTGAGTACTTGCGGGATTAGCATATCTCTCTGCAGCCGTGCTTCCATTTTTGTCCACATTTAAAAAATTTAAAATAAAGAGTACTAAATTTAGTTTGTCTTTAGGTGCTCTAAAGTCAGCACCTATTCCCCCTTTTTGTTTTATTAAACAATTTTTTAATGTTAAATGAGTGCGTTCCACTATTCCTTGTCCTTGAGGATTATAAGGAATTCCTGTGATAAGTTGTATGCCAAAATTTTTTGTGAATAGAAGAAAACTTTTGGATGTGTAAGCTGGCCCATTATCAGTCTTGATGATCTTTGGAATGCCCCAGGCTGCAAATGCTTGTAAACAATGTTGTATAACATCTTTAACCTTTTCACCAGTGTGAGCTGAGGCCATAATTACTCCTGAAGTGGTGTCTACTGAAACATGTACATACTTTACAGTACCGAATTCAGGAATATGAGTTACATCCATTTGCCAAATATGATTAGGTAACAGTCCTCTGGGATTTACTCCAACAGACTGTACTGGCAATAGGGTGGCACAATGTTGACATGTTTTAACAATTTGTCTAGCAACATCTTTAGAAATACTGAACTTTCTTCTAAGAGTAGTAGAATTAACATGAAATTGTGAATGAAACATCTTAGCTTGTTCAAATAGTGTAAAAGCAAAGATGGTTTTTGTGGCTTTATCAGCCTTAGCATTTGCTTTGGCAAGTGGTCCTGGTAGGCCAGAATGAGCTCTAATATGTCCTACATAAAAGGGGTATTTGCGGTCTAAAATTAGGGCACGCAAGGTTCGAAAGTAAGGAGCAACTGTGGATCCATCGGGAATATAAGGCACAGTTTCTAAACAAGGTATTGATTGTACTATATAATAACTGTCAGATAACAGATTAAAAGGTTGATCTTTCATGATATTAAAAGCTAAGACTACTGCAGCAAGCTCCACTACTTGGGCAGATGAGGAAGGGAGAATGATGGTTTCAGTTTTATCTCCAACTATTACTGCTCCCACTCCATTTTTAGATCCATCAGTAAATATTGTTTGACAATGATGCAAAGGCTGCGTCTTTGTAATTTTTTGAAATATAATTGGAGTATTTTTACAAAACTGTATCCATGGATGTTTAGGATAATGATTATCAAATGTTGCTGTGGTTGAGCAATATAAAATAGCCCAATCATCATCATGCTGAATCAACCACTGCATTTGTAGTTTAGTATAGGGAATAATAATGACCTTAGGGTGACTTCCAAATATGGTAATACAGGCTTCCAACCCTTTGTATATCAACTGAGCTATTGCCTTAGGAAATGTTTGTAACTGTTTTGTGGGCGATGCTGGGAGATTGATACTCTGTAAAGGTCCTCCTTGCCATAGAATTCCATATGGGCTATGTTGTTCTGGGATAATAATCAACATTAGAGGTTGGGATGGATCACATCTTTCTGTATAATCTGATTGCAATCTCTGTTCTACCAACGTGAGAACCTTTTGTGCTTCCGAAGTAAGGACTCTCGGAGAATGGAGATTAGGATCTCCTTTAAGTATATTAAATAGAGGTTTCAGCTCTCCTGTGGTAATCTTTAAATATGGCCTAATCCAATTTATATCTCCAAGGAGTCTTTGAAAATCATTTAGATTTTTAAGCTTATCGGTTCTAATGGTTAATTTTAAAGGCTTTACCATAGTAGCTGTAAGCTTAGTACCTAGATATTCTTGAGTTTCTCCCATTTGTAGCTTTTCTGGAGAAATGTTTAAGCCATACAGTTGTAGAGTGGAAATTAAAAATTGTAAAGCCTTTTCCAAGAATTGTCTGTTTTTGTGGCAGATAAGGATATCATCCATATAATGATAAATCAACAAATCTGGAAAATTGTCTCTTGTAGGTTTTAAGGCTTTATCTACATATATTTGGCATAACGTGGGACTATTAGTCATGCCTTGAGGCAACACAGTCCACTCAAATCTTTGGTCAGGCTGTGCATGATTAAGAGAAGGTAAGGTAAAAGCAAATCGCCAACAATCCCTTCTATGTAATGGGATTGAGAAAAAACAATCTTTTAAATCTAAAGTGACAGTGGGCCAATTTTTAGGTAAAGCTGTAACTAAAGGCAATCCCCGTTGTATAGGACCCATAGGGAACATCTGTGCATTAATGGCTCTTAAATCATGTAATAGTCTCCACTTTCCAGACTTTTTCTTAATGACAAAGATAGGAGTATTCCAGGGAGAAGTGGAAGGTTGTAAATGTCCTGCCTGTATTTGTTCTTGTACTAATTTATGAGCCGCTTCTAACTTTACTGTAGTAAGGGGCCACTGTTGAATCCATTGTGGCTCATCATTTTTCCAAACTATTGGAATTGGTGTAATAACAGTGGCCCCTATATAAAACCCAGCCCTCTGAAATCATTTTTTGGAGGAGGTAAGGGCAAGGGTTGTAGTGATCCCTGTTGTTCTCGACCTAACCCTTGATTTTCTGTATATTGCATCTTTTTCATCATATGTGTCACAGGTTTAGAATTAATATTTGTTGTTAATTTAGCATTCATTTGAGTTAAGACATCCCTCCCCCATAAGGAAATAGGTATTTTACAGATATATGGTTGAAAAATTCCTGAATGACCCTCATTATCCCTCCAGGACAGCGAAGCAGCACTCTGGTTAGGTGATTGAGCCACACCCAAACCTTGTAAGTTTTGATTAGCTGTAACTACAGGCCAACCTTTGGGCCAAACTGCTTCACTTATTATACTTTTATCAGCTCCTGTGTCCAGTAATCCTATAAAAGGTTTATGTCCCACTATTAACTGCATTATAGGCCTATCTTGGAGGTCCATAGTAAAATTAGCCCAGGGTCCTCCTGTAGACCCAAATCCGTTATTTCCCCTTATTGTCTTCTTACTAGGCCACAAGGAATGCTGACTAGGTAAAATTAACATTTGTGCTATCCTATCTCCTGGAGAAATGACTGTAATTCCTTTGGGTGAAGAAACCATAGCCCTAACTTGTCCTTGAAAATCAGGGTCAATTACTCCTGGGTGGACTATAAGACCTCTTAAGGTAGAAGAACTTCTGCCTAGAAATTCCTACTGAATTTGCCAGAATATTTCCTTCCCAATCTGTGTCTACCATTTGTACACCCATATCAGGGGTTAATACGAGTCTGGAGGTGGCACAGATGTCCAATCCTGCACTTCCTGAGGTGGCTCTTCTTTCCTGAGCTTCATTCCCTTCTCGGTTGGAGGATACCACTGTCGTGGCACTTGTTGAATCACCCCGTATATTTGTTGTGGGCCCCGGGGCGGGCCCCTCACCCCGTTTTTTTGTAACTTGGGGTTAGTTGGTAAAAGATTCCCTTCATTGTCCCTAACAGAATAACATTCACTAAGCCAATGATTTCCTCTTTTACACCGCGGACATAACTTAGGCCCCTTTCCTTGGCCATTGTTCCTGGAAGGGCAACATGCTCTCAAATGTCCCATTTGTCCACATGTGAAGCAGGAACCAGGAGATCCTCCTTTTTTACTCCCTCCTCTTTGTGCTAATGCTGTGGCAAGAACAGAGGTTTGTCTGTCGAGTGCAGCAATAAATGCAGCACTATTTCCAGAGGCCTCATTAATATCTTTGCAGACTCTTAAATAAGTAGTCAATTCTTTATTTCTCCATGGCCTGATGGCATCTTTGCACCATTTATTGGCTTGTTCATAAGCTAACTGTTTTATTAATGGCATTGCTTGATCAGCATCTCCAAAAATTCTAGAAGCTGTTTGAATTAATCTATCAACAAAGTCTGCATAGGGCTCATTACTTCCTTGGGTAACTTTTGACAACTGTCCTTGTAAATCCCCTGACCCTTGTAGGGTTTTCCATGCTTTAATAGCAGCCACAGCAATTTGAGCATACACTGCAGGATGATAATTAATCTGTGCTTGGACTCCCTCATAAGGCCCTGTTCCCATCAACATGTCTCTGTCTACCTGCGGATTCCCTGAAGCTGCATTGCGCCTTGCAGTGTCCATTGAAATTTCCTGCCAAGCTGTTTTCCACATAAGATACTGTCCCCCTGACAAGGTTGCTCTAGCTAGATTAGTCCAATCCAAAGGTAGCATATTTAAAGACATCATGGTCTCTACCAGTGAGACTGTAAAAGCCGATTGAGGCCCATAAGTGCTCACTGCTTCTTTTAGCTGTTTAACCATTTTAAAATCTAATAGCTGATGAAACCTTTGATTTTGGGCATCCTCAAATACTGGATATGTAGCATTCTGTAAGGAGGCCCACCCTCTGTGTCTGCTATGGTTTTCCTTTTCCTTAAACTCCATAGGTGGTGCACTGGGGGCAATAGGTGTATTAAGCCTTCTAGACGCTAGATGGCGCTCAGGTTGCACGCTTAACTTTCCCATAGCTTCCTCAAGCTCCTCCCCAGTAAGTTCTTCCTCAGAACTTTCTCTTTCCGTATAACTTTCTCTTTCTGAAGTCTGAGAACATGATCGTTCCTCTTTAATTTCTTCTAAGATCTGACTTCCTTCTTCTAAAGGCCCCTTTAAATCCCTAAAAGGGTTTTTTGATTTACCTTGCTGCATCAAACAAGATTTAACAAGTGACCATATTGCCAGAGTTCCCATTGGCAAAGGCTCGCGTCTCTCCGCGTCGCGCAAATCCTCTCCTAGCTGTTCCCACTGAGGAAGATTTAATAATCCCTCGTCTAAAAACCACGGAGAGACTTTCTCTACAGTATCTAGAAACTTGAAGGCCGTGTTTGCCTTCAATGGTGTTCCGTGATTTTTTAAAAGTTCTCTAAGAGGCCGCTGCATTCTAATCTTAGACAGATCCGTTCCCATGACTACGAGGTAGTTTACTAGTTTAAACACACAAACAAAAGACAGGCGCGCGCACGCACACACGCTCACTCACGCACGCACACAGTTTGGTACCACTATATAAATCTGTATCTGGCCACTTGACTCGTCCCTCCTATGGGGAACCTTTTGTGATGAATCGTCCCTCCCACGGGGATCCTTTTGTGATAAATCGTCCCTCCCACGGGGATCCTTTTGTGATGAATCGTCCCTCCTATGGGGATCCTCTTGTGATGAATCGTCCCTCCTATGGGGATCCTCTTTTTATGACTCGTCCCTCTTACGGGGATCCTTTTGTGATAAATTGTCGCAGCTCCGCAAACCTCGAGACGTCTCACCTTTTGAACTCTCAGACTAATTTTTCTTGATTTGAGAACTTATGTGAACTTACCCTTATATTTTTTCTCGTTCCCGGTCTTGTTTCGGCACCATCTATCGCGTCCCCTGCCCGCAGAGAAACACGAAACCGGATCGGGGCAAGTTCTTTATTTTCTGCTAGCAGTTACTTCTGGCTGGCCGGCGGCGGGCCGCTCTTGCAAGCGCCTTACATTACATACAACAACCAATCAGCTTATAGATCACGAGGGGAAAGCATGGACAGTAATGGAGCACAATAGTGTGGATATAGCAATCATGCAGTGTCCACGAGGACCCATAACCAATCACATTAACTTCCTCGAATAACGCCACTTGTTGGCAGAGAGAATTAGTCTGCTGGAGGTACCTGGTTTTGTTCTCAGCACTTCCTTGGCACCTTGCCAGGCGCCATCTTGGCCACGCCGAAGGGCTGGGGGCCTGCAGTACCCTGACATAGAGGATGTAACCTGGAATGTGGAAACCCTGGCCAATTACACTCAGAAAGCTCTTGATGTCACTGAGAAAGGTATTTCTCTTCTTATTGCAGAGATGGCACTCATAAAAAAGCTGTTTTACAACACTGAATGGCCTTGGATGTTCTCACAGCAGCTCAGGGTGACACAAGTGCCATCAATCAGACTGAGTGTTGTGTTTACATTCTTGACAAATCTGGCACGGTGACTCAAATCCTCAGTGGTGCATGCCTCTAATCCCAGCAGCTGGAGAAGCTCAGGCAGGAGGACTGCAAGTTCAAAGCCAGCCTCAACATCTTAGTGAGACCCCAAGCACCTTATCAAGACCCTGTCTCTAAATAAAATATAAAAATGGGGTAGGGTTGTTGCTCAGCGGTTAAGTGCCCCTGGGTTCAATCCCCAGTACAAAAGAAAAGAAAAGACTTGCATTCCCCACTAGATGCTATGTTCTCAGCAGCCTTGCCATGGGGACAACTTTTTAGTTGGATTTATGGCACTTCCAGTGGAGGAAATTGCTAGTGTCTAGATACAATTCATTATAGCTAATCAATCTTATTCTGATACTTATGTCTTCTCATTTTTCTTGTAGAACATTTGCCTCTAAGTTGGGTTTAAATTGTTTCTCCTGTATCAGATATCATGGCCCCCTGGATAGACCTTAACTCAAAATGTAGAGCACTTCACTGACAACAAGTATTGGAGATACCTACCCTGATCAGCAGGAAGTAGATAATAATTTGATTTCATCACCCCTTATTCCCTATATTATTGAGGGTTTCCGACCTTGGTCAGGGGTGTGGTTACTAATGAGCATTGAAATGCAAACCAACAATATGGTAAGGTCATGGGTTTTCTTGAAGTTACTTTTAAGGCAGTGGATGATCGGATAACATAGAAAAACAACAGGTGGGCAAACTTTGTGAATAAATAGCACCAAAGAGAGTCAAATAATAAAACATGCAGAAAGAAAGATTAATGGGGCTATTACTAACCCTTGGCAGGGTCAACTGGGGTTGTTGTAAAGCTAGAGTATATGACCACAGGTGTCTCTATATATTTCAGAAATTGTCTTAGTAGTGAAACTGTGCTAAGGTCAATTCCTTGTGGTCAGTGACCCCAATACTCATGTTAACATAGGATTGACTTATAAATGAAGCCCCCCAAACAGAATGACCACCATGACAAGCCTGGAGAGGAACAACGAGGGTCAAAAACTCCACCGATCAACGTAAATTAGAAGTTGAACCCCTGATTGGCAAAGAGTGGTGAAGTTAGACCCAGTTCTCAAGGCAACCATAAAACATCAATAAATTTGGAGACAGCACTGTTTTCTTTGTTGTTCTCTGCTGGGAGACAACCCACTCTCCTGAGAGTGCTCTTTGTTTGAGCCTTACTTTACTTTTACTTAAAATAAAGTTCTCTTGCGTGGTTTTTGTTTTGTGTTTCCTTGGAACAAAGAACAAAGGTTTGGAATTTCAGCTGCCCATTCCTGTGACAGGTTATAACCTTAACCTAATCAGTGAATTAATTCCTAACGGGATTAACTGAGTGGTACCTGGAGGCAGGTGGGGCATGCCTGGAGGAATTAGTACATTGGTTTTGGGGTATATATTTTGTATCTGAGAGTGCAGTCTCTCTCTCTGCTGCCTGATCATCATGTGAGCCACTTCCCACTGCTAGACTCTTCCTCTATGATACTTTGCTTCATCATCAGCCCTGAGGAATGAAGCTGACCTTCTATGGACTGACCTCCAAAACCATGAGCCCTCAAATAAACTTTTCCTCCTCTGTAATTGTTCTGGTCGGGTCTGCCAGTTGCAGCAGCAAAAAAGTTGACTAAAACAATGTATGTTTTCTTTTATTTTATATACCATGATTTTAGAAAATGTTGCATTTAATTCTTTGCATTCAATAGTTGCATAACACTTAGTCTTAACTGTGAGCCTATAGTATACATTTAGTTTTAATCAGCAATTTTGGGTATAGAATATTATGAATGGTGTTAAATTTTAGTTAGTTTTTTGTGATATAGTACTAGAAGTGGAAATTGTGAGACAATGAATACAAGGTTTTGGAACTTCTCGAAACCTAATGGTGTATTTTATTTACTATGTTGTATTATCTTGAGTAATTAAGTCCTGAAGACTCATCAGGAAGATGGGCCAAACTCTTTAAACTGATTTGTTGGTGTATTATTATCCATGTGGAAGATTTATAGCTGGATGAAATGAAGCATGAAAAAGGTAAAGATTCATTGAAATAAAAAAGAGTAAAAAATCAGGGCTTGACCGCATCCCTTATGGAAATTATCAATTCGGACCTTTGGGAGACACCATAAAAATCGTAAGAAATATCAAATTCATTTTAAATCCACTCATCTTTGCTTTCACAGTATAGACAATAGTTATAAGGAGTTTGTTCCCTTATTGTATGTTAGGAGAAGGCAAGGTAAGAAATGTAGCTTTGTAAGCAGAAAGTGAAGTCAAAGTAATTCAATTTAATTACCTTGTGATAGATATGAGTAAATTTACTTCAAAGCAATTCTTCAGAAACACTGGTTCTATGGGGCCTGAGTTTCCAGCCATATTCAAAAGAGCAATTCAGGTTTACATTGCATTTTTAAGGTTTTTTTTTTAACGTCAAACTAGAGTTACAATATTAATTTTATAACAAATTTTTATTATTTAAATTATTACTAAGTTGTTGCATAAATCTGGCCAAAATAAAATATAGTTAAATGCAAATCCATTTATTCCTACCTAACAGGAAAAACACGTCATTCAAGTTTGTGTATTTACATTAAAAAATCAAAAACCAATAAAACTGAGACCTTGGAATAATTATAAATCTTACTGAACCTTTTGCAGTTCTAAATCCAAGTTTAATTTTAGACAATGCTATTGTTCTCATATTGTATTGCATTGGTACTATTTATAGTGAATATTAAATTTGTAGGGTTTTGGTAGTGTTTCTTCAAATTTGGAAATTAAAAATAAATGTATTGGAGTACTTTAACTAAAAAGAAGCATGTATTGATAAGGAAAAATATGATTCTCATGTTAGAAAATACCAAATTTATCAAAGCTTATTTTCATTATTCAAGTATCCATCATAATAATGAAATATGCCTAAATTCAAAACTGGGCAAGTCTTTCTACAGGACAGTGACCCTGGAATCCTAGCCTGGATCATTATAGCCTCTTCCTCCAGAATAAAACTGAAAGGGATGCACATTCTTTGTGGCTTGCACTGTCTGACTCAGGCACTGACCTGGCTTCTTAATTCTGAGGTACATTTATCAGTTGTTCCCATTCAGTAGTTATTGCTGCCACCAGAATGCTTCGCCTGGTGGATTATTCAGTATAACAGAGCAAATCATAGAACACTTTCCCAGCCTGGGTTCCATGAAAGTTGAGGCTGAGATGGAGATTATTAGCATGCAAGAAGTTTTGTAGGAAGCTTTAAAGGCCAACACCTGTGGAAAGGATGTGGTAGAAGCAGGACTGGACAGAAGTTGAAGTTTGACAAGGTCTCAGTGGATGCTGAGGTCGAACTATTCATTCAAAATTATCCTCAGTGGGGGTTAAAGGCCAGGGCTTGACAAAACACATTGATCCAGCATTGTTCATTGTCTGCCTAACTTGGGGGTCTGACATAAAATAGTGCTTCTCGAACTAGTCAAGCCTCAAAGGTGACAATACTTCCACAGGGGGAGAACAAATCCTTAATTTCTGAAGGGGAATCTATAGTGTATCATAGTGTGCATCCTAAATACTATGAATTCATTCACAACTGGTTCTGCAGAAAAAAATTTTAAAAACCCTTCTGCATTTGTTCAGAATGGCTTCACTAAGAGAAATCAATTTGCTGTTCTCCTATTTTGAGACTAGTTATTGTCCCCCCCCCTTTCATTTTGGTAATGAAAAGAAGCATCTGTGTATTATTGACTTTCCTGCTATAGGGCTTAAATTGTGTGTTTTTTGCATATGTGCTTTCTGAATATTTTTGCATAGGTAAAAACTTACTAATACGATAAAATTTTCTCAAAATATGTAATAAAGAAAGTATTTGTATATTCAAAGCATTTCACTTTCTTACTGTATCAAACTGTACACTTTTTATTGTGCTCAGTATTATAGAAGATTATAAAATTTTAGAAAGTAAAAAAATAAAATAAAATAAAAAGTAAACATATTTTTGGGTGACTAAAAAAGTAACTCTTGATAATCATTGTGGAACATATAAGAAATAGTCCTGGGAAAAAAAATGGAAAACTCTGAGGTACAAATTATACAATGAAATTTTTTGAATTAACAAGTATTTTAGGATTGTATAATTAAAACTATTTCCATTGATGTAAAATCCCCAAAGTATGTAGTATAACATACTATAGCTAGATGTTTTATTGATTTAAAAAATGACTGACTATCATGTCTTTAGTCACTGTCTTAGAAAATTTTTAATATTTTTACATGAAATTACTAATACCTGCCTTTTCCATGAGTGATAATGACTTGTCAATGGTAAAATGAAGGTAATAAATAGTAGCAATCTCATAGGATTATCATGAGATTCAATAAATAATAAATATAACATACTGAATACCATCCCTTATGCATTGTTACTCTCCAATAAGGGTTAATTCTTGTTTTTATTTGTGTTTTATTACATTACAAATATAGTTAAAATATATTGAAGCATTCCTAAGTATTTGTCAATAATGAGTGACACTCACATACTCCAAAGTTTAAATGTTAATTAAAAAACATTTTAAAATGCTTGTATTTACTTTTGTTTCTGGATATGAAAATACTTCATAAAATGTGTATTGTTGTCACAATTCACTAGGCACATTCTACATATGACATTTGCAGTGCTTTTTGATGTAACTTATCTTTTTAAATTATGGACATTATATTTCTAAATCAGCTATTTAAGTAAACAAGACGTTTATTTGCTGAATAAACATGGGAATTTCAATACCTCAGTTACTGCTATTGATTTTGTTATGTTGTCTTTCCCTCTTCCTACCAGTTGATGTACTCCCTCGATGACATCTCATCTGCTCTCATAATTTGGCTTCATATTTGGTTATAATCACATGCTATCTACATCTTAGGTGGGACTGACTTCCTTTGTGTCTTCCAGCCTGAGTCTGTTGGCAATATTTCCACTGCCATTTGGTATGGGAGAATAGCAACTCATTCTGCTTCTCTTCAATATTTCATCGATAAATCTAAAAAACATTTCATCCTCTCACATCAAGAGTCAGACAAAGCATATGAAGTCAGGGAACACCAGGTCTTTTAAAAACTTGCCTTGGAGAATTCAGTAATTTTGATATCAACAAGGTGCTCACTGACTCTTCCCCAACTGGCATTCTCTGGCATAAGATATGGAGACCAGACAATATGCCAATCTGCACCTCATACAAACTGTACGCCATAAAGTCGTCATACATGAGGAAGTATATAATGAAGGGAGAAGGTTGTTAATTAGTGTAAAATTGTATAGTGGCCAGAAAAAAAACAATGAATTTGGAGGTAACTTGAAAGAGAGAGGACCCAGTCAGAAAACTCCGATTCAGAGGCATTCATTCCTTCATCCAAACATATCTTCTTTTGTTTTTTCAACAGTTATTCTTTGAGCTCTTATTGTATATAAGGTACTATGATAGGAATATGGAGGTTATAGGACATACTCTCTTTTAATCAACAAATGTCCAGAAATGAACAATCCTGCATTAGTTTTGGAATAAACTTTCAGCATGAAGAAAAGAATATAAAAACCCCTGTAGAAGATGTCCCTGTAGAAAGATCATTTATCCTGCCACTGTTTAATGGTAACTTGGAAACATAAACCTTTTATTGCTCATTTTCTTTGGAGGAATTTCCTGAACATATATAGCAAATGTGTGTAATGTGTGGTGTGTGTGTGTATGTGTACATTAAGTTAATGCAAACATACCAACTAATATCCTGTGAGAGTAATTTTTATGTCCACACTATGGAATATTTAAAGAGATTAGAAAATAGTCACATACTAGACATATTTAATAAGTATTTTAAATATAATTTGAAAGCCTGTAGTAATGCTGAAATATTTAATACACCTAAATTTTATAAATTGTAATACTCTACATAAGACAAAATATGAATTAATTAAATTAAATTAAATCCTTCGCATATATTTTAGTTTTTATCACACATACAAAAGTCCAGTTTGCAATGTGATATGTATTTTCAAATGATGTTATTGCTATTAACTACCAAAATCTAAAAACCAATAGAAAATTCTACAAAGCAACCGAAGGATACAAAGGACACACTACCTTTGAGTGAGCACTAGTAAAACAAAACAAAGATATTTGCAGCTAATAAATGCTAAAAGATTAATGCACCAGAAGAACTTTAGTAAAAGGTATTATAAAATGGAGTTTTTAGTTCATTCCTTTCAGTGGAAGGAATATAATCTTTAGAAGAAACACAGAACTCCAAGATGCGATCAGGACAGCCAAAGGACAAATATGTAGATAAATAAAAGCAGATATCACTTATACAAAATGTCAGTAGCATCTTGTGCTATTTAAAATACATGTACAGTCAAGGTACATGAAACAATAACAATCAAGGTGGGCATACTGTAATTAAGGGTTTCAAATTTTATAACATTTGATTGGAGAGGAGATAAACTTTGTATTCAATTAAAATAAATCTAAGGATAATATTATGATCTCTAGATAATCCACAAAGGAAAAGAGGATAAAAACAATTTTAGATGATGTTGAATAAAGCAGGAAGGAGAAAAGAAATTTATTTCATTTTTGAGTAAAGAAATAAATAATAAACAGATAAGATGTATTCTGTTCATTCTTTATTCAACAACAAAAAAGTAATTGATGTCTTGATAGGTCCAAGAGAAAATAAATAGAAAAATTGTTTTGATAATAAATTTTAGGTTTAGACTATATAGTTTGTTTAGAATCTAGAATTCTAAGTTTGGATTAAACATAAAATGCACACATATGTTACTTACAAAAAATACAAGAACACAAAAATGTTAAAGGATAGGAAAATATAATTAGCATCAACCTAGTCAATGAAAGGTGGCATAGTTATAATACCATCAGACTAAAGAGACTTGGGGACAAACAAAATTTTTTAAAAGGCAAGGATGAACCTTTCATGAAATGATCCTCCAGCAAAATACAATGATTCTAAGTCTATATGAATGGAAGCTCTTAAGGTTAAACTAAAATAGGGAAAAACCTAACAAATAGAGAAGAAATAGGCAAATCCAAAATCCTAGCAAAACTCTCAATAGGTGATAAAATAAGCAGAAAACCCAGTGAGGACTTGGCGGGCTCAGTATTGCAATTACCAAAGGACCGTTTTGATGTTGTTCATGCACACCTGTAGCCAATGGTGGCAGAGCAGGTTGTCTGCGTGGAGCTTCTCATGGAGCTTCATAGAGAACCACATATGTGGCGATTACTAAAATATTGTAGCATTGTAATCTATCAGTCTCTATTCATTGGCAACAGTTCAAAAAGCTAATGATATTGGAAGATAACAGGAAAATGGAGTGGCATAGCGAAATACATACAGATTCTATGATAAAAAAGTATACTTAGGGGGAGAGATGAGATACAAGAAAAGAGAATGGTGGAATGAAATTGCTCAAACTGTGCTGTGTGCATATAAAAATACACCACAGTGAACTTTACCTTCATGCATATCTATAAAGCAATGATTTTAAGAAAGTATAAATAAACCAGTAGTATAGAGAAAAGGGAACAGAGGGAGAGAGAATGGGAGGGAAAAGGAGGAGTATTGAGGTCTGATGTAGAAATTATATTCCATGAATGTACAATTGTATCAAATATGAATCCCAATATTATGTATAACTATAATTCAATAATAAAAAACAAGAAGTTGCTTTTCTAAAATTTCTGAATAGACATCTAATCAAATTTAAAATCAATACCTGCCATATATAAAATTTTCTAAAAGGTTTTAAAACATCAGCTTTTATGAAGTAACTTCATTCAACTTGAAGTTTCCTATTCCTCTTACTCAGAGTCAGAATTGGACAGTAGGTAAGCAAAGAAAGTAAGTGTGACTGACATTTTGGCATAGCTGCTTGCTGACCAGGTGATCTTAGGCAAATTACTTAACCTTGCTAAATGCCAATAAACTCATCTCCAATATGGGATAGTGATGGTACTTATTTGATAGCCTGAAGATTTAAAAGGTAATGCTTATGAAATGTTTTGCACAAAGTACAAAATAATATTTCCAGATTATTTACTCCATTATTTATCATATTTTACATGATTTATCTTAAAGTATTATAAAACTGACATTAAACAGGGTCTACTATATATACACAAATGTTATCTGTGTTTCTCAATGTATGATCCTAACATTGGCTTTCTTCTTTCTGTTCTTTTCCATTTATTTAACCTAAGATAATCAGCTAATCAAATCTCAGTTTATTATGTGATTAACAAATTCTTTAATTTTCTTTACTTCTCTTTCAGGAAAATGCAGTCAGAATAGCTAAACATTGATTAAATACATAATAAAATGTACATAAATAGCCTATCAATAAGGGGCCAACTACCTTTTTTTCCTCAAGGGCCAGAGGGTAAAGGTTTTAGGTTTTACAGGCCATTAGATATTTGCTACAGTTTCTTCTTCCTTCCTTCCTTCCTTCCTTCCTTCCTTCCCCCCTTCCTTCCTTCCTTCCTTCCTTCCTTCCTTCCTTCCTTCCTCCCTTCCTTCCCTTCCTTTTTTTCTTCCTCTCTCTCTCTCTTTCTTTCACCACCCTGTAAAAAACATAAAGAATATTATTGTGTCCTGAGTCATATCAAGTCAGATTTTGAATAGAATATGGCCTGGGGAAAAGATTCATATTTGTCCAAAAAGGTAAAAGAAAGAGTGAAGAATCAACTGGAAATCTGAACATCATCATCATACTATTACTTAAAATCGATTTAGTATTTATTTATGACAGTTCTGATTTACTTGTAGTATATCAAAATGAAGGCATGGATTTTATGCATGTAATACAAATAAGAAAAGTTAGTCTTAGAGAATGAATTGCTGTGTCATCATCCACTTATTAGCGATATCATTCGTCCTTTGGTTTTTTTGAGATTGGCTTATCTCACTTAGCATGATATTCTCCAATTTCATCCATTTGCCTGCAAATGCCATAATTTTATCATTCTTTATGGCTAAGTAACATTCCATTGTATATATATACCCAGTTTCTTTATCCATTCATCAATTGAAGGGCATCTAGGTTGGTTCCACAATCTGGCTATGGTGAATTGAGCAGCTATGAACATTGATGTGGCTGTATCTCTGTAGTATGCTGATTTTAAGTCCTTTGGGTATAGGCCAAGGAGTGGGATAGCTGGGTCAACTGGTGGTTCCATTCCAAGCTTTCTGAGGAATTTCCATACTGCTTTCCAGAGTGGCTGCACTAATTTGCAACCCCACCAGCAATGTACAAGTGTTCCTTTTTCCCCACATCCTCTCCAACACTTATTGTTGCTTGTGTTCTTGATAATCACCATTCTAATTGGGGTGAGGTGGAATCTTAGGGTAGTTTTGATTTGCATTTCTCTTATTACTAGAGATGATGAACATTGTTTCATATATCTGTTGATTGCTT